>NC_041715.1:8975774-9293227 GCF_900700375.1 Denticeps clupeoides
ATTCAACAGATGAGGTTTCTCCTTCTCCAACGATTGACCAAATAATCCTGAAACCGACATCTGAAGAAACACTGTTTTATGGTTCTGGATACCCTGAAGCCACCCCTGAAGATTACGCTGAGGAAAGTCTTCATCCAAAAAGAGTTCAAGAGGCAAAACACAGCCAACCTACACGTTCAGAGACTCAGCAAATCTTGCCGGAGAAAAAAAGTTTTACAAGAGATGCATCCAAAGAGCTCTCTGGTTCTAGTGTCGAGACATATTGCCACGAAGGTATCATGAAAGATCAAGATAAGGCCATTTACAAACAAAGTATATCTTCAGAAGAAGTACAGACACCCCTTCAAGGATTTGGGGATGCGTTTGTAGACCGTCACTCTTCAGGGAGTAGACTCGCAGAGAACAAAAGTGAGACTAGTCTTCTTAATGCAAGCTCCACTGAAGAAGATACACCCGTGGAACTGAAGAAACATGCTAAAGAGTCACATTTGAGAGGTATTCAAGGTGTGCCACATGTCATCTTCTCAGCCTCTGAGGCATTCTTCTTACAGCATTTCTTTGTCTTCCATTATCAGTTCATTCAGTTCACTGGGGCTGATTCATCTTTGACATGCCCAGATGATCTCGTTCATCTTCACTGTTTGTGTGTGTGTTTTCCTGTCTCAGTGTTTCAATGCTCATCTAAAATCTTGCCATTGAATGTCTCTGTGTTTGTGTTCCGTTCTGTTTGCTCATTTGACTTCTGAATATTTTTAAGAGCCCGAACCAGAAAAGAAGGCTCCTGAAAAGAAACCTGTTTCATTAAAAGAAGACATTGTTCCACCAAAAGGTAGAGAAGATGTGACCCTATATGTGTTCCATCTCTCATCATGTTTATCTTCTTTATATGTTAAATCTTGTGCTTAGCTACATGTGGTTTGTTTCTTTTTGGTACAAGTGGGTGAAGAGAAAAAGAAGACATCAGAACCAAAACCTGTCTCTGTAAGAGAAGATGTTGCTCCAACAAAAGGTACAAGCCTACGAGGTGTTCTTGAAGTAAAGGCTCAAGCGGGCTTGTCTATGTTTGCCTACTCTGTGTATGCTTGAAATATGTGTTGTTCTGTTCTGCTGTGCTTAATGTTGTGGTGAACTGTCTTGTATGGCTTCTTTTGTTAATGTCAAGTGGGTGAACCTGAAAAGAAAGTACCGCCTGTTTGTGTTCCGTTCTGTTTGCTCATTCGACTTCTGGGTATTTTTTTAAGTGTCCGAACCAGAAAAGAAGGCTCCTGAAAAGAAACCTGTTTCATTAAAAGAAGACATTGTTCAACCAAAAGGTAGCGAAGATGTGACCGTGTATCTCTTTATATGTTAATTCTTGTGCTTAGCTACATGTGGTTTGTTTCCTTTTGGTATAAGTTATAAAAGTTGTTGTTTACTGTTGTAAAAGGTACAGAAGTGTGCCGGAAATCTTTAAACACATAACACTCTTACCTTGCTTTCTTGTTTTTCTGTGTGTGTTCACGTTTATCTTATGGCATATTACATCACTTGCGTTTCTTTTGGCTGTTCTTAAGTGCCTGAAAAGAAACCCCCCGCAGAGACAGCACCAGCTGTAGTAAAAGATGCTGTTCCTCCAATAGGTACAAATGCTCACCTAATGTGTTCTGTACGTTATTTTGTGCTTTCTTGGACTTTTTGCAATGTGTGTCTCTGCCTTTCAAGCGCCTGTGCCAGAAAAGAAGCCTGTTCCCGAGAAGACACCTGATCCATCAAAACCAGAAGTTGCTGCACCAAAAGGTACACAATGTACCTTGAATTTGGCTTGCTTTAGATGCACTTGCTCTTGTTTGTTGTGTTTTGTCTGATGTTGTCCAGAGCATTTGATTATCAAAATGATTAAATTTCATTTTGTTTAAAATGTGAAGTGGCTGAAGAAGAGAAGAAGGCTCCTGGAAAGCATATTTCTCCAAAAGAGGATGTTGCTCCTCAGAAAGGTCAGAACCTGTCAAGACCCAATTTAAAATGTTATGGTGTTTTGTCTTTTTGCTATGTTTTTGTGAGTTTGTGTTGTTTGCCTTTCCTTTTGTATGTTCTATGTTTTTGTATTATGTTGAATTTGTTCTTCCTAACTGTGCCCATGGAATGCTTACATTCAAAGTGGTCCCCGCTGACAAGAAACCTGAACCTGCCACAAAGAAAATATCTCCACCTGAAGGTAGTTTTGTATTTTATGTTATGTTCATAAATCATTAATAATAATCATAATTCATTTCGATTATTGATTGCAAGCGTCAGTTCAGTGTTCAGTGACAAAATGAGATCTTGAACTGACACCATTCATCTTTAGCCTCGCATTAGAGGTTCTGTTTTCTGTTCACTCTCTTTTGCCTCTTGTTATTGGTGTCTCTGTCTTTTAGCCTCGCTAGAGGTGATCTTTTGCATGGTATGTGTTGTTATTTATGTGTCTTTCCCCATTTTAAGTGGCCATTCCAAAGCCGAAAGCATTACTTGAACCCCAACCTGCACCACATGTAAAGAAAGTCTCTCCACCTGAAGGTATTGTGTGAACACATTCAAGCATACAAAACACATCTAGTATTTCTTGCTGTAATGAGATCAATGATCTTATTCAAATTCTTTATAGTTGCAAAGAAGGAATTGCCTGAGCCCACTACTGTTCCACAATTAAAGAAAGTCTCCATTCCAGAAGGTAGTGTTAATACGCATGTTTGGGCAATAATAATAACAATCTGTATTATTGCTCAGTATTATTCATTATTGTTTTGATTATTGTTAAGTGTATTCACTATTGTCTCGCTGTACTTTACTGTATGAATGATTAATACAGTCCATAATTATAAAGTAAGCTTCTATACATGATGATATTAGACACTGAAAAATAATGTTTATCCCCAAAACTCATTATCATTTTAAAAGAATAGAAAATAAATAAAAGATTTATGCTATATGGCTTGTTATTTCCACCGACCTACCCATGTATTGAGACATAGCCTTCTCTCATTCTAATTATAGTTGAAAAGAAGGAAATGCCTGAGCTGCATGCAAAGCAAGTCTCAATACCAGAAGGTAACAACAATAATAAGAACAACTACAATATTAATAATATTAAAAAGGTACAGAATTAAAACATCCATTAGTGTATAGTGTAGCTCATATTTTATTTTATTTTCCTTTTCCCTTTAACATTGGGTCCTTCTGCTACTTTCATTAAGTGCCCAAAACTGAAAAGAAAGTCATACCTGGCCAGCCTACAATAAAGCAAATTTCCCCACCTAAAGGTGTTCCATGATTAATCCCATTCATCAGTCATTTTAACATATGCTATCTTTTTGTGTGATTTATCCAATAACCCCAGGCAATTTTTTTATTCAAATTCCCAATAGTTGAAAATAAGGAATTCCCTGAGTCTGCTACCATGCCACATATCTCTGTACCAGAAGGTACTATTTCAGATTTCAAAGTTAGGACTGCTGTGAATAAAAGCAACCCATTTAGCCCTTTTTGTCTGTACTATTGTCATGAAAACTTTCCTCACAATGAAAGAAACATTTTTCATGTACATTTATTTCTATTAAATGAATTAGATTAATTGACACCGTGGCTTTTTGCTTCGAATTCAAAAATGTGAACTGTAGTGTAGATTCTGTAGACAATCAAATAACATGACATTCATTTTGAAAACTCAAAGCTAAAAGTTTAATGCCAGAAAAACAGAGAATTAAAAAAAAATTGCTCAGGGATATTGGTGCGTCTCTTTCTTTTAGCCTCGCTAGAGGTGTTCTTTTTAATGTTCATCTTACTGTTGTAAGTCTTACTTCAAGTCTTGATTAAAAACCTGATTTCATTCTTTCACGCAAAGAGCCCAAAGCTGAAACAAAAGTCTCACCTGAACCAACTACCATTCCAATAAAGAAAGTCTCTTCACCTGAAGGTACTTTATGGTGATAAGCATGTTCAATGTCCTCTTCCTACTTTATACTTTTACACACATTCAGCCTTGGCTAATAACATTTGTATGACCACTTCATGTGGTGTACAGTAATCATAACTGATCCTTTTATTGTCTCTAAATGATCGGCCTCACTGGAGGCACTCTTTATGTGTATTCTTTTTTGCCTTCTTCTTGTTCATTATCAGTATCTTCAATGGCCATAATAATCTTTTGTTTAAAGTGTTTGAGAAGAAGGCGCTACCTGAACCGGCCACTCTCTCTGATATAGAGACAGTCTCAACTCCAGAAGGTACAAAGTTGCAATTCTTAATTCGTAATTATACTCTACCCTTACTTGGACATGTTCCTCATTACATTTGAGAATTTTTCCTCTTTACCTTGTCTTGCGGAAAAGTAAGCTTATCTCAAGAGTTGAAGAGTTGCTGAAGTTTCAAGACGTGAAAAAAACGTGAAGAAAAAGTCACAGAAACTTTTTAACTGAATTAATTTCCACACTTAAGATACTTTGTTCATTGCCCCCCGATTTCTGGTAACCATCCTGCTATTTAAAACTGGGATGATTTCAACAGATATGAATGAAATGACTCAGGATAATTCTGTCTAGTCTTTCCTACCTAATCATATCAAATATCATGTTGATTTCTTCTCTTTCTTACACAAGACCTCACCTCTTCAACATTAAAATGATTTTGGCCTTTTATTACCAGTTATGACTCTTACGTGTTATGTGGTCAGACTCTCTTGGCATATAGTTTCAGCTACAGTATCTATTCTGTTAATCTTATGTGCTGTTAATTTTATACTAGATGCTGGTAAGGGACCCGTTGCTGCACCTGGACCAGTTAAAAAAGGTAAGTTGTTTACTTGCTGTTACAGATATCCACACAGTTATGAATGATCTGTTGGTTATGTGAAATTGAATTGTCAAATTGTTTGGTGAATTGTCTTATTGTCTTTTTGCACTGTATATGTTGTGCACGTCTTTGTGCACTGTTGTGTTTTGTATTTGACGTTTTGGGTGTTGTGTTTGTTGGATACATGCGTTTTTTAAATTTTTTTATTTCTGTTCTGTTCGAGTGTCTTTGTTTTCTGTATGTTGATGTCATGTGTAATCTCATACGTTTATTGCCTCAGCGCCAGTTTCTAAAGTTAAAGTTCACACAGAAGAGGAAAAAGCTGAAATTCCGACCTTGAAACCTGTCAGAAGAATTTCTAAAGACAAGGAAGATGAACAAGAGATGTTGAAGCTAAAAAAGGTGTCTAAAGGTCCTGCTGAGGAACTCACAGCAGGTGATGCCCCATCTCTTAAAAAGGTTGTGAGGCCTGAGTCATATGGCAAGGTTGAAGATATTTGTTCTGAGGCACTATCCAAAGTATCATCGATTGAAAGTTATGAGGCAGAAGTTCACATTCACACATATGAAAAAACAGCAAAAACTGAGGAGAGATCGGAAGTATCTCTGATGAAAGATACCATAGAGCATAAACCAGAAATTGCTGAGAAAAAGACAGAAGACAAAAGTGAAAAAGGCAAAGACTTTAAGAAAATATCTAAAGGTCCAAAAGAGGAGGCTCCGAAAGAACCTAGTGCAACCAGAAAAAAGGTATCAAAGTTACCACTTGGTACCAAAGATGAGGAAACTGTACAACTAAAACCATTTGACAAACAAGCTAAAGTACAACCTGAACCTGAAATACCTCCAAAGAAGGATGAAAAGGACCAATTGGTTTTCCAGAAGAGTGAAAGACCACAGAAACAGGACAAATCCAAAGAACCAGTGCCTCCACCAACAAATGAAAAACATATACCTATAGAAACAAAAGAAAAGAATAAAGATGTGCCAAAATCATTAGGAGATGAAGCTGCTCTAGCTGATAAAAGATCTGATGCAAGGGTTAAAAGGCCTTTGAAGCCAGAAGAGGAAACTGAAAAGGTTGAATTGAAACCAACTTCAAAGAAATCCCAGGTAGATTTGCCTGCTGAAAAGGTCACCCCCGTGTCTGAGGAGAGAAAGCCTGCAGAAATTAAAAAGCCAGTTAGGACTGAAAAAGAAGACATCTCAAGAGCACCTGAAACCGCGAAAGCAGACAAGCCTGAAAAGTCAGAAAGCCAAATGGAGAAGAGAAAAAAACCTGAATTGACTCAAGGCGTTGGGGAAAAACCAAGTCCCAAGACTATTCCTCCAAAGAAAAAAGGCGAAAGTCCTAAGGAGGAAGAGAAGCCAGTACTGCTAAAAAAGACTGGACATATGCCAAAAGAAAAGGACGTATCGGAAGATATAAGACTCAAGCCAGTTGAACCCAAGACTGTGGAGGTTAAAAAGACACCATCACCAAAAATTGACATGATAAAACCTAAAAGTACTGAATCTGTTCCAGTAGGGAGGACGCCTAGTGGAGATAAGCAGATCCCCATGAAGATTTCACCAAAGGACTCAATCGAATCAGTTACCTTAAAAAAGGTTCCTAAGAAAATATCACCTAAGGAGGAAATGACCGACCAAGAAAAAACATTACAAACTGGTAAAGGACTAGTTCCACTTATGAAGGAACTGTCACCTGAAGCTGTTGAATTCAGAAGGATCTCGACTCAGTTCGAAGAAGAGGTATTTGAAGAAGAACCTGAGCTTCAGGAGGAGGATGAAGATGAAGAAGAATGGGGATGGGAGCTCGAGCCTTGTGAAAGTGTTGGTTCTTCCGAGGGCTCTGAGGACAGGTACTTGGACGAAGGGGCTGTTGAAAGTCCAGGAATGATAAGACGACGAGGTGAGAGAGTGGCTGCTCATGCTCACCACTGACAGCCACACATCTCAACATATAATCCCCATTTCCATCTTCACGTTCATCTTAAAATTCTCTCAGCTGTGTCCGTCTTTAACTGTATGATCTTTTTTCGTGGGATGTCTCTGTATGTTTCTCAACATATAATCCTCATTTCCACCTACATGTTCATCTTAAAATCCTCTTAACTTTATCTGTTCATCTTCTTTCCATGTTTCTGTTCATTGTCATGTCTCAGGTTGTCTGTCCCAGTGTCTTGCGTATTGTGTTTGTTTCAAAATTGTATTTTAACAATCAAGGCCATATCAAGGCAAATCATATCATTTCATTAATCAACAATGGTATGACATTCCTATCCATCTTCCAATCGATTTATTGCTATAATTCATAGACTATATGAATTTATACACACTTTCGCAAGTTAGATATAACGTTTTAATGTGCTGATACAGAGGGGGCACCCAAAGAAGAAGCAGGAAGAGGAAGAGGTTTAAAACGTGAGTAAGACGGGTGATATATTGCTGTTACAAACATTCTGAAAATATGAAAATGAAGCATAGTGTGATTCTGTTGCTTTTATAATTTTGAGACTGAGGATCCTATTTGAATTTTGTCCTGCAGCAAGACAGACTCCTTCCCCGGGTGATGCCGACAAGAGGAAGGGGCTGAAACCTGGCGCTGGAGGAGAAAAACCTCCAGGAGACTCACCGTTTGGATTCCAATTAAAGGCTGTGCCTCTGAAATTTATCAAAGAGCTAAAAGATATCGTCTTGCAAGAAGCTGAATCAATTGGTTCCGCTGCTATGTTTGAATGCGAGGTTTCGCCTTCCACTGCTGTTACGTCGTGGCTGAAAGATGGCAGCAACTTGAGAGAGAGTCCCAAACATAAATTCACCTCAGACGGTAAAGACCGCAAATTGGCCATCATAGATGTTCAGCTCTCTGATACTGGTGAATATACCTGTGTTGCCACACTGGGCAAAAAAGAGAAGACTTCTACTGCCAAGCTTATTGTTGAAGGTATTTATATACATTTTGTGTATCGAAATATATTTGTAGGGCTGCAACTAACGATTATTTTAATAATCGATTCATCTGTTGATTGTTTTTGATTAATTGTAGAATCGGATAAAAAAAAAAACAAAAACAAGAAAAGCATTCATTTCCAACCCTTTATTCAAAAACAGAACCAAAATCTTTAGAAAGTGCACAAACATATTGCTCCTTGAGCTGTTATAATAATAATAAAATTAAATAAAAATTGACTACATTTACATTTACATTTTTACATTTATGGCATTTGGCAGACGCCCTTATCCAGAGCGACTTACAACGTGCTTTCAAGTTACCATCGATGAAGAGATCAATTCCGGTTCACTAGGACCCCAACTATGAATAAATCTATTTAATTCACTCTGTTGTAGATTCTGTACACAAAGTTCGACAACAAGAAAATTACAGTTTAATCTAAATATTCTTTAAAGAGGAAGGTCTTGAGCTGTCGTTTGAAGGTGCTCAGTGACTGAGCTGTTCTGACCTCGAGGGGAAGTTCATTCCACCACTGAGGGGCCAAGACGGAGAAGAGTCTAGATGAGTGTCTTCCTTGTACCTTCAGAGATGGAGGGACCAGGCGAGCAGTACTGGAGGCTCGGAGTAAACGAGGTGCAGTGCGAGGTGTAATAAGGACTGTGAGGTAGGATGGTGCTGCTCCATGTTTGGCTTTGTAGGCCAGCATCAGTATTTTGAACCTGATGCGTGCAGCTACTGGGAGCCAGTGGAGGGAACGTAGCAGAGGGGTGGTGTGGGAGAATTTGGGAAGGTTGAAGATCAGTCGTGCTGCTGCATTTTGTATGAGTTGTAGAGGTCGGATGGTACATAGTGGTAGACCAGCTAGAAGGGAGTTGCAGTAATCCAGTCTTGAGATTACTAAGGACTGAACCAGTAGTTGGGTGGCCTGGGTTGACAGATAAGGGCGGATTCATCTGATATTGTAGAGAAGGAATCTACATGAGTGGGAAAGATTGCTGATGTGAGTTGAGAAGGAGAGTTGGTTGTCTATTGTTACGCCAAGGTTGCGAGCTGTTGCAGAAGGAGAGAGCTGCGAGTTGTCTAGGTAAATAGCAAGATCCTGATGTGGTGAAGAATCTGCTGGAATGAATATTAGTTCCGTTTTGGTGGGATTGAGTTGGAGGTGATGGGCTGCCATCCAAGACGAGATGTCGGTTAGACATGCAGAGATTTTGGAAGCAGCATTAAGATCAGAGGGAGGAAAGGAGAAGAGGAGTTGTGTGTCGTCAGCATAGCAGTGGTGACTAACACAAAAAACATACATATGTATGCTTTACATCTGCCAAATATAGACTTTTTTAAAATAAAGTGCCACCTGAGCTGCCAGAACGATAAATAATTTATAAAAAATTTAAGAAAAATACAAATCAGACAATTTAACAGGATTTGTTACTCACACTGACACACACACACACACACACTGCAAAAAATGCTTTTCTAACTTAGTAGTTTTGTACTGATTTCAGTCCAAATCTCTAAAAAATCTTACATCAAGATAAATTTACTGGACACATGAAATAGCATAAGAAACGATGTCTTGTTTTCTGATAAAACATCTCAAAATTAAGTGATTGTTTAAAACAAGCAAAATTATCTGCCAATGGGGTAAGAAAACTAATCTTAATGAGATATAACCTCAAACAGAAGTTTTAAGCATCACTTAATTTTCTCATGCCATTTTTCTTGTCTAGTAATCTTGATTTAAGATTTTTTAGATATTTGGACTGGAAACAAGACAAAATTACTAGGTAAGAAAAGCTTTTTTTGCAGTGTAGCTATACATGACAACAGATTGAAAAATGAATGGTCCAAAAAAGGCTAGTGAATAAAAACATGTCTTTTGTCTTTTAATGCAAAGTGCAAAGTAACTATAGCACCCCTGCTTTACTACTGTTATTAATGAGCTAACGCTAACTTGTCATGCCTGTCAAGCTGGATGACGGGTTAACATTTACATTTACAGCATTTATCATACGCCCTTATCCAGAGCGACAATCAGTAGTTACAGGGACAGTCCCCCTGGAGAAACTGAGGGTTAAATGTCTTGCTCAGGGACACAATAGGCGAGTCGTCCATGCGGAGACGCAGAGAACAGTCCGCACGCTGTTTCATCCCCCCTCCACACCTGTAAGTGGCGCTGTAAGTCCCTGCTCCTCCGCGGCCAGTTAAACACCAGCACCAGGGACATTACGTTCCTCACTTCAAAACGGAACAAAAGTAGGATTCTGTAGCGACTTCCCCTGCTGCTGAACTCCCTTCTTCCTCCTCAAACACTCCAACATGTTTGCGTTTCAGGTGCTGGATCATTGCCGTGGTGCTCCCGTGCCGTGCCATGTCGCTTTTGCATATTTTCGCGCAGATTTCTCTGCCTCCGCCATGTATCTTTCCTCTACCTCCGCTTGTTTTTTTTTTATTTTTGCTCTGCGCTGTCTATGAGGCGCCAAACTCTGCTAGCATCTGTGCGCGAGAGAGACCGAGTGTGTTCACTCCGTTCTCCGCGTCGCGCGACATAACGAATCGATTAGGAAATTCATTGCCAACTCTTTTAGTAATCGATTTTTATCGATTCTATCGATTCGTTGTTGCAGCCCTATATATTTGAATTCAAAGTTGCACTCTTCTTGAATTCTTTGCAGACCAATTGTTAAAATTTTAAATATTTTCTTATACAGAGCTTCCCGTGAAATTCACAAAGAACCTGGAAGAAGAAATGTCTGTTTTGAAAGGCCAGCCTATGTACTTGACCTGTGAATTGAACAAGGACAGGGATGTGCAATGGAAAAAAAATGGACAGCCCTTGAAACCCATAGCTGGAAAGGTTGCCATAAACGTAATAGGTCTGCAACGTGCTGTGACTATTCAGGACTCTGGTGATGACGATGCTGCTGTTTATACTTGCGTGTGTGAAAATATCAGCACTCAAACTACAGTGAAAGTCATTGGTAGGAATTTTATATATACATAAATCATCCTAATATTCACATTGCTTCATGTAAATTAACATGACTTGTGTGCTTATGCTCTAGAAATCATCAGAGATTGGTTAGCCAAGCCTCTAAGAGACCAGCACGTAAAGCCCAAAGCAACTGCAACATTCAAGTGTGAGCTTATCAAGGACACACCCAACTGGAAGTGGTTCAAAGGAGATCAAGAAATGCCCAATGATCCCACAGACAAAACAGAGGTCAAGAAAGAGGGCAACGAACTCACGCTGACTGTTAAGAATGCAGCCCCAGATGATGTTGCGGAATATGCAGTGGAAGTGGAGGGTCGCAGATATGCCGCAAAACTAACACTTGGAGGTAGTGCCTTGAACAAATGCATTTCTTAAATGTTGTTAAGTTTTAAAGAGTTTGTAACTGATTAATTGAATATTACCTGGCACAGAGCGCGAGGCTGATATTCTGAAGCCTCTTGCTAGTCTTGAGGTTGTGGAGAAAGAAGAGGCCAACTTTGACACAGAGATTTCTGAAGAAGATGTGCCTGGAGAATGGAAGCTTAAGGGACAGGCTCTGACTAGATCACCGGTAAAAATATTTAGCAGACATTTGTTTGGACAGGGATTGAAGGACTGGTTGAAATGTGTCTTTTTTTCCCCCCCCGTTCCTCAAGACATGTGATATCCGTGCAGAAGGCACTAAGCGATTCCTCACTCTGAAAAATGTTCAGCTTGACCAGGCTGGTGAAGTGTCCTACCAAGCTCTAAATGCCATAACAAGTGCAATGCTCACTGTGAAAGGTAGGTTAATCCAGTAAAGCAATGAGATGTATGATGTTGTTATACATCACAGGGGTATGACAGACTAAAAAAAATGTGTTGTTCATACCTCTCAGAAATCGAAATGGACTTCGTTGTCCCTCTGAAGGACGTTTCTGTGCATGAAAAGAAACAGGCAAAGTTTGAATGTACCATCACTAAGGATGTACCTAAGGTGATGTGGTTACGAGGGTCTGATATTATAACATCAGACAAAAAGTATGATATAATTGATGATGGAAAGAAACACATGTTGGTTATAAACCACAGTGAATTTGATGATGAGGGAGAGTACACTATTGAGGTCTTGGGCAAAAAGTCAACAGCCAAACTGACGGTAGAGGGTAAGTGTTTGTTGTTTGAAACAAGTTTTGGGCGTACAAGGCCTGATGTATTGCTACAGTGTAAAATAGCTGTCTTGCTAAATCCTTTTATGACCTGGACTAACAAATTATAGGTTTAAGGCTCAAGTTCACGTCACCATTGTCGGATCAAACTGAGAAGGAAGGTAATACGGCTCGGTTTGAGCTTGAGCTGTCACATGAGAATGTCGCAGTTTCGTGGTACAAAAACGAAACAAAAATCCATCCAAGCCGAACGGTGCTTACCCATGTTGATGGAAAGAGACATATATTAGAAATTAAAGAGGTCACATTAGATGACACGTGCCAAATTAAGGCAGAGGCTAAAGGGATTTCATCAGTGGCAAACCTGACGGTGATAGGTAACCCACGATTTGTTTTTCTGATTTCTTATTTTCTGTATTCATGCATTGTTGCTTATTACCTGGAGGCTTAAAAGTCCATTCCAGCGAACTTCTTTGTGGTAAAGCTCATTATTTATATTTTACAGAGGGTGATGCCCGCTTTGTAGTGAAATTGCAAGACTACACTGCGGTTGAAAAGGATGAAGTTGTCCTTGACTGTGAACTGAGCAAAGATGTTCCTGTGAGATGGTTTCAGAACGACACTGAAATCAAGGCTTCTAAGAATGTCACAGTGAAGGCTGAAGGCAAACGAAGGATACTTACCATTAAGAAAGTGGAGGATAAAGACAAGGGTCAATACAGGTGTGACTGTGGAACAGATAAGACCATGGCCACTCTCAATATTGAAGGTAAGCATTCTCATCAATGATTTTTTATGACTTTACCTTAAGGTCTGGAGTTCTAATTGCAGCTGCTGCTTGCTTTCAGCTCGTGATATCAAAGTGGTGCGTCCCATGTATGGTGCTGAACTCTTCGATGGCGAGACTGCTCGATTCGAGGTCGAAATTTCCGAGGATGATATTCATGGCCAATGGAAACTCAATGGGGAACTCCTCACTCCATCACCTGTAAGCACAGAAACAGTTGAAGCAATTTCTCTTTTTTTTCAAGAACGTGTAAAACCGTAACTTCTGCTGTTGTTTTTCTATACAGGATGTTGAAATTATTCAAGATGGAGCAAAGCACATCTTAACTTTGTACAACTGCAAAGTGCCGCAGTCAGGAGAAGTTGTGTTCCAGGGTGCAAATGCAAAGTGTGCAGCAAATCTTAAAGTGAAAGGTAGTCACGTCCACCCTGCAAATTGTTTCCTTTCTAATTCTCTGGTGACCACGAGACAAACTTCTTCTTCGTTTTCATTTACAGAGCTCCCACTTACATTCCTCTCACCGCTAAGTGATGTGCATGTGTATGAGAAAGATGAAGCAAGATTTGAATGTGAGGTGTCTAGAGAAGCCAAGAGCTTCCGGTGGCTGAAAGGTTCTCAGGAGCTGCAGAACGATGAGAAGTATGAAAGTCTTCGAGAGGGCAAAAGGCACACTTTAGTGATCAAATCTGCAGCTTATGAAGATGAGGCCAAGTACATGTTTGAAGCTGAGGACAAGAGAACTGCAGCCAAACTGGTCATTCAAGGTAAATGTTGTGCTTTTATTTTTTTTTAATAATCTATAACACTGCTTGGTCCATGACTTGGTCCATAACAAATTCTCTTGGATACTGATTGTCTCAGGAATTCGTCTTGAGTTTGTCAGACCCATCAAGGATGTCACAGTCAAAGAGCGCGAGACTGCAGAATTTAGAATCGAACTCTCACATGACAAAGTCCCAGTCACCTGGTACAAGAATGACGTCCGCTTGCACCCCAGCAAAGTGGTGCACATGTCAGAAGATGGCAAAGTCCACACCCTCTCCTTCAAAGAAGTGTCCATTGATGACACTGCCTTGATTAAAGCAGAAGCTCTTGGCAAAACCTCAGAAGCCATGCTCACTGTTCTTGGTACGTTTTAATTCGAATGCATAGCTCAAATGCATTGATAGCAGGCTAACATCTAAAATTAAAGTCTAAGTGTTAAACGTTTTCAGTTTTAACTTTTGAGCATAATGGTTTACAGAGGGAGACATTTATTTCACCACAAAACTGCAAGACTATACTGCGGTTGAGAAGGATGAAGTTGTCCTAATGTGCGAAGTGAGCAAGACCGCTGCAGAAGTGAAATGGTTCAAAGACGGCAAGGAGATCACTCCTTCCAAGAATGTTCTTATCAAAGCTGATGGAAAGAAACGTATCCTGACAGTGAAGAAGGCCGAGAAGGCCAACATCGGCGATTACACCTGCGACTGTGGTTCTGACAAGACTACTTCTAGGTTGAACATAGAAGGTAAATTCCCTTTTGTTATTTAGATTAGAAATGGAAAAATTGTCCTTTTCAGATATTTATTTTTTCTGTTTATTTTTTCAGACCGTGATATCAAGATTATTCGCCCACTGTATAGCGTTGAAGTGACAGAGACTGAAACAGCTCGATTTGAGACTGAAATCTCTGAGGAAGATGTCCACGGCCATTGGAAGCTCAAGGGAGATGGCCTTCACCAGTCTCCAGTGAGTATATAGTGTGCTCATGAAAACTGTATTGAATTACTAAACAGGGAATAATGAACTACGAATTTCAGGACTGTGAGATTAAGGAGGAAGGAATCAAGCATATCCTCATTCTCTACAATGTTCGTATGGACATGGCTGGTGGCGTGGACTTCCAAGCTGCGAATGCCAAGTCCAGCGCCCAGCTTAGAGTTAAAGGTAGGAATGACACAACGCTCAGTCACAGCATTGCATGCAGTGTTGAGGTTTATTGAGGCTAGTTATTTTCACCATTTATATCAAGTAACCGCTTTCTTAATAGCCCTGTCTTCATTTGTCCTGCCTGAAAAGCGACATAGATCCGCAATTTATGACTTTTATAAACACGTCATAAAGTGCTTTGCCAGATGACAGGCGTTTTAAATTGGGTGTCAAGCATTAAGAGGATTAAGACTACTCAACATGTAACAGCAGGAACGTGTTTAATGTAGGTGGCCGGATTACCCAACGTGGAGGATTGTTGTTATGACATAAATTGTTGTTAAAACTGGGAAACACGTACTCTGACATTTTTGTGGAAAATTCCAGGGGGGGGGGGGGGGGGGGGGGGGGTTGAGTGACAGCAACAGACTGACAATCTCTGTGCCTTGGCAGGAGTTCATTTAGTGGCCAATCAGGCGTTGAGGCTATTTTAAAAGCTACATGCCTTATCTAGAGCTTGGTCGTTGGTGATTGGCAGAGCTGCGGCATCCCCCCCCCACCTAAATTTTTTCGCTGACCATATACATCTTAAGCAAACTCAGTATGCAAATGATGGGGCAAGCCCCCCCCCTCCCCCATGACAAATCCCTCTGCATGAGAATCCCAGTTGTCCTGGAGGCTTACGAGCTCCAGAGCAGTGGCCTGCTGTCAGTGGGACAGCGAAATGTGGATTTGCAGTTAAAGGATTTACCGGCGTCTCTTGGGATTTGGGGTTGACTAACAATGTCTTCTCCTGAATCCAAAGCGCGAGTGATAGGCCTCATGCGGCCACTCAAGGATGTTACCATTTCTGCCGGGGAGACTGCCACCTTTGACTGTGAGCTCTCATATGAGGGGATTGCTGTGGAATGGTTCCTTGGGGGTACAAAGTTGGAACCAAGTGACAGAGTAAGTACATTTTTTTATACATTTAACAATTTGCAGGTTGTTTTTAAAAAGATTTCATTGTTCATCATTTTAGCATTTAATTAAATGAATTTTATTAAATAACTCAGTAGTTGAATGTGCTTGCTGTCATTTTTTATGAGTAATGTTAATGATTTGAAAGTAATGGTTGTATTGTGGCATATTCATTGTGGTAAACAGATTTGCATCACCAGTATGTATGGAAACTATTTGATTTTTCCTCACATAAATCACCAACAACCTTTCTGCATATAAGGACCTGTGGAGATCAGAATTCCAGTAGAACATTTGATCTGGGTTTTGCGATAACGCAGAAGGCTGTTCTGCTCTGCAAGCGTTCCTCTGGTTATTTTTAACTGCTTCAAGAGTGTATGTCTTATGGCAGGTGCTGGAGGTGCTATTTAAAATGCTGTAGTTTAAAAGTACATTTTAAATATATCTTAAATTATATTTTTTGTGTAAGCAGAAAAAGATATGCTCTTAAATGCGTATGCCATTTGGTTGGGATTCATAGATTGCAACGGTTGAAAATTTGAAAATGTTTTTATTAAGAATTACAAACTATTATTAACAATGACATTTTTTATTGGCTACAGTGATGTCCCCTCCTTGCTACAATCTATTTTAATGATCATGTTTTAAACTGTGGGCTTGGGTCGCAGATGTAACAGTTAGCAAGCAGAGGTGTGAAACTGATCATCTGTTTCTTGTTGTCAGCAGCTGGTGACATCTAGTGGGGGTGGTAAATAGCCCTTTCGGCCTAGATGACAGCAAAGTGTTGATTTATCAATCTGTTGTGTCAAACCTTGAATTGGGCAGGTGGTCACCAGGGTAGAGGGGAGAGTACACACGCTGACCCTAAGAGATGTTAAACTGACAGAGGCTGGAGAAGTAAAACTCACTGCTAAGGACTTCCAGACCCAGGCCCAACTCAATGTGAATGGTACAGTGTCACTTTGTGTTGCAATCTTACAAATAGACGTAATACATCATTTAAACTGGATTAATTTAATATATCTCAATATATCTCAACAGAACCAGCAGTTGAGTTCACCAAACCTCTAGAGGATCAAACTGTTGAGGAAGAAGCCTCAGCTGTTTTGGAGTGTGAGGTCTCTAGAGAAAATGCAGATGTCCGATGGTTCAGAGATGGACAGGAAATCCGCAAAACAAAGAAATATGAAATTG
Source organism: Denticeps clupeoides (assembly GCF_900700375.1). Lineage (NCBI taxonomy): Eukaryota > Metazoa > Chordata > Actinopteri > Clupeiformes > Denticipitidae > Denticeps > Denticeps clupeoides. The sequence continues at coordinate 8,992,532 of NC_041715.1, forward strand.
TTGCTGATGGCCGTAAAAGGAAACTCATTATTCATGATTGCACACTTGATGATTCAAAGACATACACATGTGACGCAAAAGATTTCAAGACTTCTGCTTTCCTTAGCGTTGAACGTAAGTACGATACTCAAAATGAAATACTCAAAATGAATTTATCATGAAATGGTTCATCTTGATAATGTTACATTTTTTTAGCTCCACATGTTGAGTTCACTAAGCCACTCCATGATGTTGAGGTCAAAGAAAAGGAATCAGCTAGATTTGAATGTGAAGTATCCCGTGAAAATGCAAAGGTATATATTCACATAGGTTTTACTAATTATATAATATTATATATATATATATAAAAAGATAAGTCAGTGACATATGCATATATCTGAACAAACAGGTCCGGTGGTTCAAAGATGGCAGCGAAATCCGAAAAGGCAAGAAGTATGAGATTATTGCCAAAGGAGTTCAGCGCATTCTTATTATTAGCAAATCAGTGTTTGATGATGAAGCAGAATATGAATGTGATGCAAGAACAGCAAAAACCACTGGCATGCTGACAGTTGTTGGTGAGTTTTTGTATTTTGAGATGCCTATATTTTATTTATTGTAGATTTTTGGTTAATAGACATTTTGAGTTTTTTTTTTTTAACTCAGTGTGTTTTGAATGTGTTTTTTCTCCAGAGGAGGAAGCTCGGTTCACAAAGAACCTGTCCAATGTTGAGGGAATGGAAACAGACAGTGTGAAAATGATCTGTGAAGTATCCAAGGCCAGTGCAGAAGTCACTTGGTACAAGGGTGACCAGGAACTGCCTGAGGGCGGAAGATACGAGCAGATTCAGGATGGCCGAAAGAGAATTCTCCTGATCAAAGAACTTCGTATGGATGATGCTGGAGAGTACAACTGCAAGCTTCCAGCTTCTAAAACATCAGCCACCCTTAAAATAAATGGTAAGTAAAGTCACACTGTATTCTTTTTCAAAATTTTTTGTCCTGACAACGATTCTGAATAAACGTTTTGTTCTGTTTCTAGAACTGGCTGCTGAGTTCATTTCTAGGCCTAAGAGCCAGGAAGTTGTTGAGGGTGAAAAGGCTGAGTTTATGTGTTCAGTGTCCAAAGACACTTATGAGGTCAAATGGCTTAAAGGTGACAAAGAATTGGCATCAGATGACAAATATGAAATTGTCTGTGATGGCAAGAAACGAGGACTTATTGTCAAGAACTGTGGAAGAGATGATGAGGGGGGCTATGTCGCTATCATTGGATCAATAAAGGCGTCAGCAGACCTGACTGTGATCGGTAGGTACCGCAAGTACTCTAAATCTAAATTCATAATTTCGCAAATTGTATATGATGTCTAAAAACTGTGTTTGTTCTCAGAAAAACTCAGAATAATCACTCCGCTAAAAGAGTCAAAAGTAAATGAAGGACAAGAAGTTGTTCTGAATTGTGAGGTTAATACTGAAGACGCCAAAGCTAAGTGGCTTAAAAATGAAGAAACTATGTTTGAGAGTAGTAAATTCATCATGGTCCAGAAAGACAATGTCTTCTCCTTGAGGATCAAAGATGCACAAAAGTCTGATGAAGGCAACTATACTGTAATACTAACAAATCAGCGTGGAGAACAAGCCAAGAGCTCCGCCAAGCTTACAATACAAGGTAATTAATTTAATTAACGGTTTATTTCAAAGAACATTGATTAAAGGTTTAAAACTATTTTAACGTTTATTTTTGCAGAGGAAGATCTCAAAATCATTCTCCCTCTGGAAGACTGTGATACACAAGAGAAGAAGACAGTTACATTCTCGTGCAAGGTCAACAAACCAAACGCAACTCTGAAGTGGATGAAAGCTGGACAGGAACTCACCTTCAACAAACGCATTGTGTACCGGGTGGATAAAGACAAGCACACTTTGACCATCAAGGAATGCCTGCTGGGAGACGAGGGTGAATATTCCGTCTTTGCTGGTGCTGACAAGTCCACTGCTGAGCTGATAATCAGTGAAGCGCCCACCGACTTCACCACGCAACTCAGTGACCAGACCATCACCGAGTTTGAGGATGCTGAATTCACTTGCCAGCTCTCAAAAGAGAAGGCAGAGGTGAAGTGGTACAGAAATGGACGGGAAATCCGAGAGGGACCCAGGTAGGTTGTATCCCTGTGTGCTCACTTTTTTGCACATTAGAAGTAGATCATGATAAGTGTCTAACTAACGTTTTTTTTAGGTACCAGTTTGAGAAGGATGGCAAACATTGCAGGCTCCGTATCAAAGAATGTCGACCAGATGATGAATGTGAATATGCCTGCGGTGTGGAGGACAGAAGGTCAAGGGCGAGGCTCTTTGTAGAAGGTGAAATTTTTTGTTCGTATTTTAACAAAAAAAAAAAGACTGTTTTGGTTTCTTTGGTTTAGTTCCCGAACCTTTCATTTTGTTTGTTACCTGCAGAGATCCCGGTTGAGATTGTCAGGCCACCCACAGACGTATTTGAGCCTCCTGGTTCTGATGTTGTGTATGAGGTCGAGCTGAATAAAGACAGAGTCGAAGTCAAATGGCTGAGAAACAACATGACTATCGTTCAGGGTGACAAATATCAAATGATGAGTGAAGGTAAAATTCACAGACTGCAAGTTTGTGAGATCAGGCCTCGTGATCAGGGCGAGTACAGAGTCATTGCCAAAGACAAGGATGCCAGAGCCAAGCTTGAGCTTGCTGGTAACTGAATCTAGTTTGATTTCATTTGTTATTGCATTTATGCTCTTAAACAGATTCATAAACCATCTGCTCTGCATTTTTCTCCACTCCACAGCTGTGCCAACAATGAAGACATTGGATCAAGACCTGGTGACAGATGCTGGAAAGCCTTTTGTCATGGCGGTTCCTTTCAATGCCTACCCACAGGCTGAAGCAGAATGGTTCTACAGTGACATCAGCTTGCCCAAAGAAAACATCCACACATACAGTGACAAGACAGAATATTTGCTGAAAGATCCAACAAAATCTGATCAGGGCCGATATAAGATAATTGTCAGCAATAAACATGGAAAAGGAGAAGCTTCCATTAATCTGAGTGTTATTGGTAAGTTCGTTATTTACCGTATTATACCATTTCATGAATAATCGTATTTGTCTTGTGGACAAGGAAGCAGAAAACCTGACTTCAATTGTGTAATCTGCAGATGTCCCTGGACCAGTTAAAAGCTTTAATGTTGTTGACACATCGGATGGGGAAGTTAGTCTTGCTTGGGAGGAACCTGAGAGCGATGGTGGCAGCAAGATAATTGCTTACGTTGTGGAGAGACGTGATGTCAAGCGCAAAACCTGGACTCTGGCAACAGACCGTGCTGATGGCACTGAGTACACAGTGACTGGACTCCAGAAAGACTCAATGTACCTATTCCGCATTTGCGCCCGTAACAGGGTGGGAAGTGGACAGAATGTTGAGACGGACAAGCCAGTTCAAGCCAAGAACAAATTTGGTAAACCTAAATCTGCCGAACTCCCTTGCTGAAGTTTTTTTAGGGATGAAATGTGAATATGTGAATATGTAATGCTTTTATCGTCCACATTCCAGATGTTCCCGATCCACCGCAGAATGTTGTTGTTGGAAATGTGAGCAAGTTTGGTGTCACCCTTTCCTGGGAGCCCCCCATGTCAAATGGAGGGTCGGAGATCACAGCTTACATTATTGAACTACGTGACAGAACTGCAGTGAAATGGGAGGCAGTCACGGTGACCAAACCACAGGATCGCTCAGCAATCATTAATGACGTCATTGAAAATAAGGAATACATTTTCCGGATTAAAGCCGAAAACAAGGCTGGGGTCAGCAAGCCAAGCCCTGCTACAAACCCTGTGAAGATCATGGACCCCATTGGTTTGTTATTATTCATTAATGACAACATGTTGATGATTATAAATGAATCCATAATCTATAACCGAATAAAATGATGACATTACGTTTTGTTTTGCATTTTAGAGAGGCCTAGCCCCCCATTAAACCTGACACATTCTGATCAGACTAAAGAGTCGGTTCAGCTGGCCTGGGAGACACCCCTGCACAATGGTGGCAGCATGATCACAGGATACATTATCGAGAGATGTGAGGAAGGCACAGAGAAGTGGCTGAGATGCAATGCAAGACTTTGTCAGGATCTTTGCTACAAAGTAATAAGATTACATCAATAACAGCATAACCGCACAAAAAAATCGAATACATCTCAGTTTGTTACTATATACCTGGATTTATTGCACGTAATAAATCAAATGGGTGATTGTTTCTTCAGATGTCTGGTCTTAAACATGGAAAGAAATACAACTACAGGGTTTTTGCAGAGAATGCTGCTGGCATCTCAGACCCATCCAATGTAATTGGACCGATTCTGGCAGATGATCCACATTGTATGTATTTGGTGGAACTGGTTTACCAAACTTTAATCAATGTGTGTTTTATTATGGAATATTAACCCAAACTGGTTCTTTTTTTATTAGTTGCACCAACCATGGACTTAAGTGCATTTAAAGACGGCCTAGAGGTGATTGTGCCCTTTGCTCTTAAAATTCGTGCGCCAATCACAGGATATCCAATCCCCACGGCCAAGTGGACTTTTGGTGAAAATGAGCTCACTGCTGCAGAACGCGTGTCGATGGCCACTAAGAGCACCTTTACAGAGCTGGTCATATCACCAAGCATGCGTCCAGACAAAGGAACATATACTGTGCAACTGGAGAATGATGTCGCATCTGTCTCTGGAGAGATCGAAGTTAATGTCATTGGTATGATAACTGACAACTTTAGCTCATAATATAGGCAGGTCTGATATCATAATAATGCATTTTATGTTCAACTCTGAAGCATGTCCAAGCGCTCCTAAGGACTTCAAGGTTGCTGAGGTTACTAGAAAACATGTCCATCTGATGTGGGAGGCTCCAGACCATGATGGAGGAAGTCCACTTACTGGCTATCAAATTGAAAAGCGAGAGGCTTCTCGTAAAACCTGGGTTAAGGTATGACTTGTATTACTTATTTAAAAAATCTTATGTGTATCAATATCAAAAGATAATACAATCTTTTATCTCTAAAGGTCATGAGTGGCGTACAAGATCAAGAGTATACGATCACTGATGTCATTGAAGGAAAGGAGTATTTGTTCAGAGTTACTGCCTGTAACAAATGTGGAGCAGGAGAACCAGCATACATTGATGAGCCAATAAATGTTTCTTCACCAGCAAGTAAGATCTCACACTCTATAAAAAAGTTTCAATGTAGCTTATACGAAGTATAAAACACCAAATTCTTTTTTTTAGCTGTCCCAGACCCCCCTGAAAATTTGAAATGGAGGGACAAGTCTGCCAGTGGAATTTTCCTGACTTGGGAACCTCCTAAATATGATGGTGGAGCTAGCATTAAAGGCTACATTGTGGATAAGTGTCAACGTGGCACTGACAAATGGGAGCCTTGCGGAGAGCCCATGCCTGAACTGAAGTATGTGAATTTAGGTCATACAATAAATACAATAACATAACAGATAATTCACACAAAAACAGAAATAATAAAAATGTGTTCTCATCAGGTTTCAGGTAACAGGTCTAACTGAAGGGCAGTGGTACGCTTACCGTGTAAGAGCCCTGAATCGACTTGGTGCCAGTAAACCTTGCAAGGCCACAGACGAGATACTGGCAGTAGATCCTAAAGGTAAACTTTCACTCGATTTTTGTTTCTGTATTCATGAGATATTTGGTGTAATTGCACAAATTTCACAGTCCTTTTGCTTTTACAGAACCTCCAGAGATTCAGCTGGATGTGAAACTACTGGCTGGCTTGACTGCCAAGGCAGGAACAAAGATTGAACTTCCGGCTGATGTTACAGGAAAACCAGAGCCTAAGGTCAAATGGACGAAAGCTGATCTTGTCTTGAAAGCAGACGACAGAATTGCAATTGAATCAAAGCCAGGACACTCAATGGTATCCATTGCAAAAACAAACAGGGAGGACACAGCTACATACATCATTGAAGCTGTCAACAGCAGCGGTCGTGCTACTGCAACAGTTGATGTTAACATTCTAGGTACCTTTTTACTTGGGGGGGCTTACTAAATTCAAATATGTGTTCATTTTGTAATGTTCCGTACTCTAAAATTCTAACAAATGTGGTTCATCTTGCACAGATAAACCTGGACCGCCAGCAGCCTTTGACATTTCTGAAATTACCAATGAGTCCTGCTTTCTGTCCTGGAACCCTCCCAGAGATGATGGTGGTTCTAAAGTAACCAACTACATTGTGGAGAGAAGAGCTGTAGACAGCGAGATCTGGCACAAACTTTCCTCTACTGTCAAACAGACTAATTACAAGGCAATCAATCTGGTTGCTTTAAAAAACTATGTTTTCAGAGTTTTTGCCGAGAACCAGTTTGGTGTTGGTACACCAGCAGAACATGTGCCAATCACAGCCAAATACTCATTTGGTATGTCTTTATTTTAATTAATTCACTAAACTCATCTGGAGGTTTAACGTTTATGAACAATAATATAAAAAATGTTTTGCTTTTTTTTTTTTTAAGATCCCCCTGGTGCTCCATATAAACTGGAACCTTCTGACATCGCTAAGGATGCTGTGACTCTGACATGGTATGAGCCTGAGGATGATGGGGGAAGTCCCATTACAGGATACTGGGTTGAGAGGTATGAACCAGATGCAGACAGATGGATGCGGTGCAACAAGCTACCCATCAAGGACACCAATTTCAGGTACTAAACATAACTATCTTAATACCCTTCTTTTTGTTATCTTGGGTATGGGCAATGTGATTCAAGTATTTATATCCATGGCATATTCTCTGTGCTATTTGTTTTATTGCTGCTCTTATCTTGTACTGTCCACCGTGACAATGTAAATTTCCCACATATGGGACTAATAAAGGATTATCTTATCTTATCTTATCTTATCTTATCTTATCTTATCTTATCTTATCTTATTGTTGGCTCAGTGAAGGGTCAGCCCGTAAACATGCACCCTCTCTGACCCTCTGTAGATCAGATTGCCCGCTCCTGATTTACCTTGTGCATTTAACATATGTGACTACATTTAGTACATTTATATCAAACACAGAGTAAAGGGACTGCCAACAAGGAAGAAGTACAAATTTCGTGTGCTGGCTGAGAATCTTGCCGGCCCAGGAAAACCAAGCAAAGAGACTGACCAGATCTTGATTAAGGATCCAATTGGTATGCATGTGTGTCTATTTATGAATATGCATTTATACATGTAATTATTAAGCAAGTAAGTAAGTAAGTAAGTAAATATTAAATAATATCCATTTAATCATTATTTTATGAGGATTTCAAAACTTCAAATATTCTGTATATGATCTTAAAATGTATATTTATTCCAGATCCTCCTTGGCCTCCTGGTAAACCTCTTATAAAAGATGTTGCTAAAACATCTTGCTTCCTTCAGTGGACCAAACCTGAGCACGATGGTGGTGCTAAGATTGAATCATACATCATTGAGCTTCTCAAAAGTGGAACAGATGAGTGGGTTCGTGTGGCTGATGGAATTAATATGCTTGAGCATTTTCTGAGGGGGCTCATGGAGAAACAAGAGTACTCCTTCCGTGTCAGAGCTGTCAATGCAGCTGGTGAAAGTGACCCAAGTGAACCTAGTGATCCAGTGCTGTGCAAAGAAAGACTTAGTAAGTCATGTGCAGTGTTATGATCGACTTTATGACTGAATGTGAATGAAATGTACTAAGAATTGTATTCTGTGATTTTTAGATCCACCTTCACCCCCAAGATGGCTTGAAGTGGTCAGTATTTCCAGAAACAGTGCTGAATTGAAATGGACCCCACCAGAAAGGGATGGTGGCTCTCCAGTCACCAACTACATAGTTGAGAAAAGAGATGTTAGACGCAAAGCCTGGCAGGCTGTGGATACTACACTGAAGGAGACCGTATGCACTGTTACTCCTCTAAATGAAGGCTCACTTTATGTGTTCCGTGTGGCAGCTGAAAATGCAGTTGGGCCAAGTGAATTCTGTGAACTTCCAGACTCTGTTCTTGCAAAGGATACTTTCAGTAAGGAAATACTTTTTAAAACTGCTCTCTTGTTGTTAGACTCTATATGGCATTTTCTTCCATTGCGTAATTGCTAGATAAATATATCTATAAAACTATATATATATATATTTGATTTCTTTCACAGCTACTCCTGGACCACCATATGCTTTGGCAGTAGCAGAGGTGACCAAGCGATATGTTGACCTTACTTGGGAAGCCCCCCAAAATGATGGTGGTAGACCAATCTTGAGGTATGCAGGCGTATGATATGGTATTTTATAACCGTGTCTCGTGAGCTGGTTTTGTTTCTAAAGGATAATATTTTGTTTTATTTTCAGATATGTCATTGAGAAAAAAGAGAAGCTTGGCACAAGATGGGTTAAGTCTGGAAAAACATCTGGCCCTGACTGCAAGTACAGAGTGACTGATGTCATTGAAGGAACCGAAGTACAGTTTCTAGTCAGAGCTGAGAATGAAGCTGGTGCTGGGCATGCAAGTGAACCAACTGAAATCTTGACAATTGAAGATCCAACAGGTGAGTTAGCAAGAATCTGAAATTGCTGAAATGTTAACCAAAATTATTTTTGTAATAAAAGTAATACAAATTCATGAATTTAATGTTTATATTTATTATCACAAAAAAAAAAACATACATTTATTTATGTTCATGTTTTCTCAGGCCCACCATCACCTCCTCTGGAGCTACACATAACTGATGCAAGCAGAGATCATATTTCCATTGCTTGGAAACCACCAGAGAGGAATGGTGGAAGCCCAGTTACTGGTTATCACATTGAGATGTGTGAGGCCGGAACTGAAAAGTGGATGAGAGTAAATTCTCGTCAAGTCAAAGAGATTAAATACAGGGCAGGGGAGGAGGAAGGTATCATTCCAGAGAAACAGTATGTCTTCAGAGTTCGTGCAGTGAATTCTGTTGGCGTCAGTGAACCTTCTGATATGTCTGAGAGCGTGTTTGCAAAAGACTCTGATTGTGAGTAAAAGCAATTATTCATATTCTGCCTCAGTTTTTTTTAGTGTGCATTCACACTTTTTGTTTCCACAGGCAATCCAACTATTAATTTGCAAACTCAGGATCTTGTGGCTATAGAGGGAGAGAAGCTGCATCTTCCTATCCAGTTCAGAGCTGTGCCACAACCAAGGATGACTTGGCATAAAGATGGCAATGAGATGAAGGCCGATGACAGAGTGAACCTTAGAACTGAATACACTGCCTGCCATCTAGAAATTCAGAGTTGTGAACATGCTGATGCAGGCCAGTATAAGATAACACTGGAAAACCAGCTTGGAACAACTAGTGGAACAATTAATGTCAAAGTCATTGGTAAGAATCTGAAATTATGGATTAGATAAAAACAAATGTCCCTCTAATAACTGTAACTCAATTTTCTGCTTCCACAGGTCTCCCTGGACCCTGCAAAGACATTGTTGCAAGTGAAATCACAAAGAATTCCTGTAAGGTTTCATGGGATCCTCCTGATAGTGATGGAGGAAGTCCTGTTCTGCACTATACCCTTCAACGTAGAGAGGCAGGCAGGAGAACATATGTCAATATTATGTCCGGTGAAAATAAAGTGAGCTGGCCAGTGAAAGACCTAATTCCACACGGAGAGTACTACTTCCGTGTTAGAGCGGTAAATAAAATTGGCGGTGGAGAGTATGTTGAGCTGCGCAACCCTGTGATTGCTGAAGACCAAAAGCGTAAGTACAATATACAATAAGAATAATCTTTGATTTGATTTTTATTTGATTATGCTGAACTAGCTAAATCAACTTTTATACCAACAGAGCGTCCAGATCCACCTCTAGACGTTGAAACCCACAACCCCAGCTCAGAATCTGTGACACTTACGTGGAAGCCACCCATGTATGATGGCGGATGTAAAATCATGGGTTACATTCTAGAAAAAATGATGAAAGGTGAAGAAAAGTTCGAGAGGTGCAATGACTTCCTTGTGCCAGTGCTCTCCTACACGGTAAAAGCTCTTCAGCCTGGAAAGCAGTATCAGTTCCGTGTGATTGCAGAAAATGCTGCAGGAGTTAGTGACCCATCCCGTAGCACACCACTTGTTAAGGCATCTGATGCAGCTGGTAAGTAATGACAGAAATGGCATTCCGGAAGAGTGTATTTTAATATGTACACTTTATTGTTACAAATTTGTATAACATTGTTGTCGTTGATATATTATAGAATCACCCAAGGTGTTCCTCAGTGGCAGCCTACAGTCAGGTCTGGCTGTCAAGAAAGGCTACGAGATTAGGCTGACTGCCTATATCTCCGGAGCCCCATATCCAGCTGTGACTTGGATGAGAAATAATTCAGTTATAACCCCAGAGCCTCTGAGGAAACGTGCAGAAAAACCAATCGGCAAGAAAAAGAAGGACAAAGACGTTAAAGAACAGGAGGCAAAGGACACCAAAGAGGTTAAAGAAGAAAAAGTTGCTGAAACAAAAGACAAAGAAGCAACAGAGACTACAGAAAAGGCAGCTACTGAAGCTAAAGACAAGGAAGTTCCAGAGGCTAAAGAAAAGGAAGCTGCAGAGGCAAAGGAGCAGGAGGCTAAAGAAACACAGGAGGAGCCTGAAGGGCCAGAAGAGCCAGATTATCCAACTCTCCAAGAACGTTTAACTATTGATAATAAAAGGAAAGGCGAATCGACCATAATAGTGAGGGACTCAGTCAGGGCCGATCATGGGGTATTTACGATTAAGGTAGAAAATGACCACGGTATTGCTTCTGCAACCTGCGAAGTTAATGTTTTTGGTAAGTTATGTTCCTCTATTTTATGTTTCTGTTGCAGTTAGCATAACCAACTGAAAATGGCAAATGGCATTTTTCCCTTACAGATACACCTGGACCTCCAGTTAACTTCACATTTGAAGAAATCAGGAATAACTCAATCATCTGCAAGTGGGACCCACCATTGGATGACGGTGGCAGTGAAATCCTAAACTACACTTTAGAGAAGAAAGACAACACCAAGGTTGAAATAGGATGGGTCAGTGTCACGTCAACTCTGAAAAGATGCAGGTATCCAGTCACAAAACTGATTGAAAGAAAGGAGTACATTTTCCGTGTCACTGCTGAAAACAAGTTTGGTCCTGGAGTTCCATGTATATCTAAACCCGTGGTTGCCAAGAATCCATTTGGTAATGTATACTCAATGTTTTAAATAATATCATCTATGCATCTTTAAGCAATGTGTAAACCTCTAAACAGAAGATGTTGATGCATATTACAGAACCACCTGATGCTCCTGAGAAACCTGAAGTTAGTGATGTAACAGCACACAGTATGCTTGTTTCCTGGAATGAACCAAATGACAATGGCAACCCCATTACTGGATACTGGGTTGAAAGGCGAGAAATTAATAGCACACACTGGACCCGGGTGAATCGGAATTTGATTTCTGACATAGAAGTGAATGTGGAGGGACTTTTGGAGGGCCTGACGTACATTTTTAGGGTTGCTGCAGAGAATTCAGCTGGACCTGGAAAATTTAGCCCTCCATCTGAGCCCAAAACAGCCCAAGCTCCAATATGTAAGTTAATAATTAATCTTTTATATTTTAAAAATGATGTATATGCATGTATATGTGTGCTTACCTCTCCCTTTCCTTCCCAAAGTGCCGCCTGGTCCACCAATTGCAAGAGTTTTGGACACAACAGACTACTCAATTGATGTTGCATGGGATCCCCCATTGGACAATGGCGGTGGAGACATATTTGGATACCATGTTGACAAGGTTGTAGCTGGCACAAAGGACTGGTCACGAGCCACAGAGAGACCCCAGAAGAACCGAACATTTACAGTTTATGGGGTTAGAGAGGGTGCTAAATATATAATCCGTGTGATAGCAGTCAATTCAGCTGGTGAGGGTGCTCCTGGCTTGACTGATGCAGTTATTGTGAGAAATCCTGCAGGTAATGCCTATCGTTATCATATAATTTTTCATGCTGTTTTAAAGTTTAATTATTCTATGCCTAATTACGTATTCAATTTTGTTCCACAGAGCCTCCACTTCTTGAATTTGATATCTCTGTGAAAAATGGTGTCGTTATAAGAGCAGGAGAAACACTGACATTGCCCTGCCATGTGTCGGGTAGACCTCCTCCAAGCATTAAATGGACAAAAGATGATGCCGACCCTGACAAAGAACGAGTCGAAATTCAATCCGTTGGTCAGGAAAGTATTCTTACCATCAAGAAATCACAAAGGAGTGATCATGGCAAATATCAAATAACTGGTGCAAACCCCAGTGGGATTAAGTCTGTATGGACAAGAGTTGAAGTCATGGGTAAGAACTTTGCTGTCATCAGTGAGACTCTCGCTATATATATTAATTTACCATTCTTATATATCAAATATTTTTCACATTTCCAACAGATGTACCCGGGCCTATTCTTGATCTCAAACCTGTTGTGGTTACAAGAAAACTGATGATGCTGAACTGGTCTGATCCGGATGATGATGGCGGCAGTGATGTTACAGCTTTCATAATTGATAGAAAGGATTCAAAGATGCACACATGGCGACAGCCCATTGAGACACCTTCATCTAAATGTGAAATTGTTGGTATTATGGAAGGGCAAGCGTACACATTCCGTGTTGTGGCAAAGAACAAATATGGATGTGGTCCTCCAGTTGAACTTGGCCCTATTCTCGCAGTTGACCCTCAAGGTCTGTTTTTCTGATTGTATTAATAAACCAAAAATGTTTTATACCCCTTTTATTTATTAATGATATATATTTGAATTTAAGGTCCACCAACCTCCCCGGAGAAGTTTCATTATGCTGAAAGGACAAAATCATCTGTTAGTCTTACTTGGAGGCCACCCCGTAATGATGGTGGAAGCCCAATTCTTGGCTACTTTATTGAGAAGAAGCGTCAAGATGAGCAGGCTTTTCAGCCGATCAACACTGAATTGTGCACAAACCTCTACATGACAGTGGAGGAGCTTGCAGAGATGTTTATGTATGAATTTCGTGCAAAAGCAGTTAATGCTATCGGTCAAAGTGAACCATCAATCACAATGACCGTTGTCATTCAAGATGATGAAGGTTTGAAAAAAATCTTTAAATCTAAATTATATGTGTAACATCATTTTTGAAGAATAACAATTTATTGTTTTACTTCATTTCAGTCTCCCCAACCCTGACAATGTTGAAGCACTTCAAGGCAGATACAATCACTATAAGAAAGGGAGAACCAGTTGAGATTCCTGCTGAAGTAACAGGACTTCCACTGCCCAAAATTGAATGGGCAAAAGATGAAGTTATTATTGCAGAGTCAACGGAAACCATCAAAATAGACACAGAAGAATTAAACAGAACAAAAGCACAGACTAAACTTACAATCCCTGCAGTTTCAAGGAGAGAAAAAGGCTATTTCACTGTGACTGCTTCAAATCGACTTGGATCATTAAGTCACTCAGTTCTTGTGCAAGTTTTAGGCATGTTCTTGGTGAACTCATAATCCTTTTTAAAATATATGGATAAAACATGGCTTCAGTGCTGATGGTGTTCTTTACCATTTCAGATCGCCCAACTCCACCCAGAAATGTTGCTATTTCCAATATAAAAGCAGAATCGTGCTATCTCACTTGGGATGCTCCATTAGACAATGGTGGAAGTGACCTTACTAATTACATCATTGAGAAAAAAGAGATCCGTGAAATTGAGGAAGAAGAAATTACTGAAGGTGGTGAAGCTGTATCAAAGACTGAATGGACGCAAGTCACAAACACAATTATTGAGAGAAAATATGGAGTAAGTAAACTGCCAATTATGTCACGGATTAAATTTAGTGAGCTAAACAATTTATTATCTGTATTTTATATTCTATTTTATAAGTATATTCATAATGTTTTTTTTTCTTTAAGGTTTGGAATTTGGAAACAAATGGCACTTATGTGTTCAGAGTAAGAGCTGAGAACAAGTATGGAATAAGTGAAGCCTGTGAATCAGAGGAAGTTCAGATTAAGGATCCACATGGATTGCCTGGTCCACCACAGAATGTGAAAATTGCAGAGCATTCTAAGGTCCATATGCTGGTAACATGGGACCCACCAAGGGATTCTGGAGGATCAACAATTACTGGTTACTGGCTTGAAAAAAGAGAAAAGGGATCTTCCTACTGGTCTCGAGTAAACAAAGTTCTGATATCAAAACGAGGCATTAAAGGCTGGGAATTCCAGGCTACCCGCCTTATTGAGGGAACAGAATATGAGTTCCGTGTTATGGCCTGCAATGCAGGAGGAATTGGACCACCCAGTGCCATATCTGAATCTGCATTGGCTGATGACCCTATTAGTAAGTAATGGTTTAAATAGCAGTCTTATGCAAATGATGATTATATGAATGATCTTCATAATGACATATTTTGTTATATTAGTAAAAACTAATTAGAAGATAACAACCAGTAATGACCAATTTCTGCATTATTAACTGTATGTGGTTCATAAATGTACTTATTCATTCATTTTACACCCTAGCTCCACCTGGTATGCCAGCAGCACCGGAAATTGCTGATAAAACCAAGCGAAGTGTCACACTTTCCTGGTCTCCACCAGCAAAAGATGGTGGAAGCCCTATTAAAGGATATATCATTGAAGTTCAAGATGAGGGCACATCAGATTGGATACAGGTGAATGATGAAGACTCTCTTCACCCAACTACGGAATTCACAGTGCCAAGCCTTAGGGAGCTGAAAAGATACAAATTCAGGATCATTGCCGTAAATGACATTGGCAAGTCTTTACCAAGTCCTAGCACTTCTGAGGTTCTTGTTGAGGACATTCAAGGTAAACCATTCTAACTTCCAAATAGATAAAGATGCTACAGTAAAACAGCTTAATAGTTGCTAATGTTTCATACTTTTCTTTTGTTTGACAGAGGAGCCAAAGATCTTCGTGGATATTAATGCACTTGATTTACTTTCTGTCCGGGCTGGTTCTATGTTCAAAATCCCTGCCACCATTAAGGGACGTCCTGTACCCAAAGTCACATGGGAGTTTGATGGAGCAGCAAAAACAGAAAAGAAGGACCGCCTTCACACACTGCCTATAGATTCACAGGTACCGCTTTTGTCTAGGCTATTCGATCTCAAAAAACCCTAGCTATAAGCTAGCAATATGGTAAACCCTCCAACACTTCATGACATAAAATACGTTTCACATTATTTCAGGTTGAATCTACTGACACCACATCAGTTGTTATGGTTCCTGTGAGCTTGCGAACCCATACTGGGAGATACACTATCACTGCAAAGAACAAATCAGGACAAAAACTTGTCAATGTCAGAGTGGCTGTCCTTGGTAAGTCAAATTATAGTGACACAGACATCAAGTCAAAGTGAAGTGATTGTCATTGTGAAACATTGCAGCACATCACACGGTGCACATAACAAAATGTGTCCTCTGTTTTTAACCCATCACCCTTGGTGAGCAGAGGGCAGCTATGAAACGTTTCCTTACTCGCTAGGCCCCCACTGCCACCAAGAAAGGGGTCTGTTTCTGCTCGGTATCGAACCGAGGATTGCGTGTTAGGCGAACGTGATAACCACTACACTACAGAAACTTGACATTAGACATGGTATGGTAATAGCATGTTCTCTGGGATTATACGATTCAATAAAGTAAGTGACTTGGTTCACACATTGTAGCTATTCTAAAAAGCCATGCCCAGTGTGTATCAAAATGAGCCACTTCTCACACCAATGGGTTTATGCTCATGTCTGAAATAATTTAGTGTTTACATTTCACAACTGTGGAAAACACAATTACTCAAAAACAAAAGTGGATCCATTACTAACACAGTGATGTGACAATATTCTCAAATTGGGTGTAATTTTTGCAGTCTACAAAAAGATTATTTATTGTTTAAGATAATGGACATCTTCACCATTTTTGAAATATATGTTTTGTATCCACAGACGTTCCAGGAGCTCCAAAAGAGCTCAAAGTGACCGATGTCAGTAGATCCACCTGTAGACTTATTTGGAAACTTCCTGACAATGATGGTGGTGAGAGAATTAAGAGTTATTTCATTGAGAAGAAATCAGTCACAGGAAAAGCTTGGACAATTGTTAAGCAAGCTTGTGCTAGTCAAGCCTTTGTAGTACCAGACCTCCTTGAAGGAGAGGAATACCTCTTTCGAGTACGTGCTGAAAATCGCCTTGGAATGGGGCCATTTACTGAGACCACTGAGCCTGCAAGGGCAAGAGATCCCATCTGTGAGTAGTTAACCATAAAAGTGTACTTCTTAAATGTATCACAATGATTGTCAGCAATTATTACAGCATTTTTGTTCCTTTCAAGATCCTCCTGATCCTCCAACAAAACTGAAAATCAACCTTGTTACAAAGGACACGGTGACTCTGACTTGGGTGCCACCCAAGAACAATGGGGGTGCCCCTGTGAAACATTATATAATAGAACGCCTGAGCTGGGACACCAGTGGGGCAGAGAAAGAGACATGGAAACAGTGCAATAAGCGTGATGTAGAGGAGACCATATTCACTGTTGAGGAACTGAAAGAGGGTGGAGAGTATGAATTCCGTGTCAAAGCTGTTAATGCAGCTGGTACAAGTCGGCCCTCAGCCACTGCTGGACCAATTGTGATTAAAGACCAAACTTGTGAGTGGAATGATTTTTTAAAAACCATTCAAAATGTTTTTTTTTTATTCTTCGGTTTATTGTTTATAAACTTTTTTCTGATTCATTTATATTTTAGGTGCTCCAACTATTGAACTCAGAGAGTCCATGGAGGGTGAAGAGGGCAGTGACATTAATATTATTGCAAGAATTCAGGGCTGTCCATTCCCATCCCTAGTTTGGCAGAAAGCTCCACTTGACAAACCTGATGATAAGGCCGTGGTTCAGTATGATAAACATGTCAACAAACTTGTTTCTGATGAAAAGTGTACTCTGTTGATCCAGCAGTCAAAGAGAGATGACAGCGCTGTTTACACAATTAGTGCCAGCAACAGCCTCGGAAAAGCTTCCAAAGATGTCAAACTCACAGTCTTAGGTAAAGTTAAATTTTACTTTAAAATTTTACTCAGTAGTAGATATGCATATGTATTTTTCAGATCTCAGAAAATTAATGTTGCATCAATTCCCCCCAGGTCGTCCTGGACCACCGGTTGGACCAGTCAAATTTGAAGAAGTGTTTGCTGAGAGGATTTCATTATCCTGGCAACCTCCTAAAGATGATGGTGGTTCAAAAGTCACAAATTACGTGGTTGAGAAACGTGAAGACAATAGGAAGACATGGGTGCATGTCTCCAGTGATCCCAAGGAATGTTTGTACACAGTGCAGCGATTGACCGAGGGTCATGAATATGAGTTCCGCATCATGGCTCAGAATAAATATGGAGTTGGACCACCTCTGTACAGCGAACCTGAGAAAGCCAGAAACCTTTTCAGTATGTGGCCTTTTCAGTATATAGTACATTTTCCTGGAACAACTTCTTCAATTGTTTCTAACTGCATACATGTTTCTCTTCAAAGCTGTTCCAGGTCAGTGTGAGAAACCAACGGTTACGGATGTAACACTGGAATCAATGACAGTTAATTGGGAAGAGCCTGAGTATGATGGCGGATCTCCAGTTACTGGCTACTGGTTGGAACGCAAGGAGACAACATCAAAGCGCTGGGCCAGAGTAAACCGTGACCCCATTAGAATTATGCCTCTTGGGGTATCTCACATTGTTACTGGTCTTATGGAGGGTGGCGCTTACCAGTTCCGTGTAATTGCTATTAACGCTGCTGGTTGTGGCCTCCCAAGTCTCCCTTCAGACACTGTTGTGTCAAGAAACCCAATCGGTATGTTTTCCCTCATCGTTGATTTGCATCCAAATTATTAATTTTACATTTTAAAGTACTGCATTTTCACACTGTATCATCTGACATTTTAATTTCTTTGTAGCTCCTCCAGGTCCACCAACACCCAAAGTTATAGACTGCACAAAATCAACAGTTGAACTTGAATGGATCCCTCCACTGAATGATGGTGGATCTAAGATTACTGGATACTTTGTTGAATACAAAGAAGAAGGAAAAGAAGAATGGGAGAAGGTAGTTTATGTTATTTTGATTGTTACAAATATGTACATTGATTTTGTGTATCTACTCATTGTTAATACTTTGTTAATTCTTTTGTGTCCCTAGGCTAAAGATAAAGAAATTAGAGGCACCAAATTTGTCGTTCCTGGCCTCAAGGAGCTTGGACTTTACAGATTCAGAGTAAGAGCTGTAAATTCTGCCGGTGTTGGTGAACCTGGTGAGGTTGCTGAAGTCATTGAAGTGAAGGACAAGACAAGTAAGAATTGTTGATCATTTTTATTTATTCACTTTTTTTCCTTGGTTATTTTTAAAACTAATATTGACCTTATTTAACAGTTCCTCCCGAGGTGGACCTGGACGCAACCGTAAAGGAAAAAATCGTTGTTCATGCTGGGGGGGTTATACGCATCATAGCCTATGTATCAGGCAAACCTGCACCAGAGATCATCTGGAACAGAGATGATGCTGTTCTGCCAAAAGATGCTGTTGTTGAAACAACTGCAATCAGTTCAGCTTTAGTAATTAAGGGATGCAGGAGACACCATCAAGGCATGTACACCCTGACAGCAAAGAACGAAGGAGGGGAACGGAAGAAAGCTATCATTGTTGAAGTGTTGGGTCAGTAACTTTTATGTGTAAAATTGTGTTTTACAGTATCTCATAACTGATTGTCAGTGTTTTACAATAATGCTGTGTGTTTGCAGATGTTCCTGGCCCAGTGGGTCAGCCCTTCACTGGTGAGAATCTTACAAATGACTCGTGCAAGTTGACCTGGTACTCGCCAGAAGATGATGGAGGATCAGCAATCACAAATTACATTATTGAAAAGAGAGAAGCAGACCGTAGAGGTTGGACAGCAGTATCCTATACTGTCACCAGGCACAATGCTGTTGTTCAGGGTCTTCTCGATGGAAAGGCCTACTTTTTCAGAATCGCAGCTGAAAATATCATTGGAAGAGGTCCTTTTGTTGAAACAGCATCACAACTCCTCATTAAGGATCCACTCTGTAAGACTGCAATATATGTATATTAATTACGCACTATTAGAATTTTAATTTAAACAAATGCTTTACAATATGTAATAACTATTTTCTAGCTGTCCCAGAACGTCCTGAGGACCTGGAGGTCACAGCTATCTCCAAAGAGTCCATCAGTGTGGCTTGGAGACCACCTAAGTATGATGGTGGCTCAGAAGTCACAAGTTATGTTCTTGAAGCTCGTCCACTTGGAAAAGACAACTACGTTCGCATTTCTGAGGATAAGCTCATGGACCGGAAGTTTACATATGGGGGCCTTAAAAATGGCACCACATATGAGTTTCGTGTCAGTGCTGTGAATCAGATTGGGCAAGGCAAGCCTTCTTTCAGCACAAAGCCTGTTACTTGCAAAGATGAGCTTGGTGAGTTTTACTGTTATATGATACAGTGAAAAAAATTGATAATGCATTAAAAAAAATGTTATTGTAATTGTGGGATGTAATTTTTATGCCTTTCTTTTTATCAGAACCTCCAACGCTTAAACTTGACTTCTGTGACAAATGTATGGTACGTGTTGGTGAGTCTTGCACACTTCAAGGTCACTATGCTGGTAAACCAGTACCATCAATCAAATGGCATAAAGACGAAGAAGAGCTTCAAGCAAATGATGACTTCATATTGACAAATACTGCAAAAACCCTGTGCTTGACCATCGCAAAGGTCAAGCGTGAACACAGTGGAAAATACACAGTCACACTGGAGAACTCCATTGGATCTTGCAAGGGCATTTGTGCACTGACTGTTGTTGGTATGTAGATGATCAATGTAATTTTCTAGTAAATATAATTTTTTCTACAAATATGTCATTTGTTTATTGAATTATTCTGTGTAATCCTCCAGATCGTCCAAGTCCACCAGAAGGTCCAGTTGTCTTTGAGGAAATTTGCAGAGATCACATGGTTATTTCGTGGAATCCACCGCTGGATGATGGTGGAGCTGCTATCTCAAACTACATAATAGAAAAGAGAGACACAAACAGAGATCTTTGGATGCCAGTTACAACATCTTGCACAAGAACCACATGCAGAGTTCCCAAACTAATTGAGGGTCGTGACTATATCATCAGAATATGTGCCCAAAATATACACGGCATTAGTGATCCTCTGCTCTCTGCTGAGACAAAAGCAAGAGATGTTTTCAGTACGTATGAATCCATTTTTTTCCAAAAGGTTTTTAAATAAAATGTCTTGGTAGTTAACATTTTACAAATTTTACTGTAATTTCTAATTCAACAGAAGTGCCAGATGCACCACAACAGCCAGTGGTGAAGGAAGTGTACAAAGACACAGTCCTAATCACTTGGAACCAACCTGCTGATGGTGGAAAGCCCATCACTAACTACATTGTAGAAAAGAAAGAGACTATGTCAAACAGATGGGTGCCCACTGGAAAAGAACGCATTTTCCCAAACACGGAATACTGGGTTCCTGACCTTCTGCAAGGCTGTGAATATGAGTTCCGTGTTATGGCAGAAAATGTAGTCGGTGTCGGCGATCCTAGTGTTCCATCAAAGCCTGTCTTTGCCAAAGACCCCATTGGTATGTGCACAAATTTGTTCTTATTACTCCAGATGCATGAGTGACATTAAGGTGATGCAATTGATGTTTCTTTAAATTTACAGTTATTCCAAGCCCTCCTGTAAACCTAGAAGCTATTGACAAGACAAAGGACTCAGTCACACTATCCTGGAAGCCTCCTCGTGACTCTGGTAGAGGCAAAATCTTTGGATATCTGTTAGAGTACCAGAAAGCAGGGCAGGATGAGTGGCTGCAGGTGAATCAGACACCTGATTCATGCCAAGAGACAAACTTTAAAGTGATTAATCTTGAAGAAGAAGCGTTGTACAGATTCAGGGTTAAGGCTGTAAATGCTGCTGGTGAATCTGAACCTGCAGAACTGAAGGAGCCTGTGAGAGCACAAGACCGACTTGGTAAATGTTTTATGCTTAATTTCCTTTAAAACTGTAAAAAAAAAAAAAAGTACTGAATTTAATTCTATTTTCCATTGTTATCAACAGAGCCACCAGAGCTGATTATAGACCTTGGAATGCCTCGAGAGGTTAAAGCCATGGCTGGAACACATATTAATCTAGTTGCTGGTGTCAAGGGAATGCCATTCCCTAAACTGACCTGGAAGAAAAATGATGCTGATGTACCTCCACGAGCAGAAATAGTGACTTCAGGATCAACAACCAAATTGGAAATGCGTTACTGTAATCGCTCTGACTGTGGTGATTACACGTTAACAGCTGAAAATCCCGCTGGATCAAAAACTGTCACATGCACAGTACTTGTGTTAGGTATGAGGGTTTTTTTTCATGTAATTAGTTTTTTTCATGGTTATAAAAGCACCAGTTTTGTCTATGACAATATTGACAATATTTGTTTACTTATAGATAAACCTGGACCTATTCAGAACCTAAGGGTATCTGATGTGAGAAGTGATTCAGCTACTCTTTCCTGGAAAGACCCAGAGGATAACGGTGGAGCCCGTATAACCAACTTTGTAGTGGAGAAAAAAGATGTGGCATCGGCACAGTGGGTGCCAGTTTGCTCATCTTCTAAAAAGCGAAGCATGATGGCCAAACATTTAATGGAGGGCACACAATACATGTTCCGTGTTGCTGCAGAAAACCAGTTTGGTAGAAGTGACTATGTTGAGACTACCAAGGCAATCAAAGCAATGAATCCTTTGTGTGAGTATACTATATTAACACAATATTGTGTCAGGGTGTACCCTATTTTGTGTAGCTTGGTATCACAGTTATATTTCTTATTTTCCAGTCCCTCCTGGTCCACCAAAGGACCTACATCATGTTGACTTTGATAAAACAGAAGTCTGGCTTCAGTGGAACTGGCCAGATCGCACAGGAGGAAGTGAAATAACTGGTTTCCTAGTTGAGTACCAAGAAGAAGGAGAAAGAGACTGGATCGTTTTTAAAACTGTTAGCATTCCAGAATGTCATGTGACTGGACTGGAGGAGGGCAAAACTTACAGATTCCGTGTAAAATCAGAGAATGCAATTGGTCTCAGCCGACCTGACACAACAGTACCAGTCCTATGCCAAGAAAAACTTAGTAAGTTTTTTATGTTTGTTTTAGGGGTGCACCAATACCACTTTTTTGTAAAAACAGGTAACAGCTTTAGTCATATAATTTAACAAAAAATACAAAAAATAAAAACAAGGGACTAGTTTTGAATTAAGAACATATATTTAAAATGAAAAGCATGTTGTATGCAACATATTACAGTGGATAGACGCTCGTCTATCCACTGGGAGGTTAGGCAAATTAGCGACATGGGGCTAACTCTGCTTGTCCAAATATCCGTGGTGAAACTAAGCGCAGAGGAGGCTTGCAGTAGGCTGCGGATGTTTTTTCATGGAGTCGTGTAGTTTTGGCAGCTCCGTGTCAGTCATGTAGCGTCGGCTTGGGACATCATATCTGGGCTTCAGAACATGGAGGAGAGTGGCTGGTCCCTCGACAATTGCCTGCGTTATTTTCACAGCACGTGGATTGTCTCTGGACATTTTCTCTCGTCTTGCAAGAGTTTGCTGTAGCGTGGGTTGTGTTGGTTTGTACTCGTTGTCGTGTTGGGATTTTAGGTGCTCGATTAAATTACTTGTGTTAAATGCGCTACCTTTTGAGCCTCCTCTGGACAATTTCGCTGAGCACAATTTGCAGTCCGCCTTTGTTTTGTCATCTTCATTCACTTTTAAATAGTTCCACATGGCTTACAGGTCTTGCCTCGTCCTTCTCCCCACCCTAGCTAGAGCCGGGTCCTGGGAGCAAGTCCAAGGGGCGGGCACTCTCCGCCTGTGATTAACCCCTTACACGTCGCTCAAAGATAGACATTTTTCAGACTGTGGTATAGGTCCCCGGTATCAGGGGACTTTTAACGAGTACGAGTACTTTAGAAAATGTGGTATCGAGGCTGATACCAGATACCGGTATGGGTGCATCCTTAGTGTGTTTGTATTGTCGACTTAAATACATTATGTGTGCAACAACATCTAATAGTATATACACCATTTACATTGCCTTTTAATTTACAGCATTGTTTTTCTTTTTACAGTGCCACCAACAGTTGAGGTTGATGTAAAATTAATTGAAGGAATTATTGTGAAAGCTGGAAGCACAATTAGATTGCCAGCAATCATGAGAGGCATACCTGTTCCTACAGCAAAATGGGTTGTTGATGGAACAGAAATTGTGAGTCAAGACAATGTGAAAGTTGATACAGACAACTTTTCTACTGTTCTAAGTATTTCCGAATGCACAAGGAACCACACTGGAATATACCTCCTCACAGTATCAAATTCCGCAGGAAGCAAGACGGTTGCTTTGAATATCACAGTTCTTGATGTCCCTGCCCCACCAATAGGCCCTGTCAATGTCCTTGAGGTCACCCCAGACTGTATGCTTATTGAATGGCGTCCACCTAAAGATGATGGTGGAAGCCCTGTTATGAATTACATCGTTGAAAAAAGAGAATCAAACAAAGAGACATGGGGTGGAGTGAGCTCTGGAAGTACAAGTACAAAACTGAAAATTCCTCGTTTGCAGAAGGGAGCTGAATATATTGTGCGTATTCGAGCTGAAAACAAAATTGGCATTGGTGCTCCTCTGGAGAGTGCACCAACTGTTGCCCGACATATGTTTGAACCTCCTGCCCATCCTGGAAAGCCTTCTGTATCTGATTTATCGGAAGATGCCTTAACTGTTGGCTGGACCATACCATTGTCTGATGGTGGCAGTCCAATAAGTGGATACATCATTGAGCGTAGACATAAAGGAGGCAAATGGATTAGGGTGAATAAGACTCCCTGCAAAGAACTCAGATACAGAGTTCTTGGACTTTTTGAAGGAAATGATTATGAATTTAGAGTCTTTGCAGAAAACATTGCAGGTTTTAGTTCACCTTCTCCAATATCAGATCCAGCAAGACCAACAAGGCCAATCACAATACCTGGACCACCAGTTAATCCAAAAATTAAAGACTACAGCAAAATACATGCAGACTTAGTGTGGATCAAACCTACAAGAGATGGAGGTAGTCCTGTTATAGGATATGTTGTTGATCGTCAGAAGGTCAGTGGTGAATGGGAGACAGTCAATAAGGATGACTTAATTAAACAGTGTGCATTCAAAGTAACTGGTCTAACAGAAGGTACTGAGTATAGATTCCGTGTAAGAGCAGTTAATATGATTGGGGATGGAGAACCAAGAGAAATACCTGAATCTGTAATTGCACAGGACATCCTGATTCCTCCTGAGATCGAAATGGATGCCACATGCCGTGAACGAGTAACTGTAAGAGTTGGACACAATATTAACATCACTGGTTATGTTAAGGCAAGACCTGATCCTCAAATTACATGGTCAAAGGGAGAAAAGGTTTTTGAAAAAGACAAACGAACAACAATGTCAGCCAACTTCCCTGTTGTTCATTTCCATATTAAGGAAGCACAGCGGACAGATCATGGAAAATATGTTCTTAAAGCCACAAATGACAGTGGTGAGGCACAAGCTACAATCACTGTGAATGTGTTAGACAGACCTGGACATTGTCAGAACCTGATAATAACCTATGTTACCAAAAACTCTTGTATGGTGTCATGGGATAACCCAGAAGACAATGGTGGCACTGAAATTACAAATTACATTGTTGAATGTCGTGAACCTAGTCAGAGAATTTGGTCAATGATTTCCTCTGACTGCACCAATCGTATGGTTAAGGCAAAACTTATGGAAAACCATGAGTATTTCTTCCGTGTTTCTGCTGAGAACAAATGTGGCCCAGGGCCAGTAACAGAAACAAAGACACCAATTCTTGCAATTGATCGAATTGAAAAGCCTGGTGAGCCTGAGAACTTCCACGTTGCTGACATTGGTAAAACGTTTGTCTTCCTTAAATGGAGAAAACCAGACTATGATGGAGGAAGCCCTATCATTGGCTACAATCTGGAAAGAAAATTAAGGGATTCTGACCAATGGGAAAGTGTAGTCCCTGGAATACTCAAAGAAACATTCTTCATGGTAGAAAAATGTGTTGAGAACCAAACATACACATTCAGAGTTCAATCTGTAAATGAAGGAGGGGAGAGCAACTGGGTCAGTACGGGTGAAATTCTTGTTAAAGAAGAAATCCAGAAACCAGTTCTTGACCTCAAATTTGCTGGAACGGTTGTGGTCAAGGCAGGCGAATCTGTCAGACTAGAGGCCAGACTCAGAGGGAAACCATCTCCTGAAGTTAAATGGGTTAAGGATAAAGCTACTGGGGATAATCCAAGAATATCAATTGAAACTGGAACTGATTACTCAAAATTCCTCCTGACCAAATGCAAACGAGCAGATAGTGGCAAATATGTGATAACTGCCACAAATACAGCAGGAAGTTTCACTGCTTATGCAAATGTGATAGTACATGATATACCAGGCCCTGTCAGAGACTTGAAAATTTCAGGTATTTCAGTGGACAGATGTCGTGTGGTCTGGGATCCACCAGAGGATGATGGTGGTTGTGAGGTTCAGAGTTACATTCTAGAGAAATGTGAGACTAGAAGAATGGTTTGGTCTACATACTCAGCTGCTGTGATCACAAATTATTGCAATATCACACGCCTTGTAGAAGGAAATGAGTACATCTTCAGGGTTCGAGCAGAAAACAAGATGGGAACAGGCCCGGCACTTGAAAGCAAGGCCATTGTAGCCAAGACTCAGTTTAACAGACCTGGACCACCAGAACCTCCAGAAGTCACTAAGATTGGCAAAGACGAAATGACTGTAGTATGGGCACCTCCTGAGAATGATGGTGGAAAATCTATAACGGGCTACATTCTCGAAAGAAAAGAGAAGCGTGCTGTCCGATGGGTTGCAGTTACAAAGAGTGCCATTTCAGAAAGACGCATGAAGGTCACAAATTTGATTCCTAACCATGAATACCAATATCGTGTTAAAGCTGAAAATGAAGTTGGATTGGGTGAACCGAGTAAGGCCTCAAGACCTGTTGCTGCTAAAGATCCAATTGAACAACCTGGTCCTCCAGCAAGCTTGAAAGTGGTTGACAGCACAAAGACATCTATTACCCTTGGTTGGGCCAAACCAGTCTATGATGGTGGTGCACCAATTATTGGATATCATGTTGAAATGAGGGACAAAGTTGAAGTTGAAGGTGAAACTGAGAGGGACCCAGAGGAAGGCTGGAAGAAATGTAACACAAGTGGCCAGCTAGTACTCACCGAATTTACTATTCTCAATTTGGATGAAAGAAAGGAATATGAATTCCGTGTGTCTGCACAAAACCAGGTTGGCATTGGCCGCCCTGCTACTCTAAAAGATGCAGTCTCTCCAAAAGAGGTCCTTGGTAAGTGTTTGTAACAGAATCTTTACATAGGTTGGTTAAGCACGTTGTGACATTTTCTGATCATAATTTTTTTTTTCCTGAAATGCAGAGGCCCCAGAGATTGACTTGGATGCCAGCTTAAGAAAAGGATTTTCTGTGAGGGCAGGATGCCCAATTCGACTTTTTGCAACAATCAGAGGAAGACCAGCTCCAAAAATTACTTGGAAACGAATGGGTGTTGATAATGTTGTCAGAAAAGGGCACGTTGACCACATTGATACAATGACCTTCCTTGTGATTCCTGAAAGTACTCGGGAGGACTCTGGAAAATACTCCCTGACACTTTCAAATTCAGCTGGGGAGAAAGCTATATTTGTTCGTGTTAAAGTTTTGGGTGAGAAATCTATTCTCTTCTGGTTATATATATGAATGTCTGTGTGTTTTTATATTCAAGGAATGTATTTTCTGTTGCACAGATACTCCTGGTGCTGTTGGTGGGCTGGAAGCGTCAGATGTCACAAAAACATCATGTCAGCTTGCTTGGTCTCCCCCTGAAAATGATGGTGGCAGTCCAATTATAAATTATATTGTTGAGAAACGTGAGGTTGATAGGAAGACATGGACAAATGTCACAAATGATTTGAAAAAGACCAGCTTCAAAATCACAAATCTCACACCAGGAATTGAATACTACTTCAGAATCATGGCTGTGAATAAATATGGCATTGGCGTACCCCAAGACTCTCCAAAGTCCTATCTGGCAACTGATCCCATGAGTAAGTGTACCTCCTTAGCAAAATAACAATAATTAACAAAAAGATTTTGCATAGGTTTTTTAAATGAATTCATGTTATTCTTATCTGTGGAACAGGTGAACCTGACCCACCGAAAAAAGTTGATGTCCTGGAGATAACAAAGAACAGTGCAACTCTGGGTTGGCTAAAACCATTGAGGGATGGTGGGTCCAAAATTAATGGTTATATTGTTGATTATCAAGAGGATGGAAAACCTGAGGACAAGTGGACACCTTACTCAGTGGTGAAAGATTTGACCATTGTTGTTGTTGGACTAAAAGAAAGCACAAAATATAAATTCAGGGTTGCAGCAAGAAACTCTATGGGATGCAGTTTACCAAGAGAGGCTGAGGGAGTGTATGAGATAAAAGAACAGCTATGTAAGTGTCAATCGTATATATTTGTTTTTATATGGTATTTGTATTTGTTTTGTCTTATTTTATATCTGGTAAATTATGTTTCAGTGCCACCAAAGATAATTTTGCCCGATCTGGTCATGGCAAGGGCTGGTACGAAGTTGAAAGTGGAAGCCCTTGTTCCGGGAAAACCTACCCCAACAACCAAGTGGATGCAGGGAAATGATGATGTGGTAACATCAGATCGTCTCTCTGTAATAAAATCACCAAACATGACCTCACTTTTGATAAAAGATGTGACAAGAAAGGACAGTGGTTACTACAGTCTCTCTGCTGTGAACAGTTGTGGCAAAGTAAACCAGATTTTGAGAATTATTGTACAAGGTAAGTGATCATTTTATTGGAAAAAATTATTAATAAAAAGATCAGTGAATTACATTGACATGAGCTGTTAATTTATTCATTAATTTGTTACAGATATCCCTGGTCCACCAGAGGGCCCTGTTGAAATTCTTGAATTGGATACTGATGGCTGTACGCTGGCATGGAACCAACCAAGAGAAGATGGAGGAAGTAACATCACAAATTATGTGATTGAGAAATGCGATGTAACTAGAGGTGATTGGGTACCTGCCGCATCCTGCACTAAGACTAGCTGCAGAATAGGAAAACTCACTCAAGGGAAGGAGTATGGCTTCCGTATACGTGCAGAAAACCGCTTTGGCATTTCAGAGCCAATCTACTCAGAGAAGGTCATTGCCAAGCACCCATTTGGTAAGTATAACATTTTCCAAATGTTTTGCAATGAATATTAAAATTTAGTTTTTATAATATCACTTATAAATATTTTAAATTTCCAGATGTTCCCAGCGAACCGAGAAATTGCACTGTCACTAAAATCAGCAAAGAATTTGTCATGCTTACCTGGGAGAGACCCACAAGCGATGGTGGCAGCCCTCTGACTGGATTTTGTATTGAACGCAAAGAGAGAAATAGTCTCCTTTGGGTAAAGGCTAATGAGACAATGGTTCGTTCCACTGAATACACTTGTTATGGGTTAATTGAAGGCCTGGAGTATACCTTCAGGGTCTCAGCTCTTAACAAAGCAGGACAGGGAAAGCCAAGCAAGCAGACTGACTTCATCACAGCAAGAACACCAGTTGGTACGTAACATCTTGTAAACTGAAGTTGCCTCATTTGAAATGTGCTTCAGTTTCTGTTAAAGTTAGCCTAACATATAATTCCTGTATTCACGTAGACCCACCTGGAAAGCCAGAGGCTATTGATGTGACAAAGAATTCAGTGTCTCTTGTGTGGAGCCGTCCAAAACATGATGGAGGCAGCAAGCTCATTGGATATTATGTTGAATCAGTGAAATTACCTGGAGACAAATGGGTCCGTCATAATGCAAGTAGTCAAAATGTTCCAAAAGAAGACTTCAATGTAACTGGCCTTGAGGAAGGTGCTCAGTACAAATTCAGAATTATTGCCATGACGGCAATTAACCTGAGTTTGCCTTCTGAGGAATCAGATCCCATTGCAGTCATTGCAGAGCATGGTATGGCTATATAGTATAGTAGTATAATGTATAATTATATAGTATAATGAAGTAAAAAGTAGGTGTTATTGACCATTTTTAAAGCTTAAATGCAAATTGTATTTTCATTTCAGTTCCTCCTAGAGTTGAGATTGGACTTCATATGAAGAGCCTGATCACAGTAAAAGCTGGAGCAAATGTGTGTCTTGAAGCTGAGGTCTATGGAAAGCCAATGCCAAAAGTAACATGGAAACGGGATGGTGTTCCACTGCAACTCGTCGAAGGAATGAAAATGACACAAAAGAGACATCTGTTTCTTTTAGAGCTGTTCTCTGTTACAAGAAAAGAGTCTGGAGAATACACAATATTGGCTGAAAATCAAAGTGGTGCAAAATCTGGCCACATTAAGCTCAAGGTCCTCGGTATGAAAAAATATATTGTCTACCTGTAGAATTTTAAATTGTAATCTTTTCCACCTTTAAAATGCTAATTCAAACTGTTTGCTCCTCAGACAAACCTGGACCTCCAGCTTCCGTTAAGATTGGCAACATCTTTGCAGACCGAGTTAAGCTGAGGTGGGAACCACCCCTAGCTGACGGTGGTTCTGAAATTACCAACTACATTGTTGATAAACGTGAAACAAGCAGAGCAAACTGGGCTCAGGTCACAGCAAATATAAATGGTCAGCTCACTGACACATCTGTGGAAAAACTGATTGAAGGCCATGAGTATGAGTTCCGTATCAGTGCAGAAAACAAGTATGGTGTTGGCGACCCCATTGTTACTGATCCTGTGATTGCAAAGAATCCATTTGGTAATGTTTCTTAATGCTTGACTGCTGGAAAAAATATTCTTGAAATCTTGTGAATATATGTGTGCATTACATTAAATGTAATCATTATCTCTAGATGTTCCGGGGGCTTGTGAACCTCCAGTCATCACTAATATCACAAAAGACCAAATGACTGTGACATGGAAACAACCTGCTGATGATGGACGTGCCACCATTCTGGGATACATGGTTGAAAAGCGTGAAATCCAAGAGGTTAACTGGTCAAAAGTTAACAGACGGCCTGTGATAGACAGAACCATTAAAGCTGCCGGTCTTACTGAGGGGTCAGAATATGAATTCAGAGTAATTGCACTTAACAAAGCTGGCTTGGGAAAGCCAAGCGATGCATCCAGTGCTGTGCTTGCTGTGGATCCAGTGTGTAAGTTGGCATCTTAATATTTATTTAATACTTAAATGGACATGTCCAAAATGAACACTGATTCATGTAATTTATATAATCCTTTATAGATCCTCCTGGGCCTCCTGCCTTCCCAAAAGTCATTGACTCAACACATAGTAGTGTAAGTCTCTCTTGGACCAAACCAGCTTATGATGGTGGATGCGAGATCTTGGGCTATCAGGTTGAATGCAAGAGAGTAGAGGGGGAGGAGTGGATGAAGTGCAACGTTCCAAAGAATCTCCAAGCTACAAAGTTTGTTGTGACTGGCCTTATGGACAACACAGAATATCAGCTCCGTGTCATAGCTGTGAACAAGGTTGGATTTAGTGAACCCAGCGAAGTTCCAGGCAATCATATGGCAAAGGACATCCTACGTATGTGGTTCTGGTTTGTTTCATTCATATGACTCTCTGTAATTGTAGATCAATTAATCTCACTTGTGTCTTTGATCTGAATTTTAGTTGCACCTGAAGCTGAACTTGATGCCGACCTAAGAAAAGCATTAGTTTTGCGAGCTGGAACTACTATGAGGCTTTATGTGCCATTGAGGGGTCGTCCTGCTCCAAAGGCTACCTGGTCAAAAGTGGATGCTAATATCAAAGAGAGACAAGGACTTACTATTAAAACAACAGAATGGGACACTTTTGTATATTGTGAGGATGTCAATAGATACGATTCAGGCAAATATGTGTTGACACTTGAAAATAGCAGTGGAACAAAATCATACACAATTGTTGTCAAGGTCTTAGGTAAGGTGAAAAAAAAATTAGAACAAATTATTCATTATGAGGCATAGAGTAAATGTGCATATCTAATGGAAATAATTTTTTTATTTAGATTCTCCTGGACCACCGGTTAATCTCATTGTTAAAGAAACATCAAAAGACCATATTTCAATAGGTTGGGATGCCCCTCTTATTGATGGTGGAAGCCCTGTTAAGAGCTATGTTGTTGAGAAACGCCTTGCAGAGAGAAAAGCATGGACCTGCGTAGCACCAGAATGCCCCAAAACATCATTCAGAATTCCCAACCTAGAGGCAGGAAAATCCTACTGTTTGCGAGTTTCTGCTGAGAATGCCTATGGCATCGGGGAAGGTTGTGAAACTTCTGGACCAGTGAAAGCTTCAGGTAGAGTTGTAACACAATGCAGTTGAAATAAATAATAAATTGTTGATACAATCATGTTGTTTTAAATGCAAATTTGTAAATCTCAATTATTGTCTTCTTTTTTAGAACAACCTGGACCAGTTTTAGACTTCAAGCCCTCTGCCATCACAAAAGATTCATGCACGCTTGTCTGGAAGAAACCAATAAGTGATGGTGGAAGCCATATTGTTGCATATATTTTAGAAGTTATGGAGGGAGAAGAGAAATGGAAGCAACTCCTGAAATCAAAGCTCTTGCAATACATTGTAACTAATCTTGAAGAAGGAAAGGAGTATTCATTCAGAGTCAAAGCAATAAATGAAGCTGCTGAGGGTCCACCATCAGAACTCACTTTGGTTGCTAAAGATCAAATAGGTCAGTAGTCTCCCTACACATGCAAGCAGGAACTATGATAACATGCATGCTTAAAATAATGTGTACATTTTATTTGAATATGGTTATGCACATAGTTTGTATGAGTGCATACAGGGAGCACTGATAAATGCAACTGCTGATTATGGAAAATCTTTTTCTATCATAGCTCTGCCAGAATGTGACCTTAAAGGCCTGCCAGACTCTTGTTATGTTGCAAAAGAGGGAAGCACTGTTCGTCTCAACATCCCAATTTCTGGAATACCTGCTCCTGCTGTCATATGGAAAAGGGGTGATTCCACTCTGACTGATAGTGGAAGAATATCTGTTGAATCTACTGCTGGTAGCACTACATTACTTATGCGTGATTGTCACAGAGGTGATGCCGACAAATACACAATCATTTTAAGAAGCCCAGCAGGCACAAAGGAATCAACCATTGATATAAAAGTGGTTGGGAAACCAGGAGTACCAACAGGTCCTATCAAGTTTGATGAAATTACGGCAGAAGCAATCACTTTAGAATGGGGTCCACCAAAGGATGATGGTGGCTCTGAGGTAACAAATTACATAGTGGAGAAAAGGCAAACAACAGCCAATAAGTGGGCAACTGTTGCATCAGCTATACAGAAAACAACCATGAGAGTTACAAGACTTCATGATGGAACTGAGTACATCTTCAGGATTTTTGCAGAGAATAAGTATGGAGTTGGTGACTGGCTCCGATCTGACCCAGTTGTTGCCAAGCATCCATTTGGTGAGTTTTGTGGGTTTTTTTTTTTTTAATATGCTTTTTTAATGAATATGTTCAATGAAATGTACAACAAACGTTTTTTCCATTTTATATAAGATGTACCTGGAGCTCCCCCTCCTCCAGAAATTAACAGCATTCGTCACGAGTCAGCAATTTTAACATGGACTGATCCAAAAGATACTGGTGGCTCTGCAATTACAGGTATTCCTTTATTTTGTCAAATTAAATCATTGTAGCAGTTCATCTTACAGTACACAGTGTTAAAATATATTTTCTTTCCATCAGGTTATCATGTTGAATTCAAAGAAAGAAATAGTTTAATGTGGAAGAGAGCATGTAAGACACCCCTGAGAGTGAAAGAGTGTAGAGTGAGTGGATTAATTGAAGGCCTAGAGTATGAGTTCAGAGTTATAGCAATAAACATGGCTGGACTTGGGAAACCAAGCAAAACTACTGAGGCTGTTGTTGCACTTGATCCT
This sequence comes from Denticeps clupeoides, assembly GCF_900700375.1. Classification (NCBI taxonomy): domain Eukaryota; kingdom Metazoa; phylum Chordata; class Actinopteri; order Clupeiformes; family Denticipitidae; genus Denticeps; species Denticeps clupeoides. Next base: position 9,025,713 of record NC_041715.1, read on the forward strand.
ATAGGTAAGCTGGCTGAAGTGTATTCACAGTTAATTTGTTTGAATTGGCTAATACATTTTTTCTAAGCTTTATTATTGTCTTCCAGATACTCCTGGAAAACCAGAGGTTATAAATGTTACTAGAAATACAGTAACACTAATTTGGACTGCTCCAAAGTATGATGGTGGTCACAAACTGACTGGCTATATTGTTGAAAAACTCGAGCATCCAGGAAAGACCTGGATGAAGGCAAATCATGTGAATGTTCAAGCTTGTGCATTTACAGTGACAGACCTACAAGAAGGATGTAAATATGAATTTAGAATTAGAGCAAAGAATGCAGCAGGAGCCATTAGTGCTCCATCTGAGCACACAGACACCCTTGTGTGCAAAGATGAATATGGTGAGTGTGTTTTTAAAAATAACGATCTGAATAAACATGTACAAAAAAGTTATGGTTTGGGATGTGTTAATTCTCATTCCAATTGTTTTCACAGAACCTCCAACTATTGAGATTGATCCAGAAATGAAGGATGGTGTTACTGTTAGAGCTGGAGACACTATTGTAATATCTGCTTCAAAGATAATTGGAAAACCACCCCCTACAGCGGTGTGGTCTAAGGGAGGAAGAGAATTAAAGTCATCAGATGTGTGCCAGATTACAAGCACTCCAACTTCCTCATCCATTTCAATCAAATATGCCAGCAGAAAGAACACTGGAGAATACATAATTACAGCCAGCAATCCATTTGGTATTAAAGAGGAACGTGTGAAAGTGAAGGTTCTAGATATCCCTGGACCACCAGGTCCAATTGAGGCGAGCAGTGTGTCAGCTGAGAAATGTACCTTGACATGGCTGCCTCCAGAAGAAGATGGAGGATGTGCTATAAAATCTTATACACTGGAAAAGAGGGAAACCAGTCGTCTCCTTTGGACTAAGCTTGCAGAAAACATAATGGATTGTCGATATGTTGCTAGTAAACTCATTAAAGGCAACGAATACATTTTCCGTGTCTCTGCTATAAATCAGTACGGTATTGGAGATGCAACTCAGTCTGGTCCCGTCAAAATGGTCGACAGTTTTGGTAAGTTAGATATTAAACAAATATCTAGTATTCATTCAGCATTTTACATCACTTATGAATGTTGTGGCAATTTTTTGCAGGTCCTCCAGGGCCACCTTCAAAACCAGAGATTGACAATGTCAGCAAAACTGCTGTCACAATTTCTTGGAAAAGGCCGGTATGTGATGGAGGAAGTGACATTAGGGGATATAGTGTTGAAAGGAAAGAGAGGAGAGGAATGCGATGGGTGAGGGCTTCAAAGAAAACTGTGTCAGATCTGCGTTATAAAGTGCAGGGTTTGACCGAAGGAGTTGAATATGAATTCCGTGTGACTGCTGAGAACAAGGCTGGTTTTGGAGAACCCAGTGAACCGTCACAGCATGTGATGACCAAGGATATTGCATGTAAGTCAGTCTTAGACCTTTCAAGTAAAAAGATGGCTTAAAAACGGTTAAGTCTAAAAACGAATGTTTCCAACAACTAGTTGTTGAGTTTTATAATTATAAATAATATGTTTTGCATGTCTTGATATTGTTTATCCAGTGCCTGTAATCTCCTCAAATTTAATTGGTGTGATCTTAGATCACACGTGGCAGTGGTGGCCTAGTGGTTAAGGAAGCGGCCCCGTAATCAGAAGGTTGCCGGTTCGAATCCCGATCCGCCAAGGTGCCACTGAGGTGCCACTGAGCAAAGCACCGTCCCCACACACTGCTCCCCAGGCACCTGTCATGGCTCTCTAGCTTTTATTAATTGCTTGAACTTTTACTTATATTTTAGATCCTCCAGGACCTCCATCCAACCCAAGAATCTCTGATACAACTAAGACAACAGCAACATTCAACTGGGGCAGGCCTTTCTATGATGGTGGACTTGATGTCACAGGATACACTGTGGAACATAAGCGAGAGGGAGACGAAGACTGGATTGAAGATGCATCTGGGCTGAGGATAACTGAGTTTGTTGTGTCAAACCTGCAATCAGGTGGTAAATATAACTTTAGAGTCAAAGCCACAAACATAGAGGGAACTGGAGAACCAGCTGAAATTGAACAAGTTGTTGATCTTGTGGATCGTGAATCACCTCCAGACTTTGAACTTGATGCTGAGCTAAGAAAAACACTTGTTGTTCGGTCAGGTGGTTCAATCCGCATATTTGTGCCCATTAAGGGTCGACCAAAACCAGATATAACATGGACAAAGGAAGACAAACCACTTAAAGGCAAAGCACACATTGATACAACAGAATCATATACTCTTGTTGTCATCCCAGAATGCACAAGATATGATGCTGGTAAATATGTGCTGACATTGGAAAATGTTGCTGGAAAGAAGATTGGATTCGTTAATGTTCGGGTTTTAGATACTCCTGGACCTCCTATCAACTTGAAACCAAGAGAAATTACCAAACAGAGCATTACAATGCAATGGGAAATCCCAATCATTGATGGTGGATCCAAAATAAAAAATTATATTATAGAGAAGCGTGAAGCTACTCGTAAAGCTTATACAGTAATTACTACAGAATGCCAGAAATGTTCTTTTAAATTTGAAAATCTTGAAGAGGCCACTGAATACTACTTCAAAGTTTCAGCAGAAAATGAAAGAGGCATAGGAGAAGCTGCAGAAACACCTGAACCAATTCGAGCATCTCAAGCACCAACTGCACCCGAAAATCTGACAGTATTGGATGTATCCAAAGACACAGCAACCCTTGCATGGACAAAGCCTAAATATGATGGTGGCAACAGAATAACAGGCTATGTTATTGAGGCTCAAAAGAAGGATTCAAACCAATGGGTTCATGTAACAACGATAAAAGCACTTGACTATGTTGTAACAGATCTGACAGAAAATGTTGAATATGTTTTCAGAGTCATGGCTGTAAATATATCTGGCCGTAGTGACCCCCGTGAAAGTCGGCCAGTCACAATTAGGGAGCAGACTGCAGGACCTCAATTTGACCTACGTGGAGTTTACCAGAAATTAGTCGTTGTTAGAGCAGGTGACAATCTGAAAGTTGAAATTCCTGTTTTAGGCCGACCAAGACCATCTGTTGTCTGGAAAAAAGAAGACCAAGAGATTAAACAAACACAAAGGATAAACATTGATAATACACAAACATGTACAATTCTGAACATAAGTGAAGTTAAAAGGAAGGATGGTGGACAATACTCGATGACAGGGAAGAATCTACTTGGAACCATTACTGAGACAATCACTGTTCAGGTCCATGATATTCCAGGTCCACCTACAGGGCCAATTAAGCTGGAAGAAGTATCTTGTGATTACATTATTATTTCATGGGAGCCACCTGAAATTGATGGTGGAGTTCCAATTAACAATTATATTGTTGAGATGAGGGAAACCACAGGCACATCATGGATGGAGTTGGCAGCAACAGTTATCCGTACAACATTTAAGGCAGCTCGCTTGACAACTGGAATTGAGTATCAGTTCCGTGTGAAAGCCCAAAATAGGTATGGAGTTGGACCCTACTTAACATCAGAACCAGCCATTGCTGCTTATCCATTTGAAGTCCCAGGACAGCCAGGAACGCCACAAGTTGTAGCTTTTAATAAAGATTCCATAACAATTAATTGGAATGAACCTGGATTCGATGGAGGAAGTCCAATTCTAGGATATCACGTTGAAAGGAAAGAAAAGAACAGCATCCTTTGGCAGAGAATCAGCAAAACTCTTGTTGTAGGAAACATCTACAAGTCATCAGGTCTGATGGATGGAATTGCATATGAATTCCGTGTTATAGCAGAAAACATGGCTGGTTTGAGTAAACCTAGTAAGTCATCTGAGACAACATATGCTCTTGATCCAGTTGATCCCCCTGGTCAACCAGTTGCGCTCAACATAACCAGGCATGAAGTCACTCTTCAATGGACAAAACCTGAGGGTGATGGTGGTTTCTCAATAACTGGATATATGGTTGAGAAAAAAGAGTTACCAAATGGTCGTTGGCTTAAGGCAAATTTCAGCAATATCCTGGAAACAACCTTTACTGTTAGTGGACTCCAAGAAGATGCCTCTTATGAGTTCCGTGTTCTTGCAAGAAATTCAGCTGGTGCCATCAGTAAGCCATCGAAGCCCTCTGAGGTCATCACTTGTAGAGATGACATTGAAGAGCCCAAGATTGATACGGATGCAATATTTAATAATGTTGTGGTAGTAAAAGCTGGAGAAATGTTTAAATTATTTGCATCTGTCACAGGAAGACCAATACCATCCCTGGTATGGACAAAGGAAGGGAAGGAACTAGAGGACACTGGAAAATTGGAGATTAAAACCACAGACTTTTCCACAATTTTAATTAACAAAGATTCCTTGAGGAGGGATGGAGGACTTTTCACACTTACTGCAAGCAATCCTGGAGGCTTTGCTAAGCATGTCTTCAATGTAAAGGTCCTTGACAGACCAGGGCCACCTGATGGTCCATTAGCTGTTACAGATATGACTGCTGAAAAATGCATTTTGTCATGGTTACCACCATCACATGATGGAGGTGCAAAGATAGACTATTATATAATTGAGAGGCGTGAAACAAGTAGACTTGCATGGACCAATGTAGCTACAGAATTGCAAGTAAACAGATATAAGGTTACTAAATTGCTCAAAGGGAACGAGTACATTTTCAGAGTAATGGCTGTTAATAAGTATGGAGTTGGAGAGCCTCTCGAATCAGAGCCAGCAATTGCTACTAACCCATATGTTCCATCTGATCCTCCACAACAACCTGAAGTGACAACCATCACAAAGGATTCAATGGTTGTTTGTTGGGGACATCCTGAGAACAATGGAGGAAGCAACATCAACACATATATAATTGAAAGAAGAGATAAAACTGGTCTCCGCTGGGTTAAGTGCAACAAGAGGACTGTGACTGATCTAAGATACAAAGTATCTGGTCTCACCCCAGGACATGAATATGAATTCAGAATTCTGGCTGAAAATGCAGCAGGCTTGAGTTTGCCAAGTCCAGAAAGCCCATTTTACATGGCGTGTGATACAGTTTTCCAACCTGGGCCCCCAGGTAATCCGAGGGTTTTGGATACGTCAAAGTCATCCATTACACTCGCATGGAACAAACCAGTGTATGATGGAGGTTCTGATATCACAGGATATATAGTTGAAACTTGTTTACCTGAAGAGGATGAATGGACAATTGTCTCTCCAAACAAAGGACTAACTGCAACCTCATTTACCATAACAAGCCTTAAAGAAAACCAGGAATATAAAATCAATATTTCAGCACTCAATGCTGAAGGAGTGGGAGAGCCTGCTTCTGTCCCTGGTGTACCAAAAGCTGAAGATAGGCTGCTTCCACCTGAAATAGATCTTGGAGCTGATCTTCGTAAAATTGTATGCATCCGTGCTTGCAGCACACTAAGGCTGTTTGTTCCAATTAAGGGAAGACCAGCTCCAGAAGTCAAATGGTCCAGAGAAAATGGCGAACCCCTTGAGAGAGCTAATATTGAGACCACAACATCATTCACTTCAGTAATTATAGAAAATGTGGACCGCTTTGATGGTGGAAAATACATGCTGACAGTGGAAAACAGTTCAGGAATCAGAACAGCATTTGTGAATGTCAGGGTCCTTGATACTCCTGGGGCACCTCAAAACCTTAACATAAAGGAAATTACACGAGACTCTGTATCACTCATATGGGATCCACCCATCATTGATGGTGGTTCCAGGATCAGAAGCTATGTTGTAGAAAAACGTGAATCTACAAGGAAGGCCTACTCCACTGTCAATGCTAGCTGCCCCAAAACAAGCTGGAAAATAGGGGACTTGAAAGAGGGTTGCCACTACTTCTTCAGGATTTTGGCTGAAAATGAGTTTGGAATTGGATTACCTGTGGAAACACCTGAGTACATTAAAGTATCTGAAAAACCCCTTCCACCAGGCAAGGTCACTCTTAAAGAGGTTACAGGCACTAGTGTCACTCTGTCTTGGGAAAAACCAGATCATGATGGAGGAAGCCGTATTACAGGATACATTGTTGAAATGCAAGGGAAAGGCAGTGAAAACTGGACCCAGTGTACTGTTGTGAAAGTAACAGAAGCAGTCGTCGCTGGATTAACTCAAGGTGAAGAGTATTTATTCCGTGTATTAGCAACAAACGAAAAAGGAACAAGTGATCCCCGTCAACTTAGTGTCCCAGTTGTGGCTAAAGATACAGTAATTCCACCAACATTTAAGATTTTATTCAGCACCTTCAGTGTAATGGCAGGAGATGACCTCAAACTTGATGTTCCTTATCGTGCTCAACCTAAGGCAGCTGCTATTTGGCAGAAGGATGGCAACAATCTGAAAGAGACAACTCGTGTTAATGCTGAAATGACTGAACATCATTTATATCTTGTAATCAAAGAGGCAACTAGGGACGATGTGGGCAAGTACACCATCAAACTTACAAACTCAGCTGGTGAAGCCGCTACAGATATTCATGTGGTGGTTTTAGATAAACCTGGTCCTCCAACAGGCCCAATAAAAATTGATGAAGTAACGGCAGATAGCATGACACTCTCTTGGCAGCCACCAGAATATGACGGTGGCTGTTCTATAAATAACTACATTGTGGAAAAGAGGGATACATCCACAACAAACTGGCAGATTGTGTCTGCAACAGTAGCTAGAACAACAATCAAAGCTGCTAGACTCAAAACTGGTTGTGAATATCAGTTCAGGATTGCAGCTGAAAACAGGTATGGCAAGAGTTCTCTTTTGCTCTCTGAATCTGTTGTTGCTCAATACCCATTTGAGGTTCCAAGTACTCCAGGAACTCCTACTGTACAATCATCTACTAAAGAGAGCATGGTTGTGGTATGGGACAAGCCTAACAGTGATGGTGGAAGCAAGATTCTGGGATATCATGTTGAAAGCAAAGAAAGAAACAGCATTCTTTGGGTGAAACAAAACAAGCAAATAATTCCTGAAACAAGATTCAAGTTATCTGGACTAGAAGAAGGAATTGAATATGAGTACAGAGTATATGCTGAAAATATTGTTGGCCTGAGCAAACCAAGCAAAACATCAGAGCTTCAAGTAGCAAGAGATCCTTGTGATGCCCCTGGAAAAGCAGAGGCTGTGATTGTCACCAGAAACTCTGTTACACTGAGATGGACAAAGCCAGAATATGATGGTGGAAGCAAAGTGACTGGCTATGTTGTCGAGAAGAAGGAATGTCCTAATGGACGTTGGATGAAAGCTAGTTTTGCTAACATTATTGACACTGAATTCATAGTTACTGGCTTGGTTGAAGAACAAATATATGAATTCCGTGTTTTTGCAAGAAATGCAGCAGGAGTATCAAGTGGACCATCTGCCAGCACTGGGGAAATCACAGCAAAAGATGAAGTTGATCCACCTAAAATAGATATTGATTCTAAATACTCTCAAGCTATTGTGGTTAATGCTGGTGAGTCATTCAATATCCATGCTGACATATACGGAAAACCAGTACCTACAGTTCACTGGCTGAAAGGTGGTGAAGAACTTTCAAATGCAGCACGACTTGAAATTAAAAACACTGACTTTACTGCTTCTCTAAGCGTTAAAGAGGCTATTCGAGTCGATGGAGGTCAGTACATCCTTCTTTTGAAAAACGTTGGGGGTGAAAAATCAGTGACTATTAATGTTAAAGTTTTAGACAGGCCTGGCCCCCCTGATGGACCTATTTCAATCTATGGTGTAACAAGTGAAAAATGCTCCATTTCCTGGAAACCACCACAACAAGATGGTGGTAGTGATGTATCCCATTACATTGTTGAGAGAAGAGAGACAAGCCGATTGGTTTGGACTGTTGTGGAATCTAAAGTGCAAACACTTAGTCTGAAAATTACAAAACTTCTTCCTGGAAATGAATACATTTTCAGAGTTATTCCTGTGAACAAGTATGGTATTGGTGAGCCCCTGGAATCTGATCCAGTTATCGCAACTAATCCATTCATATCACCTAGTGCACCATCGGATGTTGAAGTCTCCAACATAACAAAAGATTCAATGGTAATCACATGGGAAAGACCCACAAAGGATGGTGGCAATCCAATTCAAGGATTTATTGTTGAAAAACGTGATAAAGAAGGTGTGAGATGGACAAGATGTAATAAACGTTCTGTAAGTGAACTGCGTTTCAGAGTCACTGGACTCCTTGAAAACCGCAGTTATGAGTTCAGAGTATCTGCTGAGAATGCTGCAGGAGTTGGCACTGCAAGTTCACCAACTGAATACTATAAAGCTCTGGATCCCATTTTTAAACCTGGACCTCCAAATAACCCCAAAGTAATTGACATTTCACGGACATCTGTTGTACTAGCATGGGGAAAACCTATATATGATGGTGGTTGTGAGGTTCAGGCATATATAGTTGAGGCCTGTGAAGCAACGTCTGATGAGTGGATAATGTGTACCCCACCAACTGGAATCACACAGACCAGATTTGAAATTGTAAAACTTCTTGAAAAGCATGAATACAAATTCAGAGTTTGTGCAGTAAATAAAATTGGCGTTGGGGAGAGTGCTGATATTTCTGGATCTGTTTTTCTCGAAGATAAGATGGAAGCTCCTGACCTTGATCTTGATGCTGATCTCAGAAAAATGATTAATGTCAGAGCAGGGGGATCCCTCAGATTGTTCATACCTATCAGAGGACGACCAGTGCCAGAAATCAAATGGGAAAAGGCTGACGGCGAACTCAAAGAAACTGCTCAGATTGATAGTACAAGTACTTATACTTCACTTGTAATAGAAAATGTTGATCGATTTGACAGCGGAAAGTACACTGTAACTGCAGAGAATGTTGGTGGAGTTAAGACTGTTTTCATCAGTGTTCGAGTTCTTGATACACCAAGTCCTCCTGTTAACTTTGGTGTTAAGGAGATAACTAAAAACACAATTACTCTTACATGGGAGCCACCTGCACTGGATGGAGGAGCAAAAATAAAACATTATATTCTAGAGAAGCGAGAGAGCACAAGAAAGGTCTATTCTTCTGTAATTACTTGCAACAAGATGTCATTCAGGATAGAACAACTACAATCTGGTTGCAACTATTTCTTCAGGGTTCTTGCTGAAAATGAACATGGTATTGGATTACCAGCAGAAACACCTGAGCCCATTAAAATTTCTGAAGTGCCACAGCCACCTGGTAAAATCACAGTTGTGGATGTTACACGGAAGAGCGTTTCTTTAGAGTGGGAGAAACCTGACCATGATGGAGGCAGCAAAATCAGCCATTATGACATTGAAATGCAAGCAAAGGACAGTGAAAAATGGTCTTTGTGTGCTCAAGCCAAATCACTTGAAGCTACTGTTACTAATTTAGCCCAAGGAGAAGAATACTTGTTCAGAGTAATTGCTGTCAATGACAAGGGCAAGAGTGACCCCAGACTCCTTGGTAGCCCTGTTCAAGCAAAGGATCTTGTGATTGAACCAGCAGTCAGGCCGAGATTCAGTGAGTACCGCGTGCAAGTTGGTTATGATCTCAAAATTGAGGTCCCAATTGCTGGTCATCCAAAACCAGCCATTACATGGACAAAAGATGGTGCAGCCCTGAAACAGACCACAAGAGTAAATGTTGCTGATACTGCACATCATACAACTCTCACAATTAAGGATGCAACAAGAGAAGATGGTGGAATGTACAGCATTTCTGTTGCCAATGTTCTTGGACAAAAAGAGGCTACTATTGAAATCATTACACTTGACAAACCTGGTCCACCAACAGGCCCTATCAGGATTGATGAGATCAGTGCAGAAAGCATCACAATTTCATGGGAGCCACCAACATACACTGGAGGATGCCAAATTTCAAATTATGTTGTAGAGAAGAGAGACACCACTACCACTAACTGGATTGTAGTTTCTGCCACAGTTGCAAGGACAACCTTGAAGGTGTCCAACTTAAAAACTGGTTCTGAATACCAGTTCAGAATTTTTTCTGAGAACAGATATGGCAAAAGTTACTCAATAGATTCTGAAGCTGTTGTTGCTCAGTACCCCTTCAAAGAACCTGGACCTCCTGGTACCCCATTTGTGTCTGCATATACAAAGGAATCGATGGTTGTAGAATGGCACAAGCCAATTTCAGATGGAGGCAGTACCATTCTTGGCTACCACCTTGAGAGAAAAGAGAAAAACAGTATTCTGTGGACGAAGATAAACAAGATAGTCATTCAAGACACACGGTTCAAAACATCTCCTTTGGAGGAAGGTATTGAGTATGAGTTCAGAGTGTGTGCTGAAAACATTGTCGGTATTGGTAAATACAGCAAATTATCAGAGGGCTGTGTTGCACGTGACCCTTGTGATCCACCTGGTGCTCCAGTTCCTATTCTTGTAAAAAGACATTCTGTAAAGCTGCGATGGACAAGGCCAGAATATGATGGAGGCAGTTTGGTCACTGGTTACATTGTTGAGAAACGAGATCTTCCAGATGGCCGCTGGATGAAGGCAAGTTTTGCAAATGTAATTGAAACTGAATTTCTGGTTGAAGGACTGACAGAAGACTGCAAATATGATTTTAGAGTTATTGCCAAAAATGCAGCTGGAGCTGTAAGTAAGCCATCTGAAAGTACTGGATCCATCACAGCAAAGGATGAAGTTGAACCTCCAACATATGACATTGAAGCTGTTTACAGTCAGGTCATGGTGGTAAATGCAGGTGATACATTCACACTTGTAGCATCTGTTCAAGGTAAGCCACTACCAACAATACAGTGGTTTAAAGGTGACACTGAGGTTGAAAACTCAGCAAGATGTGAAATCAAGAACACTGATTTCAAAGCAGTGCTTGTGGTAAAAGATGCAATTAGAATTGATGGAGGACAGTATACTCTTCACCTCACAAATGTAGCAGGGACTAAAACAGCACCCTACAATGTCAGAGTCCTTGATAGACCAGGACCTCCAAAAGGGCCTCTCACAGTTTCTGGTGTAACAAGCGAGAAATGCTCACTGTCATGGCTTCCACCTGAACATGATGGTGGCAGTAGTATCTCATATTACATCATTCAAAAAAGAGAAACAAGCCGTCTAGCATGGACTGTGGTCTCTGGGGATTGTGGAGCAACTATGTTCAAAGTCACTAAACTTCTAAAAGGAAACGAATATATATTCCGTGTTATGGCTGTTAACAAATATGGAGACGGAGAACCTCTGGAATCTGTGCCTGTAATTATGAGAAATCCATTTGTCCCACCTGGTCCACCTGAAGATTTAGAAATTACCAACATTTCAAGAGATTCCATGACTGTCTGCTGGACTCGACCAAATACTGATGGTGGCAGCGAAATATCTGGATACATAGTAGAAAAGAGAGATCGAGCTGGGGTTAGATGGACAAAATGCAATAAACGCAGAATTACAGACCTACGTTTCAGAGTGACAGGCCTGACAGAGGATCATGAATATGAGTTTAGGTTATCAGCAGAAAATGCGGCTGGACCTGGCCAACCAAGCCCACCAACAGAATACTATAAAGCTTGTGATCCAACGTTTAAACCTGGACCGCCTACTAATGTGCACTTGACTGACACAAACAAAAACTCAATCTCTTTGGCATGGAACAGACCAATCTATGATGGTGGCTGTGATATTCAGGGATATTGTGTGGAAGTATGCAAAGCTGATGAGGAAGAATGGATAACATGTACTCCACCATCTGGAATAAATGTAACCAAATTTGAGGTTTCCAAACTCATAGAGCACCAGGAATATAAGGTACAGATATGTGCTATTAATAAGATAGGTGTGGGTGAGCCAGCAGTGCTTTCAGGAACAGTTAAGCCTGTTGACAAGATGTTTGCACCAGAAATTGAATTAGATTCGGAGTTGAGAAAGGGAATTGTTGTACGTGCCGGAGGATCCATGAGAATAAATATACCATTTAAAGCACGCCCTGTGCCAGAGATTTACTGGACAAAAGATGATGGTGATCTACCTGAGAAGACTCAGATAGAGAAAGACCTTGACTACACTGGGTTGTCAATTGACATCTGTGACAGAAATGATGCTGGAAAATACACCCTCCATTTGGAGAACAGCACTGGCTCCAAGACAGCATTTGTCTCTGTTAAAGTATTGGATACCCCTGGACCACCACTAAACCTTGCTGTTAAGGATGTAACAAGAAACTATGTTACTCTTACTTGGGATCCACCACTTATTGATGGGGGTGCCAAAATCAAGAATTACATTGTAGACAAACGTGATTCGACAAGAAAAGGCTTTGCTAATGTAACTACCAAATGCACTAAGACAAGTATCCGCATAGGAGATCTCACAGAAGGTGGTATTTACTATTTCAGGGTCATGGGTGAGAATGAATTTGGTGTTGGACTGCCTGTTGAAACTGAGGAAGCTACCAAAACTGCAGATATTCCTTTGGCCGTGGGTAAAGTCACTTTAACTGATGTAACAAAAACCACTGCCTCGCTGTCTTGGGAAAAACCAGACTTTGATGGAGGTAGCAGAATTTTGGGATATTACATTGAAATGCAACCCAAAGGATCTGATGAATGGATTGTAGCAACAACTGCTAAGACTTGTGAAGGAACTGTCACAGGACTTAGTTCTGGTCAAGAGTACCTGTTCAGAGTTTCAGCATTCAACGAAAAAGGAAGAAGTGACCCAAGACCATTAATTGCCCCTGTATTAGCTAAAGATGTTACTGTTGAGCCTCACTTTAAAATTACTTTCAGCACATACAGTGTTCAAGCAGGTGAAGATCTGAAAATAGAAATACCATTAAGTGGACGTCCAGCACCAAAGATTACATGGGCTAAGGAAGGGCAAGTACTTAAGGAGACAACCAGATTAAACGTCTCTGGCACTGCAACATCAACTGTACTCCGACTTAAAGATGCCAGCAGAGAGGATTCTGGAAAGTATACAGTCACAGCTACAAACAGTGCAGGCACAATTACAGAGGAAATTGGAATCATTATTTTAGACAAGCCAGGCCCACCAGTTGGACCTGTTAAAATTGAAGAAGTCAGTGCAAATTTTGTCAACATCTCATGGGAGCCACCTCTGTATACTGGAGGATGTCAAATAAACAATTATATTGTGGAAAAACGTGATACAACAACCACAAACTGGCAGATTGTGTCAGCCACCATTGCACGTACTACAATTAAAATCACCAAGTTGAAAACGGGTTCAGAGTATCAATTCAGAGTTTTTGCAGAGAACAGATATGGAAAGAGCTCATCACTTGATTCAGCAACAGTCATTGTACAATATCCTTTCAGTGTGCCATCAGCGCCTGGCACACCTTATGTCTCATCAGTGACAAAAGACCACATGTTAATTGAATGGAAACCCCCTTCCAATAATGGAGGCAGCCCAATTCTTGGATATCATCTTGAGCGTAAAGAGAAAAACAGCATTCTGTGGTCCAAACTAAACAAGCTTTTGATCCCAGACACCCGCTTCAGAACAAACAACCTTGAGGAAGGTATTGAGTATGAGTACAGAGTGTATGCTGAAAACATTGCTGGAATAAGTCCGCTGAGCAAGGTATCCGAATGTGTTGTTGCTCGAGATCCATGTGATCCACCTGGTACACCTGAGGCAATTGCTATTACAAGGAGCTTTGTGACACTTCAGTGGACAAAACCGCAATATGATGGAGGAAGTGCTGTCACAGGATATATTATTGAAAGAAAGAAGTATCCGGACACTCGTTGGATGAAAGCAAGCTTCACAAATATAATTGAAACCCAATTTACACTTACTGGCTTAACTGAAGATTGTGAATACGAATTTAGAATTGTGGCTAGAAATGCTGCTGGTACTTTCAGCAAACCCTCTGAAAGCACTGGGGCAATTACAGCCAGAGATGAAATTGAAGCGCCAACAGCCTCAATGGACTTAAAGTTCAAGGATGTTATTGTTGTCCATGCTGGAGAAACCTTTGTTCTTGATGTTGACATTGCTGGAAAGCCTACCCCTACTGTGACATGGCTGAGAGATGGAAAAGAAATTGACAATGCTACACCAAGAACTGAGATTAAGTCCACCCTCCAGCGCACTGTGCTCACAGTTAAGGACTGTATCAGAGTAGATGGAGGGCACTTTGTGCTCAGTCTCAGCAATGTAGGGGGAACAAAATTAGTTCCAATTAATGTTAAAGTTCTTGATCGACCTGGTCCACCAGATGGCCCTTTGAAAGTGACTGGAGTAACAGCAGAAAAGTGCTATCTTCACTGGAGTCATCCAACTCATGATGGTGGTGCTGGAATTTCCCATTATATTATTGAAAGAAGGGAGACTAGTCGTCTATCATGGACTGTAGTAGAACCTAAAATTCAAGCTATTAGTTACAAAGTTACAAAGCTCCTGCCTGGAAATGAATATATTTTCAGAGTTATTGCTGTAAATAAATATGGAATTGGCGAGCCACTCGAATCTGACCCTGTTGTTGCACGCAATCCTTTCAAAGCACCTAGCCCACCATCTACTCCTGAAGCAAGTGCTATAACAAGAGACTCAATTGCCTTAACATGGGAGCGACCTGAAGATGATGGAGGATCTTTGATTGATGGATATATCCTGGAGAAACGTGATAAGGAAGGCATTCGTTGGACAAAATGTAACAAGAAAAGACTAACAGACCTGAGATTTAGAGTTACAGGTTTAACTGAGGGACACTCTTATGAATTCAGAGTATCTGCTGAAAATGCAGCAGGTCCTGGCACTCCAAGTGACCCATCAGAATATTATAAAGCTTGTGATGCTACATATCCACCTGGCCCTCCAAACAATCCTAAAGTAACTGATCACTCAAGCAACACTGTGTCTTTGGCATGGAGTCGACCTATTTATGATGGTGGTGCTTCAATTTCTGGATATATGGTTGAAATCAAAGAAGCCTCTGAAGAAGAGTGGACTGTATGCTCACCTCCCACCGGTATTCAGGCCACACACTACACAGTGAAAAAATTAAAGGAAAATGCTGAGTACAACCTCCGTGTTTCTGCCATAAACATTGAAGGAGTTGGAGAGTCAGTTGAAATTACAGGCTCTGTTATTTCAGCTGAAAAGCTACAGGCCCCAGAAATAGAATTAGATGCAGACCTCAGGAAAATGGTCTCTGTCAGGGCAAGTGCAACACTCCGGCTGTTTGTCACCATCAGAGGAAGACCTGAGCCTGAGGTAAAGTGGTCTAAAGCAGATGGCACAATGACAGAACGTGCACAAATTGAAGTCACAAGTTCCTATACAATGCTGGTTATTGACAACGTTGATAGGTTTGACAGTGGGAAGTACGTTTTGAGTCTAGAGAACAACAGTGGTACAAAATCAGCATTCATTAATGTTCGAGTTTTGGATTCCCCGAGTGCGCCTGAAAACTTTGTGGTCAAGGATGTGAAGAGAGATTCTGTACAACTATCATGGGATCCACCCCTTATTGATGGTGGAGCTAAAATTACTCATTATATTGTGGAGAAACGAGAATCAAAAAGAATGGCATTTACATCTGTAACTAACAACTGTGTAAGAAATTCTATTAGAATTGATGATCTTCAAGAAGGAGGTGTTTACCATTTCCGCATACTAGCAGTCAATGAACATGGTGTGGGCTTGCCAGCAGAGACAGCTGAGCCAGTAAAAGTATCACAGGCACCTTTACCACCAGGAAGAATCACACTTGTTGATGTAACTCGCCACACCATAAGTCTCTCATGGGAAAAACCAGATCATGATGGAGGCAGCAAGATCACAAGTTACATTGTAGAAATGATGGCCAAAGGATCTGACAAATGGACAGAGTGTGCCTCAGTAAAATCACTGGAAACAACTATCGAAGGACTTACTACTGGAGAAGAATATTCATTCAGAATCTCTGCTGTTAATGACAAAGGGAAAAGTGATGTAAAACCCCTTGGAGCTCCCGTAGTTGCGAAAGACATTACCATTGAACCTATAATAAATTTGCTATTTAACACTTACAGTGTAAAAGCTGGTGAGGACCTGACAATTGATGTTCCAT
Organism: Denticeps clupeoides; assembly: GCF_900700375.1. Taxonomy (NCBI): domain Eukaryota; kingdom Metazoa; phylum Chordata; class Actinopteri; order Clupeiformes; family Denticipitidae; genus Denticeps; species Denticeps clupeoides. Next base: position 9,041,769 of record NC_041715.1, read on the forward strand.
TTAAAGGCAGACCTCAGCCAGAGGTTTCATGGAAAAAGGATAGTCATTCCCTAAAACAAACAACAAGGGTTAATGTCAGTACAACAAATACGTCCTCAAAACTTGTCATTAAAGATGCTACGCGGGAAGATGTTGGAAAGTATGAAATTACATTAACCAATGCAAATGGTACAAAAACTGCTGAAATTCTTGTAATTGTTCTGGACAAGCCTGGCCCACCAGGAGCCATCAAGCTAGATGAAGTTAGTGCGGATTTTATAACCTTGTCATGGGACCCACCAGTGTATGATGGTGGCTGCCAAATCAACAATTATGTTGTTGAGAAAAGAGACACAACTACCACTACATGGCAAATTGTATCAGCCACAGTTGCCAGATCATCAATCAAAGTCTGCCGCTTAACACAGGGAACAGAATACCAGTTCCGTATCGCTGCAGAAAACCGCTATGGTAAGAGCCGTTCTGTTGATTCTGCTCCTGTTGTTGCTCAGTACCCTTTTGTACCTCCTGGTCCACCAACAAATCTCCATGTTGGCCATGCAACAAAATCAGGCATGCTTGTCCAATGGAATAGACCGGCAAGTGATGGTGGCAGTGCAGTTATTGGATATCACCTGGAATCCAAAGAGCCTAGTAGCATTCTTTGGACAAAGATAAATAGAGGACTTATAACTGAAACTCAATTTAAAGTGACCGGTATTGAAGAAGGCTTGTTTTATCAGTATCGTGTTTATGCAGAGAATGCTGCTGGCATCGGACCTTGTACAAAAGCCTGTGAACCTGTAGCTGCACGAGATCCATGTGATCCACCAGGTCAACCTACAGTCATTAGTATTACAAGGACATCAGTCTCTCTTTCATGGACAGCACCTGAATATGATGGTGGTGCCAAAGTGACTGGTTACATTGTTGAGAGGAGAAAACATCCAGATGGGCGCTGGCTTAAATGCAATTTCACAAATGTCCAGGAAACATATTTTCATATCACAAACCTGAAAGAAGACAAATGTTATGATTTCCATGTTATTGCCAAGAATGCCGCAGGCTTGCTCAGTGAACCATCAGAATGTACCGGACCTATTACTGTAAAAGATGATGTTGATCCACCATGTATCACATTGGAAGACAAGTACCGACAATTAGTTGTTGTGAAAGCTGGAGATGTTCTCCAAATTGATGCTGATATTTCTGGGCGCCCACATCCAGTAATTTCGTGGTCGAAAGATGGAAAGGAGATTGAAGCAAAGGCAAGATTTGAGATTTCTTCAACACATGCTGTCACAACATTAATTGTTAGAGATAGCATTAGAAGAGACTCAGGACAATATGTCTTAACTTTACAAAACGTAGCTGGAACTAGATCAATAGCAATAAATTGCAAGGTCCTTGACCGCCCTGGACCATCAGCAGGGCCATTGCAGGTTACTGGAATGACAGCTGAAAAATGTACCCTAACCTGGGGACCTCCTCAAGAAAATGGTGGTGCAGAAATTCAGCACTACATCGTTGAGAAACGTGAAACAAGTCGACTTGCCTGGACTTTAGTATATGCAGATATGAAGGCCACAACATGCAAAGTTACAAAGTTACTTAAAGGCAATGAATACATCTTCAGAGTGAGGGGAGTTAATAAATATGGAACTGGTGAGGCACTGGAAAGTGATCCTGCCAAGGCAATAGACCCATTTACAGTGGCAGCTGCACCAACATATGTAGAAGTCACCAGTGTCACAAGCGAAGCCATGACTATCTGCTGGGAGAGGCCTGTATCTGATGGTGGTAGCAGTATTTCTGGCTATGTAATTGAGAAGCGAGAAAAATCTGGTCTTCGATGGGTTCGTGTAAACAAAAAACCTGTATATGACCTACGAGTTAAAGCATCCAACCTCCGTGAGGGATGTGAATATGAATTCCGTGTTTATGCTGAGAATTCTGCAGGCTTAAGTCTGCCAAGTACCCCATGCCCACTGACTAAAGCAGAAGATCCTTTGTTCCTTCCATCTCCTCCAGCAAAACCAAAAGTTATTGATTCTACTAAGACTTCGATCACTCTTGCATGGAATAAGCCATTATTTGATGGTGGCTCCCCAGTTACTGGATACTGTGTTGAATATAAGAGGACAGATGAGGAAGATTGGATTGTTGGTGTTCAAAACACAAAGAATAATGAATTCACGGTTGTGGGCCTCACATCAGGTGCAGAATATGTCTTTGTGGTCAAATCAATTAACAAAATGGGTCTAAGTGAACCAAGCCCTGACACTGATCCTCATGTCGCTAAAGATAGGGAAGATGAACCTGTTTTCCTTATCAGCAATGAAATGCGAAAGACACTAATTGTGAAAGATGGCAGTTCGTTCACTTTGAGAGTACCTTTCAGAGGCAAACCCACACCAAACGTTATGTGGAACAAGGCAGACGTTGATCTTAGAGTACGAGCCACCATTGAAACTTCTGATATTTGCACTTCAATTACTGTTGAGCAAGCCACCAGGAATGACTCAGGAAAATATGTTGTAACACTCCAAAACGTGGCTGGAAAATCTACTTTGACCTTAAATGTTAAGGTCCTTGATTCACCCGGTCCACCCTCCCGAATTGAAATCAAGGAGGTCACCAAAACCTCTGCAACAATCACATGGGATACTCCTGAGAATGAAGGTGGTGCTCCAGTGAAGAACTATCTTGTTGATCTACGTGAAGCCAGTAAGAAGGGATGGACTAGATTAACAGATACTTGCCACCGGCTGACTTACAAAATAAGTGATCTTCAGGAGGGAGGAGTCTACTATTTCAGAATCATTGGTGAAAATGAATATGGAGTTGGTGTACCATGTGAGACGAAGGAGGGAACAAAGATATCTGGTAAGTTTACATTTTGCATAATGTCCTATTTGAATCAGGTTTGTTTTTATAGGCTTCATATTGCTATTTTTGTCTCTTTATCTTAGAAAAACCAAGTCCACCAACGAAACTGGGAGTAACCGAAGTCACAAAAGACAGTGTTTCTCTAGCATGGAATAAACCTGATCATGACGGAGGTAGTCGGATCACCAGTTACCAAGTTGATGCACTTGAAAAGGGACAGCAAAAATGGGTCAAATGTGGTGTTACCAAAGCTACACACTTTGCTGTGAGTGGTTTAAGGGAAAATGCAGAATACTTCTTCAGAGTTCGTGCTGAGAACCACGCTGGATTAAGTGATCCCAAAGATATGGTGATGCCAGTGGTTGTTAAAGATCAGCTTGGTAAGATATAAACATTTTTTAGATTTTTTTTAAACAAATTTACGTTAAGATCATATTATTATGATCTTATATGATAAGGGTGTGCTTAATATTGCTTTTTATTTTTAGAATCACCTGAGATTAACATGAAGAACTTCCCCCATAATACTGTCTACGTTAAAGCAAGATCAAACCTTAAAGTTGAAATCCCACTTACTGGCAAACCAATGCCAAAAGTTTCTCTTTCAAAGGACAATGTTTTGCTGAAATCAACAATGAGATTCAACTCAGATGTGACTCCAGATAGTCTCATTATTGTCCTACGTGAGAGTGTCGCTCTTGATGCAGGAAGATACGACATCACAGCCTCCAATTCAACTGGAACAACAAAATCCTTCATCAATATTGTCGTTTTGGATAGACCAAGTGTTCCAGTTGGACCAGTAGAATTATATGACATCACAGAAGACAGTGTGAGCCTGAAATGGCTTCCTCCTTCATATGATGGTGGAAGCCCAATCACTAACTACATTGTGCAAAAGCGGGAAACAACAACTGCCAGTTGGACTGAAGTTTCATCTGCGGTGGCAAGATGTACAATTAAAATAATGAAACTGATGACTGGGGTTGAATATCAGTTCAGACTCAGAGCTGAAAATCGCCTTGGAATTAGTGAACACATTGACTCTCCGACCATTACTGTCAACCTGCCTTACAGTACGTAATAGCCTTGCTTGTTATGGTTTTTATTTAAGTTTTGATTTGATTGTATATATAGTCTTATATTTACCTTTTATTTTCAAGCATTCCCTGGAGCACCCTCAACACCATGGGTATCACATGTCACAAGAGAAAGCATTGCTGTAGACTGGAAAGAGCCAACTTCTGATGGAGGAAGCCATGTCTTTGGATATCACCTCCAAATGAAAGACAAAAACAGCATACTGTGGCAGAAGGTTAACAAAACCGTTATCCGGGCAACTCATTTCAAAGTGAATAATATCAATCCTGGCCTGATCTATGAGTTCAAGGTAGCTGCTGAAAATGCTGCTGGCATTGGAACTATTAGCAAGGTATCAGATGCAGTTTTGGCAATTGATGCATGTGGTAAGTGTAATCTCTCAATATACAATATACATCAAATAGTTTTAGTGCTGATTTTTTTTTTGACTATTCATTTTGCTTTTTTCAGAACCTCCAACTAACACTCATGTCACTGATATTACAAAAAGTTCAATCAGCCTTGCCTGGGAGAAACCTTCTTATGATGGTGGAAGCAAAATAACTGGATACATAATTGAGAAAAGAGATTTGCCAAAAGGCAGATGGTCAAAGGCTAACTTAACAAACGTGTCAGACACCAAGTTCACTATCACTGGCCTGACCCAGGATGAGTCTTATGAGTTCAGAGTCATGGCAAAGAATGCCGTTGGATCAGTCAGTAATCCTTCTGGTATTGTTGGACCAATTACATGTGTTGACACCTTTGGTAAGTATGAAAACCAATGAATTAGATTTTTTTTTTTTTATCTAAAAAGCCATGGTAACTAACAAGATTTTCTTTTCTTGAAGGTGCTCCTCAAATTGAGATGCCCTCAGAGTACATGGAATTAGTGAAACATAAAGCAGGAGCAACAGTTGAACTCAAAGTTGGCATAATTGCTAAGCCTCAACCAACTATTGAATGGTACAAAGATGGAAAAGAATTGGAGTCCAGAGCACAGTTGTCCATCAACAACACATTTGATTCTGCAAGCCTTGTAATCAGGGATTCAACACGACTTAACAGTGGAACATATGAAATCAGAATAAAGAATTCTTTAGGTTCAGCATACGGTGCCATCAGAGTTCAAATTCAGGGTGGGTACTTTCTCTTTGAGAAAGAAATATTATGAATACTGTTTTTATTAATACTAATATAAGATTTCACATCCTTCATATGTTTTTGCTTTGTACAGAGACTTGATAATTTAATTTGCTTAAATTTTTTGTATGCAGACAAACCTGGACCTCCAGCTGGAACTGTTCAGTTCAAAAAAATCACTGCGGATACTATAACAATAATGTGGGATCCACCAGAAGATGAAGGTGGTGCGTTGGTCACCCATTACATAGTGGAAAAACGTGAAACAAGCAGAATAATGTGGTCCATTATCTCAGAAAAGTTGGAGGAATGCATTGTCTCAGTGCAGCGACTAATCAAAGGCAATGAGTATATATTCCGTGTCCGAGGTGTAAACAAATATGGAGTTGGAGATCCTCTTGAGTCTGAGCCTGTCATTGCACAGAATTCATTTGGTGAGAAAAAAATGCTTAATGGAATACATGAAATGTTTAACTAAATATATTAATCTCTATAATTATTTGAAGATGACATTATAAAATATATTCAAAATATTTTTTTTCTGCAGTTCCTCCTAGCCAACCATCTAAGCCCCAAGTCACTATGACAACTAAATCAACAATGACTGTGGTATGGGAAAGACCAGCTCTTGATGGTGGAAGCGACATAGATGGATATTACCTGGAGAAACGTGAAAAGAAAAGTTTGCAGTGGTTTAAAGTCATTAAAGACCAAATTCGTGATACCAGACAGAAAGTCAGCAACCTTACAGGAGGAAATGAGTATCAGTACCGTGTCTGTGCAATCAATAAAGCTGGAGCAGGCCCATATTCAGATGCTTCCATTTTCTACAAAGCTTATGATCCAATTGGTAAGTGCCGAATTTATGTTGTAACAAAACTATATATTATATATCAAATAAACTATATATTCTAGGTCCTTAAAGTGAGCAAACCAAGCTAAATGTAAATATACTGTTAACTCTTTAATGTATTTTACAGATCCTCCAAGTGAGCCAAGCAAGCTTAAAGTAGTTGACTCAACCAAAACATCTATCACCCTTGGCTGGGAAAAACCTGTCTTTGATGGTGGCAGCGAAATAACCAGCTACACTATAGAACAAATGGTGTCTGATGAGAAAGAGTGGGTTGTAATTAGCTCAAAGGGAGAAGTTCGAACAACTGAGTTTGTCGTATCACATCTGAAACCTGGAGTATATTACTTCTTCCGGGTTTCAGCTGTAAATTGTGTGGGAACTGGAAAAGCGATTGAGATGGCTCAGCCTGTTCAAGCAAAGGATATTCTAGGTAGGATTTTCTTCCCTGCTTATTTATGTAGAAAGACTCGGTTTGACTGTATGCTTACCATCTGTTTTTTGTGCTTTTGCATTCCAACAGAGGAAGCTGATATTGATCTTGACATCTCAATGACAACTCAGTATATAGCAAAAGCAGGAAGAGATGTGGAAATTGTTATACCTCTTAAGGGAAGACCTGCACCAAATGTTACCTGGAGAAAAGGAGACAAGAACATTGGCAGTGATAGTAGATATTCAATCACAAACACTGAATATTCAACCACACTCATTATTCCAAAAGTTACCCGTGATGATTCTGGGAAATATCTTCTTGAAATTGAAAATGGTGTGGGGGAACCCAAAACAATAACTGTGTCTCTGAAAGTGCTTGATACGCCTTCATCCTGCCAGAAATTGATTTTCAAAAATGTAACTCGAGGCAAGCTAACCCTGAGCTGGGAACCTCCACTTATTGATGGTGGTTCTCCAATTACTAATTATATTTTGGAAAAGAAGGATGCAAAAATGAAGGCCTACACAGTCATCACAAAAGAATGTTCGAATACCGCATATAAAGTAGATGGACTGTCTGAAGAAATTTCATATTTCTTCCGCGTTTCAGCGGAAAATGAAAATGGAATTGGTGATCCGTGTAAAACTGCTGAACCTGTTCGTGCAACAGAAACTCCTGGTCCTGTGAAAAATCTAATTATGCAAGATTCTACTAGAACATCTGTAACCCTTGCATGGACCAAACCTGATCATGATGGTGGTAGCCATATTTCAGAGTATATTATTGAGAAAAAATCCAAAGAAGAAACCACATGGACGGCTGTTGGTATGTGCAGACGTTGTCAGCATGAGGTTACAAATTTGAAGGAATTAGCCGTCATGGACTTCAGAGTATTTGCCAAGAATGAGAAAGGATGCAGTGACTTCTCACAAATTGGTCCAGTAACCGTACAAGACTTTGTAATTCCACCTGAAGCAAACCTTATAGATTATCCAGGAGGTGAATTAAGTGTTCGTATTGGACAAAATATTGTTATTGACTTACCATTTAAAGGCAAACCAAAACCAGCCATTTCATGGATGAAAGATGATGTTCCTCTAAAGGAGAGTGAACAAATTCGCTTCAGGCAAACAGACTGTAAGGCTACCATGACAGTAAGAAATTCAACAAAGGACAATGCTGGCAAATATACTATTGTTTTGGACAACAAACTATGCAAGAACTTCTTTGATATTAAAGTCACTACTCTTGGACCACCCTCTGGACCTGTAGGACCTATTCGATTTGATGAAATCAAAGCACAGAGCATCATTATATCATGGAATGAACCTCAGAATGACGGAGGTGGTGAAATCACTTGTTATAGTGTTGAAAAACGAGAGACATCCCAAGCAGCATGGAAAATGGTTTGCTCAAGTGTTGTCAGGACTACATTTAAAATTCCTAACCTGGTTAAAGGCACAGAATACCAGTTCAGAGTGCGAGCAGAAAACAAATATGGAGTAAGCGAGCCTCTGACTTCCCAACATATGATAGCTCAGCATCAGTACAAACCACCAGGTCCACCAGGAAAACCAGTTGTTTTCAATGTAACAAGCGATGGCATGACTGTTCAGTGGGAGGCACCCAGTTTTGATGGAGGTTCTCCAATAACTGGCTACCACATTGAGAAGAAAGACAGAAACAGTCTTCTATGGACAAAAGTGAATTCCTCTGTAATTTCGTCAAGAGAATATCGAGTAATTGGTCTCATTGAAGGACTGGAATATTCATTTAGAGTTTATGCACAGAATAACGCTGGCCTGAGTCTTGTCAGTGAACAAAGCAAGCACAAACTTGCCATTTCGCCAGTGGGTAAGTTCAATTTTGTCTTGTCTCTACTTTGTTTGATTACTTTTATATTGATTAGGTACTAACTTCATTGTTTGTTACAGATCCACCTGGCACACCCAATTGCATTGATGTTACAAGAGACTCTGTTACACTTCAATGGGATCCACCCAAACGTGATGGTGGCAGCCGAATTGTTGCATACAGCGTAGAACGACGCCAAGGAAGAAATCGTTGGCTGAGGTGCAACTTCACAGATGTTAGTGAATGCCAGTTCTCAGTTACAGGACTTGCAGCTGGTGATCGCTTTGAATTCAGAGTGATTGCTAGAAATGCAATCGGCACTGTTAGCCCACCTTCTCAATCATCTGGCTACATTATGACTAAGGATGAAAGTGGTATGTATATCTCTCTCACTCTCTATCAATTTATCACTGTAGTAGTAATTAACTGTGTCTTATGTATTCTTTTTCAGTTGTGCCCAACATTGAGTTCAGTGCAGAGAAAACACTCACCATTAAGGCGGGTGAAAATATCAAATTGCACTGCAGTATTAGTGGAAGACCTGTGCCTCAAGTTACATGGTTTAAGGATGGAAAAGAACTGGACAAAATGTTGGTTGATATCACAACTGCCATTGGATCAAGTTCTCTCTTCATCAGAGATGCTGATCGCAATGACCGTGGAGTATATACTGTTGAAGCCAAGAATAGTAGTGGAACCAAGAAAGAGGATGTCCTTGTCAGAGTGCAAGGTTAGCATTTATTAATATTATTTTTATGTTGTGGAGCTGTCCATAGGTGTAAGTGTGTGAGCTGATACTGTATGTTTGTGTGTTTGCAGCCCTTCATGGGTAGTAGTAAAGTGCAATTTTTTTTAATACACTCATTTATTATTATTTTAGATACCCCTGGACCACCTGATGGACCTCTTCGTTTTACAAATATAACAGCAGAAAAAGCAACACTCTGGTGGAGCCCACCAGAAAATGATGGTTGTGCAGCTATCACACACTATGTAATTGAGAAAAGAGAGACTTCTAGAATCTCTTGGGCACTTGTCACGTCAAAATGTGAAGCCTGTTCATTCAATGCCACCAAGTTAATCAAGGGCAATGAATACCAGTTCCGTGTTTCTGCTGTGAACAAGTTTGGAGTGGGTAAACCCATTGAATCTGAACCAATTGTTGCAAAAATGCAATTCAGTAAGTAATGTTCAGAATAATTTGTACATCAGTATTCTTTATGTAAAATATGTAATTATGTAATTATCTTTGTCTTCCTCTTCACCTTATTATTCATTTATTTTCAACAGCTGTACCTGATGCCCCTGGTACTCCTGACTGTACACATGTAACAGGAGATAGCATCACATTATGCTGGACAAGACCAAGATCTGATGGAGGAAATGAAATCAAGCATTATATTCTAGAGAGACGTGAAAAGAAGAGCTTACGTTGGGTCAAAGTATCTTCTAAAAGGCCAATCACAGAGCTCAGGCACAGAGTAACAAACTTAACTGAAGGAAATGAATATGAATTCCGTCTAATGGCTGAAAATGGTGCTGGTATTGGACCAGCAAGCAGCACTTCAAGGCTTTTCAAATGCAGAGAACCAACAAGTACACCAAGTGCACCAACTGTTGTAAAACCTGTAGACTCTACAAAGACATCTGTTACGTTGGAATGGACAAAACCTGTATTTGATGGTGGAATGCAAATTATTGGTTATATCATTGAGATGTGCAAAGCAAGTCTTGAAGAATGGCACAGAGTAAACAGTGAAACTTGCATACACACTAGGTATACAGTTACAGACTTGGAACCAGGTGAAGAATACAAATTCAGGGTATGTGCTGTGAATGGAGCTGGAAAAGGAGATACATCTGAGATTCCCAGTGCTGTCCAGACTGTTGACAGACTAACATCACCAGAAATTGACATTGGTGCTGACTTTAAGCAAACACACATAGTTAAAAATGGAGGTACAGTATGCCTTCATGTGGCATTCCGTGGAAAACCTGCACCACTTGCTACCTGGTCAAAGGCAGATGGAGAACTTGGTGTGATGGTTGATATTAACACTACGGACACATACAGCACATTGACAATGGAGAACTGCACCAGATATGATGCTGGAAAATACACATTGACTCTGGAAAACAACAGCGGTCGTAAATCTATAACATTTACTGTAAAGGTACTGGATACGCCTGGACCACCAGGTCCCATCTCCTTCAAAGATGTGACAAAAGGAGCTCTAACAATAATGTGGGATGCACCAACTAATGATGGAGGTGCACGTATAAATCATTACATTGTTGAGAAACGTGAAGCTAGCCGCCTGAGTTGGCAGGAGGTCAGTCTTAAATGTTCTCGGCAGATCTTGAGGGTGACCAACCTAGCAGTTGGGGTCCCATACCTTTTTAGAGTCATTGCTGAAAATCAGTATGGTCAAGGAGAGCCTTATGAAATGACTGATCCAATAATCGCAACAGAAGAACCAGCCCCACCCAAAAGACTGGATATCATTGATACAACAAATTCAACTGCTGTCTTAGCCTGGCTTAAACCTGAGCATGATGGAGGAAGTCGCATCACAGGTTACATTGTGGAGTCCAAGGCAAAGGGCTCCGATCACTGGGTGTTCGGTGGTCAAACTAAATTGCTTAAAATGGTTCTTGAAGGCTTGGCTGAGAACACAGAATACCAGTTTCGTGTAAAAGCTCAGAATGATGCTGGCTTTAGTTACCCAAGAGAAGTTCTAAGCTCTGTCATCATTAAAGAACCTCGCATTGAACCAACTGCTGATCTTAGTGGAATAACAAAGCAGCTTATCACCTGCAAGACTGGAAATGCATTCACCATTGATATCCCCATAAGTGGTAGGCCAGCTCCCAAAGTAACTTGGAAGCTTGAAGAAATGAAGCTGAAAGAAACAGACAGAATTTCTATAAGGACTACAAAAGAGAGGACAACCTTAGTGGTGAAAGACAGTAAGAGAGGTGACAGTGGAAAATATTACCTTATCCTGGAAAATGCTGCAGGAACCAAGACATTTAATGTCAATGTGACTGTTGTTGGCAGACCTAGTCCACCCACAGGACCAATTGAAATTTCATCAGTCTCATCAGAATCTTGTGTGTTGGCATGGACAGAACCTGCAGACGATGGTGGAACAGATATTACTAACTATATTGTTGAGAAACGTGAATCTGGTTCTGCTACTTGGCAGGTGGTCAATTCCAGCGTTAAACGCACTACAATCAAGGTCACTCATCTGACCAAATATAAGGAATACACTTTCCGTGTATGTGCTGAGAACAAGTTTGGTGTCAGCAAATCAGTTGAATCTCAGGCCATTGTTGCTGAGCATCCATTTGGTAAGTTCACAGCAATTCTGCTTTATTTCAAATAAAAGGTTTGGTACAGTTTTAGGTTATGTAACATAATTTTTCTATTTACAGTTCCACCAAGCCCGCCAGCTCGACCAGATGTTGTCTCAGTGTCTGCTACTGCTATTGCCATTAAGTGGGATTTGCCCTATCATGATGGTGGAAGCCCAGTTACTGGCTACTGGATTGAAAAGAAGGAAAGAAACACAATCTTATGGGTCAGGGAGAATAAAATTCCATGCCTTGAGTGTCACTACAAGATTTCCAGTATTATAGAAGGCCTTGAGTATCAGTTCAGAGTGTATGCAATGAACATTGCTGGACTGAGCAAAGCCAGTGAGGCCTCAAGACCAGTAGTTGCTCTGAATCCAGTTGGTGAGTTCAATTTTATTAGTATTATTATAATTAGTATTTTGTTGTTGTCTGTTTTACACAGTTGTTTTAATATTTGCACTTTGTATGTGACTAGATCCCCCAGGGAAACCAGAGGTTTATGATCTCTCCAGGTCCACTGTTTCAATTAAATGGTCTGTACCACTTAATGATGGTGGTAGCAAAATTGTAGGATATATAGTGGAGCGCAAATCTTCTACAGGTGAAGATGATGAGGCCCGCTGGTTGAAGTGCAACTATACCACAATTACAGAGAATTACTTTACAATTTCTTCACTGGGTGAAGGAGAGATGTATGAATTCCGTGTAATTGCCAGAAATGCAGCTGGCGTGCAAAGTATCCCCTCTGAATCAACAGGACCAGTTACTTGCAGAGATGAATACAGTAAGAATCTATCAAATCATTGACAGACAACTCCCAAACACTTGTGCACAATAAGTGTTTTATGATTTTTTTTTTTTCATTCACTTTTTTAGGACCACCTAAAGTTGAGCTTGACAGCAAACTTATTGGAGAAACAGTCACAGTCCGAGCTGGATCTGACCTTGTCCTTGATGCAGCTGTTGGTGGTAAACCTGATCCCAAGGTGTACTGGTCTAAGGGTGAGAAAGAATTGGAGCTTGGTGAAAAGTATTCACTGACTTACACCAGCACACGCGCCATGGCAATTATCAAGTCTTGTGACAGAAATGACACTGGGAAATACATCCTGACAGTAAGGAATGCCAGCGGAATAAAAACAGTTGCAGTGATTGTCAAAGTTCTTGGTAAGAATTTCAAAAAGAGTCATATTTGGAACACAAATGGATTGTTGATTATTTAACTAATTCATTCCCAATGTACATTTTAGATACTCCTGGGCCTCCAGAGGGTAAGATTGTTATCAGCAGAGTGACTGATGAAAAATGTACGGTTTCTTGGAATATGCCTCAGGAGGACGGTGGAGATATAGTCACTCACTACATAGTTGAGAGGCGGGAAACTAGCAGGCTCAACTGGGTGATTATGGAGACTGAGTGCAAAACGCTGTCTTGTGTTAGCAGTAAGCTAATCAAGAACAATGAATACATCTTCCGGGTTAGGGGCGTGAACAAGTATGGCTCTGGTGTGCCCCTGGAGTCTGAACCAGTTATTGCAAGAAATGCCTACAGTAAGTAAAATGATGTATTCTTTGTAGCTGTGATAAATGTGAGCAGAAAACTAATGACGCTTCTTTTCACTGTATCACAGCAATTGCCACACCACCTGGAGCACCAGAGGTTACTGCTGTTGGAAAAGAACATGTTATCATTGAATGGCTGAAACCAGAAAGTGATGGTGGTAGCGAAATCAAAAACTACATTGTGGACAAACGGGAAAAGAGCAGCGTGAGGTGGACCAGAGTGAATAAAACTTACACCATCTATGACATAAGACTTAAAATCACTGGTCTCCTAGAAGGTAGTGAGTACCAGTTCCGAGTCACAGCAGTTAATTCTGCTGGAAACAGTCTTCCAAGTGAACCATCTGAATATGCTCTTTGCAAGGACCCTACTTGTAAGCAATTCCTATAATTTGCAAAAACAAGAGTGTAAACTTTTCAACAATGTGGATGTGCATTATACAAATATTTGCTTTTACCTTCACAGATACTCCTGCACCCCCTTCAGTTCCTCGTATCACTGATACTACCAAGCATAGCATCAGCATGAAATGGACAAGACCAATGTATGATGGAGGCTCTGATGTCACTGGCTACATTGTTGAGATACTAGAAGAAGGAACCGAGCAGTGGTACAGGGCCCATCAAAAGACCCTTACTTCCACAGAATATACTGCAGCTGGCCTTGCCAGTAACAAGAAGTACAGGTTCAGAGTGGCAGGAGTTAATGCCATGGGAACGGGAGAATTCAGTGAAGGCAGTCATGAGTCTTCACCGGCTGAAAGAATTGGTATGTATTGTTTGTATGTTTAAAACTATTTCAAACATATTATATAATTAAAATGCTAACAAGGAACCATATTTATCTATCAGAAATTCCAGACCTCGAGCTTCCTGATGATCTTAAAAAGACTGTGTGCCTAAGGGCCGGTGGCACACTACGTCTGTTTGTTAATATAACTGGAAGGCCTACACCAGTTGTAAGCTGGAGAAAACCTGGTGTAGAACTTCAAAGTCGTGGCTACATCGATACAACTGAAAGCTACACATGTTTGACTGTTGAAAAAGTGCATCGTTATGATGCTGGCAAATACATAATCGAGGCTGAGAATCCTTCAGGCAAGAAGACATGCACAATTCTTGTCAAGATATATGGTAAGTAATATTATTTACTGGAAGAAACATACACGCATTAAAATATTGCATTAAATGAATATACAAAGTGTTATACAATATAGAATTTGTACATTTTCTGTATTATAGATACCCCTGGACCTCCTGGTGCAGTCAGAGTCAAAGACTACACAAAAGAGTCTGTTGTTATTACATGGGAGGTCCCAAGCATTGATGGTGGTGCACCAGTTAACAACTACATCATTGAAAAACGTGAAGCCTCTATGAAGTCTTATAAAACAGTTACAACCGAATGCAGGAAGACGTTATACAGAATAACTGGTCTCACTGAAGGAACACATTATTTCTTTAGAGTGTTGCCAGAGAACATTTACGGCATAGGGGAACCATGCGAAATCAGCGAGTCAGTACTGGTTTGTGAGGTTCCATCAATTACTCTCAATCTACAAGTTATGGATGTGACAAAATCAACAGTGATTCTTGGTTGGGAGAAACCACTTCACGATGGAGGTAGCAGACTTACTGGATTTGTTATTGAGGCCTGCAAGACAGGAACTGATCGCTGGATGACATGTGCAACAGTGAAATCATCGGTGTTGCAGCACACTGTTGATTCTCTCACTGAGAATGAGCAATATGTCTTTAGAGTCAGAGCCATGAACAGCAGAGGAGTTGGTGAGGCCACAGAGACTGTGACACCTGTGACTATCCAAGAACAGAAGGGTAGGTGCTCAAAGAGCTGAAGACATACATGCAACACTGATTTGTTAAGATATTGACTAAGCTCTCTGTTTACATTTACAGCTGTGCCAAAAATAGACATTTCTGGTATCCCATCAAAGATCGTGAATGTACATGTTGGAAAGCCAATTGTGATCAAAATACCCATCAAAGGAAGACCTATTCCAACTTGCTCATGGTTCTTTGGTGGTGTTCAAATGAAGGACAAACTTGACAGAATCAAAATTGAGAACACTGCCAAATACACCATATTGAATGTACGTGAAACCACAATTGATGACACTGGAGACTACAGTCTGGAGGTGAAGAATGACTCAGGAATTGCAACCGAGATCATCAAAGTCATAATTCTTGGTAAGATTTAGCTTTTCGGGGTTTGAACCTCTGACTTTGTGGTTGTCTCATTCATATGCGTTACACACTAGTTTACTACTAGGTGATTTAATGTGTATATAGGTGTATGGTTTTCTTTGGCTTGAAAACAAAAAAAAAAAGCTCATAAAATGTCTTCTCACTAGCTAAACCTGGAATACCTGTTGGGCCTCTGAGGATTGATGAGGTTGATGGCTCATCTGCTACACTGAGCTGGGAGCCACCAGAGAAAGATGGAGGTGCCAACATCAGTGGATATGTCGTTGAACAGCGTGACGCTCATCGACCAGGATGGGTGACAGTGTCAGAATCAGTGACAAGACCCACATTTAAGTTCACAAGATTAACAGAAGGAAATGAATATGTATTCCGTGTAGCTGCAACAAATCGCTTTGGTATTGGACTATTCTTACAGTCTGACGTTGTTGAATGCAAGAGTGCCAAGAGTAAGTCTTTCAAAATAATAAGACAATTTCTGATCAGAAAGTATACATGAAAATATTTCAGTATATTTATAAATTAATTTTTTTTCTTTTTAGCCATACCTGGGCCACCAAGCAAACCTGACGTATTTGATATATCTCATGATGGCATGACATTAACATGGCTTCCACCAGAAGATAATGGTGGTTCATCAATATCTGGTTACATAATTGAGCGCAAGGAAACTGGGTCTGACAGATGGGTGCGCATTAATAAAAATCCAGTGACAATGACCAGATACAGATCTACAGGCCTCATTGAAGGCCTTGAATATGAATACAGGGTGACAGCTATTAACTCCAGAGGAAGTGGAAAATCAAGCGAAACTTCCATATCAGCAATTGCAATGGATCCAATTGGTAAGTTACATGGTTATCATGTTTAAAAATATAGTGTGTGGGTACATTATTTAATTATGTTTATTAATAACATTTCCTTTCTCAGAACCACCTGGTCAACCACAAAAGCCAAGAGTCACAGATAGCACCAGGACATCCGTCTCCCTTGCCTGGTTACCTCCAGAGGAAGAGGGTGGGTCTGTAGTGACAGGCTACTTGATTGAAATGCAAAAAGTGGACCAGATTGAATGGACAAAATGTAATACCACACCAACCAAGATTTGCGAGTACACCCTGACACACATGCCCCAGGGCGCTGAATACAGGTTCCGTGTCATGGCATGCAATGCTGGAGGATGTGGGGAACCAATTGAGATTCCAGGAGTGGTCAAAGTTACAGAGATGCTTGGTAAGAAAGATAATATAGCCATTCACCTACATTTGCTTGTTAATTGATTGCTTTTTAATAATTCACATTTTTTTATAATTTCAGAATATCCTGACTATGAACTTGACAAGATATACCAAGAAGGGTACGTTGTCAGACAGGGTGGAGTTATCAGGCTGTCTGTACCTATTAAGGGCAAACCACTCCCAACCTGCAAATGGACAAAGGAGGGTCGTGATATTTCTTATAGAGCAATGATTGCCACTGGTGAGGAATGTACTGAACTAGTGATCAAGGAAGCACACAGAGATGACACAGGCACTTATGACCTAGTGCTAGAAAACAAATGTGGAAAGAAGGCGGTGTATATCAAAGTTAAAGTTATTGGCAACCCAGACCCACCCGAAGGTCCACTTGAATTTGATGATATCCAAGCTCGTTCTGTTAGAGTGAGCTGGAGACCACCGTCAAATGATGGAGGGTCTGATATTCTTGGCTACATGGTGGAGAGACGTGAAGTTCCAAAGGCTGCCTGGTACACAGTTGATTCCAGAGTGGTGGAGACATCTTTGGTGGTGAAAGGACTAAAAGAAAACGTTGAGTACCACTTCAGGGTGCATGCTGAAAACCAGTTTGGCATCAGCAGAGCTCTGAAGTCAGATGAATCTGTTACACCAAAAACACCACTCAGTAAGTAGTCTTATTTACTTTTGTATTTGTGTGTAGTTACAGCTTTTACCTGGCTTAAGTGACTGTTAATTAAAATGAAAAAAAAATCCCGTTTTACTCCAAAGGTCCACCAGAGGCGCCTTCAAATCCTCCAGAAATTATGGACGTCACAAAAACAACCATAGGTCTTTCTTGGTCAAGGCCCAAAGATGATGGTGGCTCTCGTGTCACTGGGTACTACGTTGAGAGACGGGAGGTGTCCACTGAAAAATGGGTTCGCCACAACAAGACTCATATAACCACAACGATGTACACACTAACTGGGCTCATTCCTGATGCTGAATATCAGTTCAGAGTGATTGCTCAAAATGACATTGGTCAGAGTGAACCTGGTCCTGTATCTGAGTCAGTTGTGTGCAAAGATCCATTCGGTAAATAATACTAAACTGAATATTATTAAATTCAATAGTCTGTGCCACTAAATATATGTTTCAACAATTCTGTTATTTCTTTTCACAGACAAGCCAAGCCAGCCAGGAGAAATAGATATAATCTCCATTGCCAAAGACTGCATCACTATTCACTGGCTGCGTCCAGAATATGATGGTGGAAAGGAGATTTTGGGATACTGGATTGAGTTTAGACAGGCTGGTGAAAGTGCCTGGAAAAAATGCAATAAGGAGCGTTCTAAAGACAGGCAGTTTACAATGGGCGGTCTCATGGAAGCAACTGAATATGAGTTCAGAGTTTTAGCTGAAAATGAAGCAGGACTGAGCAGGCCACGAAGAACTGCCATGGGCATTAAAACCAAACTTAGTGGTAAGTTTCTACAGCCAGTATATAAGTATATGTTTAGCAGCCAGTGTTTAGTCCTTTCAGAATATATTTATATATTTCTTGCTCTTTTGTAGTTGGAGAAGCACCATGTCTTAAGGAGGAGATTAAGGATGTCACAACTAAGCTTGGAGAATCAGGAACATTGATGTGCCAAATTATTGGTAGACCTCTTCCAGAGATTAAATGGTACAGATATGGAAAGGAACTGATACAGAGCCGTAAATACAAAATGAGTTCCGATGGCCGTAACCACTCACTGACAGTGGTAACAGATGAACAAGAAGATGAGGGTCTGTATACTGGCAGAGCCATCAACGATGCGGGTGAAATAGAAACAAGTGGCAAGCTGTTCTTGCAGGCAGCTCCCCAATTCCATCCTGGATTCCCCCTGAAAGAAAAATACTATGCAGGGTGTGGAACAAGCCTTCGTTTGCATGTGGTCTATATTGGACGTCCTATTCCACAAATCATGTGGTTCTATGGAAAGAAACCTCTCAATTCATCTGAAAATGTTATCATTGAAAACACAGAGAGTTACACCCATCTTGTTGTCAGAAATGTTCAGCGGAAGACAAATGCTGGAAGGTACAAGGTGCAATTAAGCAACAAATTTGGCACTGTTGACACTGTGCTCCGAGTGGAAATCCAAGGTATCCAAGACTTCAACACATATGCATGTAAAATGTACATATTGTAGTGAAATATTTTTTGAAGTGTGAGTGCATGACATTATTTTTAATTAATTTCAGATAAACCTGAAATTCCTGAAGGACCAATTGTGGTTGATGCCCTTCTGAAGAACTCTGTTATAATCAGCTGGAAACCACCCAAAGATGATGGTGGATCCCTGATCACAAATTACATTGTGGAGAAGCGTGAAGCCAAAGAAGGCGAACAATGGCATCTGGTATCATCTGCAGTATCAGGGACATCCTGTCGTGTTGTTAATTTGCTAGAAAGTGCTGGGTATTACTTCCGGGTTTCTGCACAAAATCAATATGGTGTAAGTGAGTCACTGGAAATTCCATCTGTTCTCATCATCAAGAGTCCATTTGGTAAGCATTATTATAAAGCACAATGTATAAGACGAATGACATACTGTGGTTCAAAATGCTGGAAATCCTTTTCCATGGTTATAATAATTTTATATTTTTACAGAAAAACCTGGATGTCCTCAGCAGCCAGTGATTACTGCTGTCATGAAGGATTCTTGTGTTGTGTACTGGAAGCCTCCCTCCAGTGATGGAGGTGCCAAGATCAAGAATTATTATCTTGAGAAGAGAGAAAAGAAACAGAACAAATGGATTGCTGTCACTACTGCTGAGATTCATGAGACAACCTATACTGTGAAAGGACTCATTGAAGGCTTTGAATATGAATTCCGTGTCAAATGTGAAAATATTGGTGGTGAAAGTGACTGGAGTGAGGTGTCAGAACCTATCATCCCCAAATCAGACACAGCACCTCGTGCACCATTGTTCAAGGAAGAACTGAGAGATATGACCGTTAAGTACAAAGCAAATGCTACTTTTGTATGCAAAGTTGTTGGACATCCAAAACCTGTTGTTAAATGGTACAGAAGTGGGAAAGAAATTTTGCCCGATGGAGAGAAGATTAAGGTTCAAGAATTCAAGGGAGGCTATTATCAACTTGTCATCTCTGCTGCTGATGAGAATGACGCCACTGTTTATCAAATTAGAGCCACAAACCAAGAAGGTTCAATCTCTACAACTGTCAATTTGGATGTTGAAGGTAACATAATAAATACAATATAATAATGTATATAAGTGAATTAAAATAATACCTGCTAAAACATACCTGGTACAAATTCATGAATTAAAAACATAAATTAATTCATATTTATCCTATTTCTTCTAGTTCCAGCAAAGATTCACTTGCCTGATCATCTCAAAGGCATGGGAGCTGTTCATGCCATTCGTGGTGAAGTTGTAACCATTAAGATTCCATGCAGTGGCAAGCCTGAGCCTGCAATCACATGGCAGAAAGGAAAAGATTTAATTGACAACACAGCATACCATCAAGTAATTGTCACAAGATCCTTCACCTCCCTTGTGTTCCTGAAAGGTGTTCAACGGAAGGACGCAGGCTACTACATAATTTGTGCAAAGAACAGATTTGGTATGGACAAACAAACAGTTGAGCTTGATGTTGCTGATATTCCAGATCCACCAAAAGATGTTAAAATCAGTGACATATCTAGAGATTCAATCACTCTCACCTGGAGTCCCCCAGCAAATGACGGTGGCAGTCAAATTATTAACTACATTGTTGAGAAATGTCCCACGTCTGGTGACAGATGGATCCGTGTTGCTCAGACCTCAGAACCACAGTACACTTTGATTAATCTATTTGGAAAGACCAAATATCAGTTCCGTGTCATTGCTGAAAATAAATTTGGCCTGAGTGATCCATCTCTACCAACTGAGGCTGTGACAACAAAAGAAGACACATCAATCATTAGGAATTATGACGAAGAGGTGGATGAGGATAGAGAAATAACTAAGGAAGAAGCTCCTCATTCAAAATTGAAAAATGTGCCTGTGCAATACCAGATAGCAGAGGAGTTTGCCCGATCTGGCCACTTTGGCATTGTGCATCGTTGCATTGAAAAAGTCTCTAAGAAGACCTTCATGGCCAAATTCATCAAGGTGAAAGGTGCAGATCGGGAGCTTGTGGCTAGAGAAATTGAAACCTTTAATCTGGCAAGACATAAGAACATTCTGTATTTACATGAGTCCTTTGACAGTCTAGAGGAATATGTATTGATCTATGAGTTCATTTCTGGTGTTGACATCTTTGAGCGTCTTGGCACAGCTAACTTTGATCTCACCGAACAGGAAATTGTTCGATACATGAGACAGGTGTGTCACGCTCTGAAGTTTTTACACTCTCTAAACTATGGTCATTTTGACATTAGACCTGACAACATTGTCTATGTCACAAGAAGGAGCACCACAGTAAAGATTATTGAAATGGGTCAGGCAAGAGTTTTGACTCCTGGAGACAATCTAAGGATCCAGTTCACTGCACCTGAATACTATGCACCTGAAATCCACAGACATGACTTTGTTAGCACTGCTACAGACATGTGGTCTGTTGGTGTTCTTGCATATGTACTTCTCAGTGGACTTAACCCATTTGCTGCTGAATCAAAGGAAAAGATGATTGAAAACATCTCAAATGTAGAGTACATCTTTGATGGTGAAGCCTTCAAAGACGTCAGTGTTTTGGCCATGGACTTTGTGGACAGACTTCTTGTTAAGGAGCGTAAAAATCGTATGACAGCTGCTGAAGCTTTGGAACATCCCTGGCTCAAGATGAAAATTGAAAATATCAGTAACAAAGTCATGAAAACATTGAGGCACAGAAGGTACTATCAATCGCTTGTGAAGAAGGAATGGAGTACTGTTGTGTCAGGAGCCCGTATTGCTTATGGCGGGGCCTTCAGGAATCAAAGAGGTATTACAGTTGAAAGAGTTAAAGTTGCAACCCCTGAGCAAGGTTTAAGAGCAGGCCCAATCTTGCATGGTTCTGCAGAGGAGGGTGGCCATGTCAGATTTGTCTGCAACCTTGTGAACTATGACAAAAACACAGAGGTAACATGGTTCTTTGGTTCTCGTAAGTTAACAGCAAGCCACAAATATGAAATCAGCTATGCTAACGGTATTGCCAGCATCTATGTGAAAGACATTGAGGAATCAGATGATGGACTTTACAGATGCCAAGTTGTTTCACAGGATGCTCAAGAAAATGCTTATGCAGAGTTGTTTGTAGAAAGCGTGAGATCCTATCGTGACTTTTACACAGGACGCACTGTCAAAAAATTGAGACGAAGAATTGATAAAACTAAACTTCTGCAGAGGCCACCAGAGTTCACCCTGCCTCTGTATAACCGTACAGCATACACTGGTGAAGATGTACGCTTTGGTGTTACAATCACTGTCCACCCAGAGCCACAAGTCACTTGGTTGAAAGCAGGTCACAGAATCAAACACGATGAGACAAAGTACACCTTCACAAGTGACAAAGGCCTTTATCAATTAATGATTCACAATGTTAACAAAGAGGATGATGCTGAATACACTGTTCTGGCTCATAACAAGTTTGGTGAGGACAGCTGCAAGGCACGTCTGACAGTCACGAATCCCCCTGTAGCCCAAGATGTAATGAGACCAATGTTTAAACGTCTTTTGGCGAATGTTGAATGTGTTGAAGGTGAAAGCGTTCGCTTTGAATTAAGGGTTTCTGGAATTCCAGCGCCAACCTTGAAATGGGAAAAAGATGGCAAGCCCCTGGAATTCAGGCCACAAGTGGAGGTTGTTCAAGAAGATGTGGATTGTCATGTCTTGCATGTTCGAGAAACCCTTATTGAAGACTCTGGAACATATAGAGTCACTGCAACAAACATAGCTGGTTCAGCTACTTGCCAAGCCACACTTAAGGTGGAACGTATAACCTACACCAGGAGAGAATTTAAGAGTGATGAGGAAAAACAAAAATACATACAAAACCAAATTGAAAAGACACTTAAAATGGCTCAGCACTTCTCTAGTACAGAGCACGAGACATCACTTAACCTTGTGGCACAGGAAGCATTGAAAGAAGCTGCAGAATTATATAAGCCAGCAATAAGTACCAAAAATGTGCAGGGTGAATTTGACATTACAGAAGAGAAAGGCATTGAGAAACTACAAATAGAAGAGAAGAGAATTCGTATGCCATATGAAATCCCTGAAACCAAAGCTCATGCACCAGGTGTTCTAGATGAAGACATGAGTATTAAACACTTTGTGCCCTTATCTGACATGAAGTGGTATAAGAAACTTCGTGATCAGTATGAAATACCAGAGCGTATGGAAAGGATTGTGCAAAAGAGACAGCGACGTATTCGTCTTTCAAGGTGGGAACAATTTTATGTTATGCCACTTCCAAGAATTACAGACCAGTACAGACCAAGGTGGCGTGTTCCAAAACTTACTTTAGATGATTTGGAAACAGTTAGACCAGCACGGCATCGCACACCATCTCCTGAATCAGAAGTCTCCTTCAGACAGAGGAGGCGCTCCCTGGGAGATCTCTCTGATGAAGAAGTTCTTCAGCCCGTTGAGGACTACCTAGCAATGAAGAGAACTGAAGAGGAAAGGCAAAGACTAGAGGAGGAGCTTGAACTTGGTTTCTCTGCTTCTCCACCTACTGGAAGTCCTGTGCATTTTGAACTGTCATCACTTCGTCATGCAACACCAAAACGTGCGTACAAAACAGAAATAAAACACGTTGAACATGAAGAAAAGAAACGTATAGCAACAACAGAAGAAACACGTGCTGGCTCTCCGTCCATTTCACGTTTCATGCGTAGAAGGAGGTCGCTGTCACCAACATACATTGAATTGATGCGTCCCGTGTCCGAGCTCATTAGACCTCCTCGTGCACAAGTTGAGGGTGATGCTATTGAGAGGCGCTCCCCCACCCCTGAGAGAACACGCCCACGCTCCCCTAGCCCAGTTTCCTCTGAAAGATCATCAAGATCATCCTCTAGATTTGAGAGATCTGCAAGATTTGACATAATGTCACGATATGAAGCAAGAAAAGCAGCACTGAAATCAGAAAGGACATACCAAGTTGTGACTCAGACACCCTTCAGCCTTGATCATGCCCCACGTATTACAGTGAGAATGCGTTCTCATCGTGTCCCATGTGGCCAAAACACAAAGTTCACCCTTAATGTTCAAGCCAAACCAGTAGCTGAAATCCAGTGGTACCACAATGGACAGCAAATACAAGATAGTAACAAATATCAGTTTACAAACATGAGTGGTGTTTTGTCTCTGAAAGTTACAAATTGCCAGGCCGAAGACAGTGGTACGTACCGTGTTGTCTGCACAAACTCTAAAGGAGAGGCATCAGACTATGGTACCCTTGATGTTTCAACTGGGGAATTTTCCACATATACTTCTCGTCGTAAAGATGAAGAGCCCCCTACACCATTCGTTCCTGACATCACAAGAACTGATTACTACCATACGGCTTCCTTCAAGGCCTCGTCCTCTTCAAAGACACGCCTGGAAATTGAAGAAACCAAAACAAAGTTAACAGAAAGACGGGAGGTTTCTACTTATGATTATGATGTGGCACAGAGAATGGCTTCATCACCAATCAGACATTCTTCAACCGAATATCTATCTTCTGCATCATATTCATCTGAGAAATATCTGTCATCTGAAACAAGGAGTAAGACTTTGGAGACTAAAGCAGTGGAAGAAACAGTAAAACATACAATTAAGACATTGCCCGCTAGAATACTCACAAAGCCACATTCACTCACAGTATCTCAAGGGGAGTCTGCAAGGTTTACGTGTGACATTGATGGTGAACCTGCACCAAATGTGACATGGCAGCATGAAGGAACAACTATATCTTCCTCTAAACATTATCAAGTGACTACTACACAGTATAAGTCAACATTCGAAATTTCCACTGTTGAGAATTCAGATGAGGGCAATTATACAGTAGTAGTTGAAAATTCTGATGGTAAAGAAGAGGCTAGATTTACCTTAAGCATTCACAAACCATCAGCCAAAATCACTACCCCTTCAACCGTTCCTTCTTCAGGTCCTGAAGTGAAGTCTCCAGAGTCCTCTAAGGTTACATCACCAGAGCCTACACCAGATCAAATTTCATCCCCAAAGAGTGTAAAGTCTCCTGAACCAGGAGTCAAATCTCCAACCCCTATTAAGTCTCCAGAACCAATCGCTTCTCCCCCAAGGGTTAAGTCCCCAACCCCAGTTAAGTCTCCAGAGCCAGTAATGTCACCTCCAAGGGTCAAGTCTCCACCTCCAATTAAGTCTCCAGAGCCAGTTATGTCACCTCCAAGGGTCAAGTCTCCAACTCCAATTAAGTCTCCAGAGCCAGTAACTACACCTCAAAGGGTCAAGTCACCAACTCCAGTGAAGTCTCCAGAGCCGGTTACTTCACCTATGAGGGTCAAATCACCACCCCCAATGAAGTCTCCAGAGCCAGTTACCTCACCTCCAAGGGTCAAATCACCCACCCCAATAAAGTCTCCAGAACCCAGCTCCACTCCACAAAGGGTTAAGTCACCAACTCCAGTAAAGTCTCCAGAGCCAGCAGCTTCACCTATGAGGGTTAAATCCCCACCCACTGTGAAGTCTCCTGAACCAATCATGTCTCCTAAAAGGGTCAAATCCCCACCCACCGTGAAGTCTCCTCCTCCAAAGGTTGTTCAGCAACTTAAAGCTGAGGCCTCTGAGGACAAAGTAAAGATGTCCTGTGTAGCAGAGGGCACAATAAAAGAAGTTGTCTGGTACAAAGATGGTAGACAACTAACCCAAGGAAGCCACTATCAAGATCATAGCACTGTTGATGGAATGTGTTGTCTTTTAATTTATGATATTTCTGAGAGTGACCAAGGTGAATATTGCTGTGAAATTACAACAGATGGAGGGGTGTCAAAAACATCTTTCTCCTTTGTTGGTCAAGTGTTTCAAACCATTTTGATGAAAATCACAGCTTTTATGGCAACACACATGGCGATTCAAGGTAATTTTACAAACTATATGTAATATACTTATACATATGTGTTATTTGACAGCTACAACATTGTGTTTTTGTATTTTGCTGTTCTAGAATCTGTGACATCTGGAGCTTTACAAGCAACTCGTAAAGAGGCAGTTATGACCCGTGGAGAGTTCCATGAGGCTAGCATGCACGAAAGCTTCTCATCTAGATCCATCCACATGGAAAGTTCTATGCAGGAAACTGCATACAGCAGCTCCAGCATGGCTGAAGTAAAATTTGAAACAATGTCCCAATCAAGCATGTCTTCAATAACATCTGAATCAGTTTATGCAATGAGTTCAAGCATGTCCAGTCATTCACATGTAGAGGGGTCCTCTATGAGAGCCATGTTGCACAGCTCACAAGGTGAGAGATAATCCATGAATAATCAATTGGAGAATCATCCATAAAATTAATCAGTTAATGCATTTTGTATCTGGTTTTGGATCTAGGTTCACCTCCAAGAATCGAAGCACTGCCTGAAGACATAAGCATTGAAACGGGAAAGGTGCTGACGGTTGCCTGTGCCTTTTCTGGAGAGCCTGTTCCTTGCATTGAATGGTCTCGTTCTGGGAAGAAGTTGCCTGGTGAGGAGGAAAGTGGTAGATTTCACATTGAAACCACTGAAGACCTTACCACGCTTATAATTACCAGTGTGAAAGAGAGTGATGCTGGAGTATACACCCTCAAACTTTCCAACGAACATGGATCAGACACTGCAACTGTCAACATTAGTATTCGATCAGGTTAAAAATATTGATTATTTCTGTGCCCCCTCTTTAAGTGCCTTTTTATTTATTGAATGAAAAAAAAATCTTGATTGTTACCTGGATTACTGTACATATGAACTATTTTTATACCAAACTTGACATTAATTTATGCCACACTAGACTAAAGTCTAAAGTTGTTATAAAATGTGCCATATTGGATAATTATGACTTTTGAACAATTTTTCTGTGACATGTACATAATGTATATAGCCGAAATTAACGGTTATGGGAAATGTATGCATTGTTATTTATGACAATTTTAACTGAAACTAAAGGAACTAGATGTTTACCAGGAGAAAGTTTCATATGAAACGAATACCCTGATAAACCAGAAACTAAACGATGTGCCTCAACAAAAAGTTGAAGTCTTAAGATTGCCTCAACAGGTAGAGAGGCTCCCTGTTGAAGTTTTATTAATTCAGAGAGACAATGTTATACACACTGTGTGTTTACTCATGCAGTGGTATTACTGTACTCCAATTATAATTTGACCATAAGACCTTGAGTGCTGTTTGCATTTTACCCTCATGTAAGCAGGACAACTAGGCCTTGTGATCAGACTGACTGTCACACCACTACTTTAATGACATGCTCAAAGTGCGAGCGGCCTGCACTCTGTGAGCTAAAATGTTCTATGTGTTCTTTTTCTGCCAAATGACTGCATGAATGTACTTTCAGAAACAACACCACCTGGCCATTCATTTTCGAAAGTCCATCATGTGCTTGTTTGGAGAAACAGAACCTCCTCTTGGAGGTTGCTTTGCATTATGTGTGTTTGTGTGTTAGATTTAGGATTTCACATTGTCATTTTTGGGGCAGCAATAAGCTTGAGTGCCACAGTTATAACAGCAACTGTGCAAAAATAAAAACATTCAGTAACTATATGCCCCATTTTGGTTTGATTTTAGTGTAGTTTTACCTGTATATGCAGCCTCCTTGAGTTTTATTATTATTGTTTCAATAAAGCATGATTTCAGCACATTTCAGACTGTACTGATTGGTTCTTTTTGGTTCACATTTATAGGTCACAAGTGATTTCTACAAGTTTTAGTAACTATTTTTAGCCCGTTTCCTGAACAAGTACACAATTTTCATATGAATGGTGCAGATTTTTACATACTGTATGTTTCCAGCAGAGGGTGACAATTTTACCAATGTTAGATACTCTTAATATCAATATTATTAATTATTGACTGTCATTTTGATCAATACTGCAGTCAAACACAAAAAAAGGAATATAGTAACTGTAGCACTGTAATAACTCTAATTAAGATTACGATTAATAAACATACTACAACCGTGGTGTACAAAAATATCCATAGAGTGACAGTATCTGGCTCATCACTTTCAACAACATAAACAATCATCAGCTGCTGTCTGAATTACATTACTTTTTTTCTGTAAATTATGATTGAATATTCTTTTGACATTACAACAGTTACAACGGTACTAAACATTTGTCTGCTGCCAAACGTCTTTCAATACAAGACACTAATATAATCGATCAAAGATAATACAATAACAGCCACCACTAGGTCAGACTTCTGGCCTGACGTCACTCTAAGATCATACATTTATACACCGCTGTTAAATCAAATATGAATTATATTCAAGAGCAGTGAATAACACGAACTTTATGGTCGGTCGGGGATCGTCTCAGTACACCAGCCGGCCGGTCTGCTGGACATGGTACCGAATCATTTACTGGTGACAGGGTTGTCGCTCCTAGTCGCCCCTCAATTCCCCCTTGACCCCGCGCCCCAACTCCGTCACGTGGTTCCACTACGTCATTCAATCCAGAAGCTGGATGTTCTTTTGAGCCAGTTTGTGCTGTCCAATAATTTTAGACTCCCAACAGTGGAGTTGGCTGCTTTCATTTTCTCTCACTGCCTGCAACAGAAGCTCAGGTAAGTTCATAAGTGGCACGAAACGTAGATGCGACAGGCGAACCAATCAGAAACGTCCGGCTACCAGCCAACATATAATTGTAATTTTATTTCAACATTTTTTTGCACCTCAGTCGTTTTTTTTTTTTTTTTTTTTTAACACAAATAGAGTTAGCTCGACTATAAAAAAAAACATGCAAGGTAATAGCAATAGTGTTGCATGTCCCTTTACCTTATAATGCAGTGCGTGGCGTGGGAACATGAGGCTCACGACACTGATTTTGCCCACCTCGACGCTTTAGTGATGGCTTTCGGTGGCAAGTCCATCTCCGAGCGGTTACAACGCTTATCATCACAGAGAGTGCATGATTTACTGTATAATTCAACTTTTAACTACAGACTTAAAATTATCATATTTTGAGAAAGAAATATAATACACACGCGATTTCGATTATATTATTAGAATGGAATATTAAGACGTTGCTCAGAAAATCTTCAATGACACATTCTAACAAAAAAAAAAAAAAAGAACTTAACATAAAAACAAGTGACGTGATTGTCATTGTGACACACTGCAGCACACGGTGACACGACGACATGTGTCCTCTGCTTTTAACCATCGCCTTTGGTGAGCAGTGGGCAGTCATGACTGGCGCCCGGGGAGCAGTGTGTGGGGACGGTGGTTTGCGATTACGGGTCCACTTCCTTACAGGCTTCGCCAGTGAAGTGCAGGATGAGTCCCAACACTGAACAGCCCAGAATATCATTTGCACATTACACAACAGCGACAGGAAGAAAACAGAGATATGTACCTTGTTATGCGAATTAAGGGTTTCTAACACGATTGTATATTATGGGATTTTTGTAGTTGTTGACTGTACATCATACAGAGGGTAAAATTACGGAACAAATACGATAAGTACCGTACATCCGGCAACACTGCTCATCACATACATCTAACAACGTCCGCTTCACATGGATTTTTATTGCCGTTGACCGCTGACACAAATACCATTCCCATCATTCCAGTTACACTTCTGCTATTAAACATTGGCAAGGTTTTGTACAAAATATTAAGATGTAACTTAAACTGTAATCATGAATCTTTCAGTCAGTTAGTGTCATTTAATTACGCCATTGCCTCTTGTAACTGTAACATACAAAGCGTTTTGTGGCGATTGAAGAAAAACGTAAATTTAGGAGATTTATCATATGAGTCCATATGCTGTATTTCATCGGATTGTAGATTGCTATACTGGTGACGGTCAAGTTGTGGTGCGTGCTGAAGTGCTACTCCTTTTAGGATTATTCTGTCTCTAGAGAGACTACATAACCTCTTTGAACCTCTTGAATGTAGGTGTTACCAGTAGTATCCTTCTGTCAGCTATTTCTGATATTTCATTGGCACGATATTTTTTGCACGTAATAGTATTAATTTATTCTCGTATTATTGCTACTTTAATCTCGTAATTGTATGACTTTATTCTCGAAATCCATAGTTTTTATTTTTCATCAGTGGCCCTAAAATGGTGTCTTAGTAATGGGGTACAATTACAGTTGTAACACTATTACATATAACTCGTTACACCCTAATATTGCTTGCCACAGATCCTGAGATCTGTTAAGGTCTGAGTCATGGGCTTGTTACAAACTAGCAGATTCTGAATTCACATGCTGCACAGGCTCCAAACAACATAACTAACCACGTGATTTTATGATTTTGGTCTGGAAAAATACAAAGCACAGAAGATTCAAGATTCCAGATTTATTGTCAGTACAACAGAATACACAGTAATACCATGTATTAAAATATTAATAGAAGCCCCATAGTGTAATCATAAAACAAAGAAAAATATGTATGTATATACACACTAAACTAAACTATACTAACTAAAACTAAAACTTAAATACTGTATAGTATCTCTATAAGGACAAACAGGACATAACTGGACAACATCATGTAGGATGCTTGTATGTGGATATGTTGGATATTTCAAACAGGACACACAAGACAAGACAAACGTGCAAAATGAGCAGAGATGTGCAAAAAGAGCAGAGATGTGAAAAATGGTCCGTATTTTATCAGGTGCACAAGGCCTGAGGTGTATTGTTGTTGAGTTTATCAGTTTTTTTGGTGATGGCAGTGCATTGAGAGCTCTGGACTGCTTGGGGGAAGAAGCTCTTGCAGTATCTGGCAGTTTTATCAACTCTCTGTCGGCAGACTCATCGTTGTTGGTGATGAGCCCCACTACTGTTGATGATGCGGTTCGAACTGTACCGTGCAGCACAGTCGTGTGTCAGCAGAGTGAACAGCAGTGGGCTGAGCACGCATCCCTGTGGGGAACCTGTGCTCAGTCTGAGGACCTTGGAGGTGTTATTTTCTATAGACACAGACTGGGGCCTGTCTGTTAGGAAGTCTAAGATCCAGCTGCAGTGGAGTGGAGAGCTTCATTACATGCAGGTCCAAATTCATTAAAGCTTCATTACAAGCAGGTCCAACTTTATTACAAGACATAAAATTTTGAAAGAGTAAATGAGTAATTGTCAACTTTCCTCTGTGGCCATTTCAATTCATATCTGAACCTGTCTTTTCTGTATAATCCAAATTTAATGAAAAGTTTTATTATTACTCATTGTATGCCAGGCTTGTCAGGCACAATTTACAAATGAAGCAATCTTAGAAG
The DNA here is from genome assembly GCF_900700375.1 of Denticeps clupeoides. Lineage (NCBI taxonomy): Eukaryota > Metazoa > Chordata > Actinopteri > Clupeiformes > Denticipitidae > Denticeps > Denticeps clupeoides. The sequence continues at coordinate 9,072,805 of NC_041715.1, forward strand.
AATGAATGATTACAGATTTTATTCAGTTATTTGTCTGGTGACTTGGCTGGTGAAATAGCCCATAGAACTTAACTTATCCTCTCCTGATGCCCAAAAAAGTAAATCATCACAAATCATATTCGGATTCCTTTGATTAGGTTTTGTTTTAGTTCACGGCTGTTTAAATGACCTGATCTGTAAATGTGACTTTTTTTTTGTCCAGAAGATGGCACTACAGGAGCGCAATTGAAAGGGAATGTTTTCTGAGTGGAACAGAAAAACACACTCTGAACAATAATGTTTTTCATCATAGGGTAAACTTTTAAAATGTATAGTTATTAAATAGAACATACAATTTTCTTTCTTTCTTTCTTTCTTTCTTTCTTTCTTTCTTTCTTTCTTTCTTTCTTTTTAACACATTATATAGGAATTTAATATCCCCAGGAAGCTAATCTAAGTAATTGTATTTTATTTCAGACCCGGCCTACATTTGCCTCCCACTAGTCTGGGAAAGGCTGACAAATCATTATCAGGTCTAGGCCCATTTGTCCTTACATCCTTTACCCCACCCCCCACACCATGAATATGCATTAGTAAACATGCTGACATCTAAGGACATGCAGTTGCCGCTGCCTGTTACATGATGTGGTGCTGTGTTTCAGCCATATAATGAGCATTTAAAATGTTGATATCATAATAAACAAGATTGGCACCAAATCTGTTTTTACGTGTTCTGTTTCCTTTTAAAATATATTGTGCGTTTTTTCCCAAGGAAAAAAAAGCCTTAGTGTGCCTCTTATGAACTTCCCAAACTTGGATTAGAGACTTGCAGCTGTCCCTGGGTGACATATGAGCTGTCCTCCAGGAGACTCTGCACCATTGCAAAAGCAGGTTAGTGCGACAGAAATGGCTCTCCTGTGTAAATCACAACTCCTCCCTTCCCCCACACTCCCCATCCACCAAAATAACTGTATATATGTGGATATGGCCTGGGCAACGGAATACCATCCAAATCAACTCTCAGTTTAAGAGGGACAACAAGTCATGCTTATCACTTCCAGTACTTTTCACTGCCAGATTGTAAAGTAATTGTTTAGTAATTGAGGTTTGAAGACAGCGTATAAAAAAATGTAAACCATACAGATAAACCATATTTCATGTAGTAAACCACTGCATCTCAGTACTAGAGATGTTGTCTCTGCAACAGACAGTTGAAAGTTTACGCAACATCTGATTTCATCTGAACATCTGATTTCGTCACTTCAGCTTTAACAAAAGTGTGCCCATATGCCATGAATCATACAGCTGCCACATGAGTTGTCCTATCAAACAGCAATTACTTTCAGACTCCTGTGATGGGCCGGCACCTCACTCTGCACCCTGTGTCCCAGCACGGGATCCTTGATTTGGATTATGGACAATGATAGTCTTATGAAGATGGACAGTGAGTGAGTACTTTCAAATTTGCCCTGGAGTACTGTGGAGAATCTCAAGATTAAAATATATATATTTTTTACTAATTTATGTTAATTCCCATTCGATCATGTTAGATGATAAGATGTGTTTCAATGCAAAAAACTATTCGGAATTTAGTCAAAAATGTGCTTTTATGAAATGTTGCCAATGATTACAGTATGACTCCATATTACATATGAATTAAATTATGTTCTGTAATGAAGCTGCTAATGACCCACAATATCTGAATGATCACTTATTCTTTTATGATATAATTGTATAATTGTAATGCTTCAACTAATTACATCTGGACCGGAATCCTCTTTTTTAAATAGTAATTAAATGTTGAATTGTGGCCGGTGACCTCTAGAACATTCTGAATCAACCTAGGTGATAATGTCAGAAGCCCAAGTGAGGAGCAAGAAGTGGTTTGCAGCCACACACAGTATGCAGATAATTTGTGAGGCAGAGAACAAATTGTGAGGCATAGAACAAATGTGCTTTACAGATCTTGCAACAGATACTTATCAGCATCTTTACAGCAAAACAGGCCCAAAATTACTCTCCTAATAAAACAATTACAGTCTACTCATATCAATGTATTGCATAATATTATAATGTTAAGAGGAAAATATTTCCCGTAGCTACAGTAGGTTCATTTAAAGCTAGCATAACTGAAATAAGGCATCTAATTGAGGTGTGTGCTTTGTCTGTTTTCTGATATCCAGACAGGTAATAATACTGAGAAGGATTTTAAATATGTAATGCATTCCTGTATCTATCACAATAGCATATTTTTTAAATGAAAGCGTGTCGTTAAAAAGGCCGAGTACACGCTTCAGACTGGAGACACAGAAATCCAGTGTTATCTTAACACTTGCCATTTACTCTCCTCTACCTATTAATTCAGTCCGGGTACACTTACATTTACATTTACGGCATTTACCAGACACCCTTATCCAGAGAGACTTACAATCAGTAGTTACAGGGACATTCCCCCCCCTGGAGACACTCAGGGTTAAGTGTCTTGCTCAGGGACACAATGGTAGTAAGTGGGATTTGAACCTGGGTCCTCTGGTTCACAGGCGAGTGTCTTACCCACTAGGCTACTACCACCTTACCATCCGACTGTCAAACACCAAATACCGACTGTCAAATACACTTGCTAACACTGACTCAAATTCTGAGAAAAAAGATGAAATTTTTTTAGATGAACATAAGATGAACATGTTTTATTAAACTGTTTGCTTGTTCAGAATGAATCCTCACACCGTGTTAAATATGTTTCTTGGTTTTTTTTTGTACTGATCATCTTGGTGACATTTCAGTCAAAAACGCTTTCTTCTGATTAGCTTTGCTAAACTTGTAAAAAACGTATTTGACTGCGTAAGCCATATACATTCATGTACTTCATACTTGTTTTTACATTTAGCCGCCCTTGTTGGAGTTTGTATTTTGCCTCATTCAGCACAGTGCTTTCTGGATTAAGGTCCCCTATCATGAAAATTTCATTTTGTGAGATTATTTAACATTAATACGAGTTCCCCTGGCCAGTCTGTGGTCCTGCAGTGGCTAGAAATGGTGATATGTATAAAGAGTGCTTTGGCCATTCTGCTCACCATTCACAGAGCGGCAGCTCAGACAGTCGGATCTGGAATTTGTCCCCTTATTTGTCCCCCTTATGATTTTTCCGCCCAGAGAATTTCTCCACTGAAATATGTACTCCACCCATCGTCATGGCTTCCAAACGTGTGAAGCATCGCAGTTGCTTGGTGATTGGATGTAAAAATGTATCACAAATGTATCACATGCGTCACACGATACTCTGAAGAACCAGTGGTTTCATTGAATTTTTTCTGGAAAAACGCAGACACAACTTCCTGCCTGTGCCAGTGAATGGTGTTGATGACGTCATTTCCACAAAGGCCACTCTCCACCTCGTCCAGCCTCTCTCCACCTCATTAGCATTTAAAGCTGCACACACCAAAATGGCGCATCCTGGGGAAATCTCATTGTGGGACTGGCTCAGAGTGGCTGTTATTCTGCACCAGGGCTGAATTTCGGAAAGAGACTTTAGATGCAGTATTAGGGGGACCACTAAGACCACTATACAAAAGCAAAAAAAAGGGGACCTTTATGGAAACAATTGACGATAGTACGAGCCTGCTACCGACACAAACATAAAAGTTACATTTTTTGTTTAAAACATTTAAAACATTTGCTATTGTGCTTTCCCCTACATCCACACAAATGTGACATCACCAGAAAGCCAAAGATGTCCCTTCGATGATGTGGTAGGGCAGATTGCATATATACTCATGTACTGTATGGGACATTTCAACAAATGTCAGAGTCTCAAGTGTGACAATCAAAATGCAGCAAGTTGCCAGGATGAACATGTCAAGTGACTGGTGACATTTCTAGGAACCAGGGTCTCGCTGGAGCTTTTAAAATCTGCACACACTATCATCTACACAACTCATTATATCCTGAGCTTCTCATTTGTCTAATTGTAAAAAAAAGTCATTAGCTTTATAAGAACAAAAAAATCTTTGAAAGTTTTGGCTGTGCACTGGTGGGGTTCATTCAGGTTTCAATCTGAAAGAGCATCTGTCCTGAGTGGCAAAGTGAGGGAAGACAATGGTGAGAAGGGGGGGGGGGGGGGGGGGGGGGGGGGGGGGGGGTCATAGCAGAGGGGGTGCAATCCAATGATGGGGCAAAACTGCTATGGCTCTTGCAGCATTTATGGTCCATAGTTTTGGGTATAGTTGTGTGAGGAAGTAAACAGGTAGACATACAGAATATTATATTTTAGTGTATAACTATGATGTCCTATACAATCCAATACCAAGTAAGGCACAAACTGTTATCAGTGATCCCAATGCAATACCAAACCAATATGAGGAAATAAGGGCTTTCCAATATTATTACTCTGGTCACAAAACTATGAAGTGGCATTCTGCAGTGCAGATATTGAACTGCAGAGGTTTCACATACAATTCTGGTTGTTTACATCCCAGCAAACACACCAGACAACATCCACACCATTACATGCATTCAGACAATACACTCAAGTGCTTGGTATTTCTTATCTAATATTAGGAACCTCCCTGTATGGATTTTTGTGGAATAATGCAGCATTATATTCAAATTCCTTGAGTGAACCAAAAGTAACTTGTTATTACCATGAAATGAAGTATTGAACCACAGCTCTAAAAGTATACAGAAAAGCTATATAATGGCATCATTGGGTGTTAAAACTTTATGAACCAGTGTTAAAACTTTGTCTAAATTAAAACACATGCAGGCTTGTAGTTAGTGGGAAATGCAGAATATCCAGGTAGAAAGGCTTGCCTTTTCAAAGGCAGAATACTATTTGATCTAAAACAACTAAAGTGACTTGCACTAAAATGACTTGTAATACACAACAAATTTCTGAAATCCAAATCACTGTTATTGACTGCAAAAGAACATGATAATGAAAGTGCTGATAAAATAAATAGTAATAACAGCGAGTTTACCTGCAATATAAAGAATGACTCTGACTGTGCACCGCTCATCAGTCTAAAACAAAACGGCTACAGAACTGTTGTACGTGACCAAAGAAAGACAAGAGATACAATAACAACTGCCCAGTTTAAAGTATTTGTTATTCATTATCAATATGCAATAAAAATTCATCAATGATTATGATGTGGTTTTACTGTGCAATCTAAACATCTAATATTTAGCTTGTCTCATAGCCATTTGGTGACACTGCTGTGTGTGTGTGCCAGGGAGCGTGTTCCACATTTGACTGACAGGAACAGCCACTTTCTCCTTTTGGACATTGACATGTTACAAAACATTTCCATGAACATTCTTTACAAAACCCTGATTCATGGTTTATACGAGTATGGAATCATTACTATCCAATATTGTGAATGTGGGTATAATCTTCGTGGGTGACTGCAGACTCATCAGCTCCACATTAGCACAGTCGGTGGCAATACAGCGGGTTAGAGACAGGTGTGGGCTTGCATTGAAGGCATCATTTTCCCATGATGCAGCAGTGGTGGCAGCCAATTAGAAGCAACAATGTATTTATGATGCTGGGTGGTCAAGGGGTATATAAAGTAAAACAACCATGTTAGCACTTCTGAGCAGTTGGAGCATTCCCAGCCTCGCCTCGGGTGTAGGGATTGCAGGGAAAAGCAAAACTACACGGTGACTCTGTGTAGTTTTGTTTTTTGGGGGTTACTTTGAGGCACAACCGTTCTCAACTTGGATTTTCAAAAAACACTTTTGCATAAGGAGATTGTTGCGGAGGCATAGCCTTCTGGGCTCAGTCCCATCAATAAAGGCACCCTTGTGATACAAGTAAGTGACATTTACTTCTTAGATGTTAGCTGATATCACAAAATTTCTGATGTTTTTATTGTTCTGATCTCAAATGATTTAATTTAATGATTTTTGGCTTGTTTCTTTGCAAACACAAAGAGCCTGTTTGAATCAATGTTTTGAATTGCTTTTTGTCAAACTGCCTTTTTTAAAGATTTCTGGATCTATAATCTTCAAGGTTACACTTTGGTGCAATGATTCAGAAAAAGCCAAGAATAGACCCTGATAGCATTAGAGCTGTGTTCCAGCTGGGCCGTGATGTCTTTTTAAGGGAATCAGCAGTAGGGCTATCAGTTGTACCTCCAGCTATGTGCCACATGGTGACTGTCAATCAAGTACGGAGCTTCTTATTTTGGAGACTGCCATTTCTGTCTAAGTGAATATGATTCTCCAACAAACATTTTTTCACTGTTAACGTTGTACTTTCAACCAGTGGACAAGAGCTACTTACATATAAATTCATTTAATTGAAGTAACTTTTGTTACATACTGCGCTACAGGAAAAATTCCTTGTTTTTGTCCAATAAAATATTGAAGCAGATGTGAGAAATGCAAACGTTCATATTTCCTCCTGTTTTTTCAGGAAATCATTAAGAATAAGTGTATGCTGCTCATTGATTGTGATTTGTGCAATGGACAGTTGTTTAATGGCCAAATAAATGATGCCAGTTAGTTTGCAGAGAAAATGTCTTATTAGGCAGACTGAAGAAAAAGCAAGACTTTTTAATTGCATGTTGTTTTCCAGGATCATTAAAATCTTCTGACTGTATTCAGGGTTAAATGCTTTGCTTTAATTTTCAGTATTTGGATTGATATTGAAAACATTTGGTGAAATAATGCTCTGAACTCCCATTACCCTTTGCAATTGGGGACCAGCCATGACAAATTGTTCAGTTTCAAAAGTTATTTTCTGTGTTTGTGCTTATGAGTAGACTATATGTGTTAATAGTGATCACTGCATGCACTGTTAAGGTGAAATGGATCATAAACACAGGACCTTTTAATATGGGAAGTGGACTATATGTTTCCTCTATGTTGGTTAATGCAATTAATCTAGTAATCTAAAAATGCATTTAGGGTCATTTATTCTTGGTTTTCTTGTAGTTATACTGAAGTGTCTTTTTGTCGTCATGTTGCTTATTCAGGTGTTAATGTGCTTGTGTAGTAGCAGCTATTTGATTTGTTCTCAGGCCTCACAGTTCTCACACTTTCCAGCTGTTACTCACATGTCCATAAACTGTCAGAGGGTGCTTGGCCTAACAGTCAGACCCTGTGGTGCCACAGATCTCTCAAATGACAGGCAATAGAAGGCCAGGTGCAACTTTCTGTCAAGATTAGATAGATTCTTATCCCCTAAAAATAGTCAGTGCATATCCACAAACTCAGCATTGTAATAATTTGTGTGTGTGTGTTTCATTTTTCTGCGTGCATTTGTTGCTAGGGTGCCTACCATCATGTCAACACAGGCGCCAACATTTACACAGCCGCTACAGAGCGTTGTGGCACTTGAGGGTAGTGCCGCAAGGTTCGAGGCGCAAGTTAGTGGTAAGAAAAAAGCATCTCCCACATGCAATACGAATGAAGGAAAATAATATTGCGTAAATATAATGGGGAAGTAGCAATTTGTCAAAATTGTAATAACGTTAATTTGACTTTTGCCTGAAGGTACTCCAGTTCCTGAGGTGAGCTGGTTTCGTGATGGCCAGGTTCTTTCCGCTGCCGCTCTGCCCGGCGCTCAGATCTCGTTCAGCGATGGCCGCGCTGTTCTGATGATCCCCGCCGTGACAGCCGCACACAGTGGAAGATTTTCTATCAGAGCCACCAATGGTGCTGGACAAGCCACTAGCACCGCTGAGCTGCTTGTGACAGGTAACTGTTTTTGATTTGAAATACTCATTATTGTAGGTGAGTTTCACAAATTACTCATTGATTTAATGTCTTGGACTTTCTTTGAAATGTTTTTTATGCAACTGTTCAAATATTTTGGCGAGCCGTCTAAGCATATTTAGCCTATGAGATTACTTAATTGTAAGTAATGCATATATGATTTATTTAATAAACTTTTATTAAACGTAAAACTTTTTTTTTTTTTACCATTTAGCCGAAACTGCCCCACCCAACTTCATTCAGAGACTACAGAGTGTGACAGTGAGACAAGGAAGCCAAGTGAGACTGGACGTTCGCGTGACAGGAATCCCTACACCTGTGGTGAAGTTCTACAGAGAGGGAGCCGAGATTCAGAGCTCTGCTGACTTTCAGATTGTCCAAGAAGGAGACCTTTACAGTTTGTTGATTGCCGAGGCCTTTCCAGAGGACTCTGGAACGTACTCCGTCATTGCTTCTAACAGCAGTGGGCGTGCAACTTCTACCGCTGAACTGCTGGTTCAGGGTAAGACATGAGTTCCCATTGCTTGTTTTCCTCGTCATCATATCTTGAATGAGTAGACAGCAGTGATCCATAAAAAATTTAAATTTCTTTTCAAGCATCTCGTAGTCAAAACACAATCATAAACAACATATTCCTGAACAGAAACGGCCATTCAGCTAATATAATTGCTAATAGAATTTTTACTAATTCCTAGGTGAAGAGCTTGCAGTTCCTGCCAAGAAGACAAAAACTATTGTCTCTACTTCTCAGACGCGTCAGACTAGGATGGAGAAGGTAACTGCTAATTCGGTTTGGTTTGCGGCATGTCTTGAAACCTTGGATGCATGTGGTGTTGATCACCGTGGATGCTTTATTCACAGAGAACGGAGGCTCATTATCAGGCTTCAACTACAGCCATGATGGAAATGCAAGTAGAGGGAGGCATCGTCACTCAGCATCTGTCTCATAAGACACCTCCACGCGTGCCCCCCAAACCAACATCCAAGTCCCCGCCCTCTATGGTGTCAAGGGTCTCAACTACTCGTCAGCAATCACCGTCCCCTGTGAGGCATGTGAAGGGCCCTACTCCAACTCCTGTCCGGTAAAGTTTTGATTTGTTGTTATCATTGTCATTCTTTCTAAAAAACATGTCAAATATATTTCCACACTGGGGTACTTAATAACATTTGATTTCCAGACCTGCGTCCCCCTCAAGACTGTCTGTGTCCCCAATCAGACCAGTGAAATCCCCAATTACAACACGCAAGCAGATTGCTCAAGGTGCTGATGTCCTGCCACCGTGGAAGCAGGGTGACTATGTAGAATCAAGCTACACCAGCATGACTGCTGGGATAAGTCACGTACAGACTTCTGCCAGTCACCTCCATGTGGAGCAGACCTGGGAGGGATCTTTCGCCATGCAGCAGCAAGCAAAAGTGGTGAGTAGATAAAAATGGGGAACCACTGTCACCTAGTGGTTAGCAAAATATTAACAAATGAACTGTGACTGTGTAGATAATTATTTCTGAAGGTCATTGGAATCCTAATCTTACTAATACGTGATGAGAGCTGCAAAGATTATGTTACTTGGCTATCAATGATGAGTGTTCATTTGTTCTATCAAAACATGATTAAATATTCCTAATGAGTTAATAGTTGCAGTTATATTAATGATTTATCCAAATTTAGGGAGCTATACATCTTGTGTGCAGAAGAACTTTAGACAGAATGACTGTCTACATTGCAATATTTTGGTACAGTTGGGGACATAGACCATAGCAGAACCCCACGTATGACGATATTTGGAAGATACATTGACTGTTTAAAAGGACATCCATACTGCAACATATTTGACATCTGAAAATATTGGAGTAGAGATGGATCACAACTGTGTGAACATGTACACCACCGGTGCTGCATGCTTCATCCCATGCTTTTCATGTCTACATTTAGGTTCTTAATGACAAAATGTGAAGTTGCCTTTTAAATGTTTGTTTTGCATTTATGGGCTGGTCACCAATGAACAGTGGCTGTTGATGGCCAAGCAATGAAATGTGTTATGTAGGGAAAGGTCAGGAAAGAAAAAAAAGATGCAACGGCTACAATGCTGGCAGCCGTAAACCAAGCATGTGTGCAAAAGCCAGTGCAAATGAATATCTTTAACATGCCGAAACTAAAACAGAGAGTGAAACAAGGCTGTGGTACTTACCACTGCTATTCAAGCAACACCCTCTGAACAAAGCATTCAGGAAAAAAAAAGGCTCATCCTGCTTTTCTTTTTTTTTTTTTTAGAAAATTACATAAATCAATTCATTCATGTACTTAGGTTGGAAGACATGGTCAGCCAGGTGGATTGTAGACCACAGTTCAAAGTGTCAAAAGTGACTGTTCATACTGTTCATAGTTCATACTGATCATAGTTATGAGGTAGCATTAAATGAGATCAGGCAATCAGGAAAACAACCTGTTCAAATTATAATAACCTGGCAAATTACTTTTATGTATTTATTGAACGCTTTGGCTCATTAAAGCATTATTTGCTTTAATGAGATTTCTAGTTAGGAAAACTACCAGGCGTTGCATTTTGGCCATGTGAGAGGTACAAATGCCAACGGCCTGATTTAGCATTAGCAGATGCCATGTGACGATCTATTTGTAGAAGCAGAAATGATTGCCAGGTTTAGATTACTGCTGGCCTGACAGCCTTTTATCTTCTGCAGTGCTATAAAATAATAACATATCTACATTACATGGTTCAATATATTATCAAACTACTATATACTTAACACGACTAGAATATAAGCAGTCATTACAGTTTCCGATATTCTTGAATTTCCTTGGTTTCAATAGTAGGCTCAACAAGTGCTTCACTACAGAAACACATATTCTCTACTTTTGCCACACAAAATATCATCAGGCCAGCCAAGCCTCCAATGCCTCAGGTCACCCCATCTCCCTTTAGAGGGAAAAAGATATCATATAAGTATCATACCAAAAGAATTATGTTCACAATAGCAAATGGCATGATGCACCACTCTCTGCTCATTAGTCAGCAAAATAATCTGCCAAGCTCATGAGCTTCATCAACGAATCATGCAGTAATCATTGATGCTTTTTTTGCGAGGAGTGGGTAAATTGTGGAATGCAAAGTTAATTGTATAACATATTTAATGTTTGTGACCATTTATGAACATTTCCAGGTTGCTGAGGCTGCAATGGTCCCATCACCTAAACAACAAGCAGTTGTTCCTCCCACTCTTGTCGCTGTAAGTGTTACAGCATATTCTGTTTGTCTCATTCATACACACACACACACACACACACACACACACACACACACACATATATATGTGTGTGTGAGAGAGAGAGAACTAATCAGCAACATAAGATTTTTTTTTTTGCTTGGTACCATCAGGGATTAAAGAATTTGACAGTGAATGAAGGAGAAACCGTGACTCTGGAGTGCCAGATTTCTGGTCATCCTACCCCAGGCATCATGTGGTTCAGGGAGGACTACAGGATTGAGAGCTCCATTGACTTCCAGATTACTTATGAAAATGAACATGCACGCTTAGTGATTCGTGAGGCTTTTGCTGAGGACAGTGGACGCTTCACCTGTACCGCCACCAGTGAAGCTGGCACAATCAGCACTTCCTGTTACCTGCTTGTTCAAGGTAAAGTGGCAGGATGCGTTTGTTTTAACTTCCGCAATGGATGTAGATAATGTTCTAATGTTCTAATGTTTTATAGTTTCAGAAGAAATGGAGAGTCGTGAGGAGGTAACTGCTGTCTCAGAGCAAATTGAAGCAGTCCATGAGAAACAGTAAGATGATTTATAATTATTTTTTATTTATGATTAATCTAATGTAGTGTTTTTTTAATTGAGCACCCAACAAAATATAAATGTTTTTTTTTTTTTTAGATTCACAATTGAGGCAAAGGAAGAGACTATGTCTGAGATCAGCAGCTTCTCCGAAATTGAAGCAGGAGCAACCATTGCTCCATTTTTTATTAAAAAGCCTACTGTGCAGAAGCTTGTAGAAGGTGGAAGTGTTGTCTTTGAATGTCAGATTGGAGGAAGCCCCAAACCTCACATCTACTGGAAGAAGAGTGGAGTTCCACTAACTACTGGATACAGGTACATGGAGCAAATTGCAATTTTAGATGCCAAGATTGAGAGGTAACACAGTTACTGATTAATTGTTGTGTTACTTTAGATACCGAGTGGCTTACAATAAGGAGAGTGGAGATTGCAAGCTGGAGATCTCCATGACATTTGCCGATGATGCAGGAGAATATTCCATCTTTGCCAGAAATCCACTTGGCGAGACTTCTGCTTCTGCGCAGCTCCTCGCAGAAGGTTTGTTTAATAATATGTATAAAAGTAAGATAATATGTATAAATATTTTTAAGTAAACTGACATTATATTAAAAAACATATTTCATTGCATTTGTGAGCAGAAGAGTATGATGTTTACGTGAAGAAACAGGAAGCGACTTTTAAGACAGAAGTAACAACAATGGTGCAGGAGCCCAAAATTGGGGATGTACCTCCTGTTGTTGTGAGTGAATATGAGAAACTACAGAAAACCGAGGCCATTACCTTTATGGCTGGACAGGTAAGCTTATAAAAAGCACAGAAACATATATATTTGATGTATCATTTTGTTTTATTTCTCTATGTAATTGTTTGGTTTTAAAATGTGTGAAATATTTTTGTAGGAATTACAAATATCTGCTTTTGAGGAGAGAATCATTTATGAGATTGAATTCCGCATCCTCAAAATTACCTACCAACATCTGGTGACTGAGGACGGGGAAGAGATGGTTATGAATGTAGCTGAACATGAAGCCAAACAGCCCACCTTTGACACACCAGTTAAGAATTACAGAATCATGGAGGGAATGGGTGTTACTTTCCACTGCAAGATGGCAGGACATCCAATACCCAAGGTAATTAACCTTTTAATCAGTTGCTGTTTGTGTGTCAATTTTTGTTCTGATATTTATCTCTAATTTGTTTGATTTTAAAAAGATTGCATGGTACAAAGATGGCAACCGTATCCGACATGGAGGACGCTACCTGATGGAGTTCCTTCAGGATGGAAGGGCCAGTCTGCGTCTGCCTGTAGTGCTGCCAGAGGATGAGGGTGTCTACACTGCATTTGCCTGCAACATGAAGGGTAACGCTGTGAGCTCAGGGAAGTTGTACGTGGAGCCCTCCACCCTTGCTGGAGCTCAGTACCCTCAGCCAGAGGCAATAAAACGAATCAGGTAATTTTTCATTTCATGGTCTTGATATTACATGAATAAATCAATCAGTGATCAATACTATGTGCATTAGTATTTTTTTAAGTTGTACCTTTATTAATCCTTATTTAATTCCTTCTTTCTTTCATAGCTCTACATCTCCACGTTCTACAAGCCGTTCCCCTGGTCGCTCCCCAGCTCGCAGGCTTGATGAAACTACTGAAAGTCAACTGGAAAGGTTGTACAAGCCTGTGTTTGTCATGAAGCCATCCTCTTTTAAGTGCTCTGAAGGGCAGACTGCCAGATTTGACCTGAAAGTTGTTGGTAGACCAATGCCAGACACTTTCTGGTTCCATAACGGTAAGCTTGCTATTTAAACATGCATTTCAAAAATGCCCTTATCAAATAAGTGATTGTTAATACTTAAAGACAATTTTTTTGAGGCAATGTTCTAAATTTACAGGACAGCAAGTGGTGAATGATTACACCCACAAGATAGTTGTGAAAGAAGATGGAACTCAGTCAATGATTGTGGTCCCTGCCATGCCCGGTGATTCTGGAGAATGGACAGTTGTAGCACAGAACAGAGCAGGAAAAACATCTGTTTCCATGACACTTACAGTTGATGGTATGTTTTGTGGGGAAAAAAGCAATTAATCAATATTCTCTTTGGATTGCATGAAAATGAGGATGTATTTAACATACAAATATTCATTTTGTAATTCACAGCCAAGGAACACTTGGTCAGACCCCAGTTTATTGAGAAACTCAAGAATATCAGTGTCAAAGAGGGCACTCTGGTTGAACTGGCTGTGAAAGCCATTGGCAACCCTCTTCCTGACATTGTCTGGCTCAAAAATAGTGACATCATTTCCCCACACAAGCACCCACAGATAAAGTGAGTAAAATGTTATACACAGTCAAAATCCGTAAAAACAAAACACGGTTGTTGTTTTGTGATGCAAATATAAAATGTTTATGTATTTCATTTTATCAGGATTGAGGGTACCAAAGGAGAAGCGAACTTCAAAATCCCCTCAAGCACAGGCTCTGACAGTGCCTGGTACACAGCTACAGCAATTAATAAAGCTGGAAGAGATACCACACGCTGCAGGGTCAATGTTGAGGTTGAAGTTAGTGAGCCCGAGCCAGAGCGAAGACTTATTATTCCAAAAGGAACCTACAAGGCCAAGGAAATTGCTGCTCCAGAGCTGGAGCCTCTGCATCTTCGTTATGGTCAAGAACAGTGGGAGGAGGGTGACCTCTATGACAAGGAAAAGCAGCAGAAACCACACTTCAAGAAGAAGCTTACCTCAGTGAGACTAAAGCGTTTTGGACCCGTGCACTTTGAGTGCAGGTTGACCCCTATCGGAGACCCTACAATGACAGTTGAGTGGCTGCATGATGGCAAACCTCTGGCTGCTGCAAACAGGCTGCGCATGGTTAATGAATTTGGCTACTGTAGCCTTGACTATGAAGCGGCATACTCCAGAGACAGTGGTGTCATTACATGTCGGGCCACTAACAAATTTGGTGTTGACCAGACCTCTGCAACCCTCATTGTGAAGGATGAGAAGGGTCTGGTTGAGGACACTCAGTTACCTGAAGGCAGGAAAGGTGCTCAGAGGATTGATGAAATGGAGCGAATTGCTCATGAGGGAGCTCTCGCAGGAGTGTCTGTGGATGATCTGGTAGAGAAGTCCAAACCAGAGATTGTGCTTCTCCCTGAGCCAGCACGGGTGCTGGAGGGTGAGACTGCAAAGTTCCGCTGCAGAGTGACGGGTTATCCCACACCCAAGGTAAACTGGTACCTCAATGGACAGCTCATCCGCAAAAGCAAAAGGTTTAGACTTCGGTATGATGGCATTTACTACCTTGAGGTTACAGACATAAAGTCCTATGACTCAGGAGTTGTCAAAGTTTTGGCAGAGAACCCTGAAGGCAGAGCAGAGCATACTGTAAAGCTTGAGATTCAACAGAGAGAAGACCTCAGGTCTGTCCTGAGACGTGCCCCTGAAATAAAGCCTCCAGAGCGTATGGCTACTCCTGAACATGGTAAGGTCTCCTTTGAAGTTATTAAAGCTGAGAAGCCGACAGAAGTCCCTCAGCAAAAAGAAGTAGTTAAACTCCGTAAAACTGAACGAGTAACACATGAGAAATCAACAGAGGAAACTGAGGAGTTGAGAAGCAAATTCAAACGCAGGACTCAAGAGGGCTATTATGAAGCTATAACTGCGGTTGATTTGAAAGCACGTAAGAAGGACGAATCCTATGAAGGAATGCTGAAAAGAAGGAAGGAAGAACTTCTTCACAGGGTCAAAGAGGTACCCGAGTCTGAGAAGAAAAAAGAAGAAGAATCTGGCAAAGTTACCATTCCGGTGATTAGACCTGAGAAGGTGATGCTCTCTCCAAGTATGGAAGCTCCAAAGATCTTGGAACGCATCACAAGCCAGACAGTTGCTCAGTCAGAGGAGGTGCGCTTTCGGGTGAGAGTCACTGGAAAGCCAGAGCCCGAATGCCAGTGGTTCAAAAATGGCATCCTTTTGGAGAAAAGCGATCGGATTTACTGGTATTGGCCTGAAGACCACGTTTGTGAGTTAGTGATTCGTGATGTTTCTGCTGAAGACTCGGCGAGCGTAATGGTAAAAGCTGTCAATGTTGCTGGAGAGACCTCAAGCCATGCATTCCTTTTAGTGCAAGGTAATTTATATCTCAAATTGTATACATTCATGTACGTGCATGTTGATTATGAGCAACATCTATGTAATATGTGGTTTTCTCTTTGCGTGTAGCGAAACAAGTTATATCCTTTACTCAACCACTGGAAGATGCAAACGCCAAAGAAAAGGACACTATGGTGACCTTTGAGTGTGAAACAAATGAACCATTTGTGAAGGTGAAATGGTTGAAAAACAATGCAGAAATCTTCTCTGGAGACAAATACAGGATGCATTCAGACAGAAAAGTGCATTTCCTTTCGGTACTGATCATTGAGATGAAGGACGATGCCGAGTACAGCTGTGCAGTTGCTGATGATGAGCTCAACAGAACAACTGCCAAACTGTCTGTTGAAGGTCTGTACTGGTTATGTTTATTCTTTATAGAATCCTAATAGAATCATATTTTTAATTAGTGCCTAACAATTACACAGGTGCACCTCTGGAAATGGTGAAAAAGCTGGAGAGCATCGAAGTCCCGGAAACATATGCTGGGGAGTTTGAGTGTGAAGTGTCACGTGAAGATGCCGAGGGCACCTGGTACTTTGAGAACAAAGAGATCACTCCCAGTCTGAAATATGTTGTCATGTCCCGCCGTGGACGTCACACTTTATCTGTGAAAGATGTCAAGAAAGAAGACCAGGGAAAATACACCTTCAAAGTGGGTGATTTAACCACAAGTGCTTCCTTAAAGATGAAGCGTAAGTCCCTCTGTGGTAACTGCATATATATACTTGCACTGTGATTGTATTAAGCGAAATAATCTAACCACCCCTGTTTTTGTTATTGCGCTAGTGCGTCCTGTAACGCTGATGCAAGGACTTTCTGACCTTACTGTCTGCGAGAGTGACATTGCTCAGCTGTCTGTGCGGTTCTCTCAAGAAAACGTTGAGGGGACGTGGCTCAAAAATGGACAACCCATCTCTGCCACTGACCGGATCCACATAGTCATTGACAAGCACACTCACAAGCTACTCATTGAAGATACCAACAGGGATGATGCAGGGAATTATTCATTTGTTGTTCCAGCTCAGGAAATTTCCACATCTGGAAAGCTCACAATTCAAAGTAACTTGCTTTAACCGCTCATGTAGTCATTATCTTTTAATTACAATGTTTTTGCTTCATAATGAACATTCACGTTCATTTTTACCTTTACAGCCATTGGTATTCTAACCCCATTGAAGGATGTTAACTCAGTTGAAGGCACCAAGGCTGTGTTGGAGACTAAAATCTCTGCTGCAGATGTTAGCTCCGTGAAATGGTACCACAATGACAAGCTGCTAGTTGCAGACGACAGAGTCCAGATGGTTGCAAAGGGAACCAAACAGCGTCTAGTCTTTAGCAGAACCTTTGCCTCAGATGAGGGCCATTACAAGCTTATTGTTGGCAGGGTTGAATCAAGCTGCCAAGTGAAAATTGAAAGTAAGCATTCTCTTAAGCTTAATAGAAGGTTGTAGTTGAATAACTGAATCAGTATAATTGTAGTGTCGTGAGTTTCTGATAATTATTTATTTTTTTTTTACAGAAATTAGCATTGTAAGGCATATGGAAGACCGCGTGTGCACAGAGACCCAGAATGTCACGTTTGAGGTGGAAGTCTCTCATCCTGGCATCGATGGCGTTTGGATCCTGAAGAACCAGCAGCTCAAAGCCGGTCCCAAATACAAAATGGAGGCTAAGGGAAAGCATTACAGTCTCACTGTCATCAATACAATGAAGGATGAGGAAGGAGAATACACCTTTGCTGCTGGTGAAAAAACGTCCAGTGCCAAGCTTATTGTGTCAGGTATGCTGTCTAATTGACAAAAAATAATGTTTAGTAGACCTAATTAATTGTATAACAAATTAGTGTGTGTGTGTGTGTGTGTGTGTGTGTGTGTGTGTGTGTGTGTATATATATATATATATATATATATATATATATAATTCCTAATAGTACGTTTGCTTCTCTAGGTGGTGCGGTAAATAGACCTTTGCAGGATTTGACAGTAGCAGAATCTCAGACTGCTGTGTTGGAATGCGAGGTGGCCAATCCTACTGCGGAGGGCAAGTGGCTGAAGGATGGCCAACTTGTTGACTTCAGTGATATTGTCAGGAGTGAGGTACATGGTGCTGTTAGGCGCCTTATAATTACCATAACTAGACCTCAGGACGTCGGTGAATATACGTATCAAGTTGCAAACTCCAAGACGAGTGCAAACTTGAAAGTCGAAGGTAATTATTATTCGTTTCAGATTTAGATTTCTGGGTCAATATGCTGCAATTTCCACTGTTAATATGTGTTGGTATATCTCAACAGCTGTGAAAATCAAGAAAACTATGAAGAATCAGACTGTGACAGAGACCCAGATAGCAGAGTTTAGTCTTGAGCTAACTCATTCTGATGTGAAAGGCTCCCAGTGGACGAAAAATGGCATTGAAATTCTACCAAGTAACAAATTTGAAATAATGGTCAGTGGAATGGTTCACATTCTAAGGGTCAAGAACTGCACTACCCAAGATGAATCAGTCTATGCATTCAAGCTGGGGAAGCTTTCCGCTAATGCAAGGCTGAATGTTGAGAGTAAGTCTAATTCAAGTAGTAGAAAAACATGACATTTATCCCATATTTGTTAATGCTTTGGTTTATTGACTTTTTTATTGACACATTATAGCAATTAAACTTGTAAAGAAGCCTAAAGATGTCACATCGCTTTTGAATGGAACGGCCTCCTTCGAACTCAGCTTGTCTCATGATGACATCCCAGTGAAATGGATGTTCAATAACACTGAGCTCACAACCAGTGAGAACATTAAGATTCTCTCAGAGAGGAAAGCCCATAAACTGGTTGTCCAGAATGTGGGTTCAGACCATGCTGGAGAATATACTGCTATGGTTGGACATTTGCAGTGCAGTGCATACTTGCACGTTGAATGTAAGTTCTGTTTTCTGATTTTCCATCTATACACTTCTGTTCTCTGTTATGTTACTCACAGTACTTTCAAACCAATCTCATTAGCACTGCGTGTGACAAAACCCATGAAGAGCATAGAAGTCCCTGAGACTCACGTCGCAACTTTTGAGTGTGAAGTGTCACATTTCAACGTCCCATCCACATGGCTTAAGAACGGCGTGGAGATTGAGATGAGTGAGAAATTCAGGATTGTGGTGCAGGGCAAGCTGCACCAGCTTAAGATCATGAACACCAGCAGAGAGGACTCTGCAGAGTACACTTTTGTCTGTGGAAATGACAGAGTCTCTGCCACTCTAACCATTAGTCGTAAGTACAAGGCCGCAACAATAACAGCATTGAAGCTTGCATCAAAACAGAGTTTAGATTTTTTTTTTTCTTCCAGCCATTCTCATCACCTCTATGATGCAAGACCTTAATGCTCAGGAGAAGGACACAATAACTTTTGAGGTTACAGTCAATTATGAGGGGATCACCTACAAATGGCTGAAGAATGGTGTAGAAATTCGTTCAACAGATAGGTGCCAGGCGAGAAGCAAACAATTAAACCACACGCTTACAATCCGAAATGTGCACTTTGGTGACGCTGCTGAGTATCAGTTTGTTGCCGGATCTTCACAAACGTCCGCACATCTCCATGTGGATGGTAATTTCATCCTGCACTTACATAATAGCAGAATAATCTAACCCTAAAATGAACCTCATTTTCCTAATTCTTTCTCCAACCTAGCCCGTGTCATTGAGTTTACCAAGCACATCAAAGACATCAAGATAGCTGAAAAGAAGAAGGCTGTTTTTGAATGTGAAGTTTCTGAACCTAATGTTCAGGTGATGTGGATGAAAGATGGCCAGGAACTTGAAATATCTGACAGGTATTTTACCCATTTAAGTTTTTTTAACAAATTCTTCCAAAAACCAATCTATTGTATTGACATTGAACTTATTGCATGTGTCCAAAATCTGTTGTCTAGGTATAAAGTCTCCACAGAGAAATTCCTTCACCGCTTGATGATTCAGGCTGTGCGCATGTCAGATGCTGGGGAGTACTCCGTATTTGCTGGGTCAAGTGTGTCCAAAGCTCATCTTACTGTGGAGGGCCGGGATGTTCGCATCACAGAGCCTGCTGAAAAAGACATCACTGTAATTTATTAATTTTTTATTATGCTCAAGAGGCTCATGAATTGAATTCACAAGTCTGCTGAGCTTTGTAAAAATGATTGCTTTTTTTTTTTTTTTAAAGGTTGTTGAGAAGCACAGGACTACATTTGAGTTTGAAGTCAACGAGGATGATGTTGAAGGTCGCTGGCTGAAGAATGAGGAAGAAATCAACTTTTCGCTTCAAAGCAGATACAGCTATGCAGTCATTAGAAAGGTTCATCGAATGACAATCACTGAGGTGTTCCGAAGCGATGCTGGAGAGTATACATTTATTGCTGGCAAGAACAGGAGTACGGTGACACTGCACGTCAACAGTGAGTGCTGAGAGTACAAATTAGCATTCAGTAGTTTCTCAATTGTTAAATTAAAATTTTAGCACCTACATCTATGCCTCTTTGATTGATTTTTTTTTTTATTCAGTTCCTGAGCCTCCCCAGATCATAAGACACATGCAGCCACTCT
This sequence comes from Denticeps clupeoides, assembly GCF_900700375.1. NCBI lineage: Eukaryota > Metazoa > Chordata > Actinopteri > Clupeiformes > Denticipitidae > Denticeps > Denticeps clupeoides. The sequence goes on from NC_041715.1 coordinate 9,093,027, forward strand.
CCGTTGAGGCTGGCAAACCTGCCCGCTTTACAATAGAAGTAAAAGGCGTTCCTGAACCTCAGGTCTCCTGGTACAAAAACTCACAGGCTCTGTCCCCTGGTTTCAAATGTAAATTCTTGAGAGACAGACATGAACACGCACTGGTCCTCATTGAGGTCTTCCCAGAGGATGCAGCTGTCTATAACTGCGTCGTGAAGAATGAAGTCGGTGAGGCAACCAGTTCTGCTCCTCTCACTGTGGAAGGTAAACATAATATCATAATTTAATAATATCCAATTTAACAATACTCATATTGTTAAAAAAATATACATCACACATAATTTTCCTTTTGCTTTCAGTACCTGAGGTGGTTTCCCCAGACGTTGGACTTCCAGTGTCACGTCCTGTGATAATATCCCCTATTAGCAATAAATATGTTAACGAAGGAGAGGCTGCCAGATTTCACTGTCGCGTTTCCGGAGAAGGTACATATTGTTTCAAATTTCTTGCAATATAATGCAAACGAAAATGCATTGTACTAATGAATAATTTTTTTTTTCTCAGACTTGAAGATTACCTGGTACCACATAGATTCAGAGATCAGGCATTCAGATTCCTTCAGAATATCTCAGTTTGATGATAATTATCAGCTGGAGATTGCCAGGGTTTTCTCTCAGGATGGAGGGGAGTACACTTGTGTTGCTGGTAACTCAGCAGGAATGGTTACTTGCTCAGCAGTTTTGACTGTTAACGGTAAGTCCTTGATAATTTTGTACTTCTGAATTCTGAATTTGGATTACTATACTGTCTCGTGTGGTCTCTGTTGGTCTTTGAAAGCAGCACATTTGCATTTCAAACATACAAGCATTTGCATGTTACAAAAAAAAGAAAACACTTTAACAAAAACATTTATTAGAATGATCTGTTTAGTGTTATACTGCAAGTGAAATTCAAGTGATCTGAAAATGTGGCATTTATGTGGATGTACAGTGGCACACCTCTGTATAGGACAATCCCTTTTTGGGACTGTTGCATCCCAGAACCTCAGCATGTCTCATCGTCAAGTTTATTTGAAACTTTAAGAAGTTGCCAGCTGGTCAAGGCCCACTCTTATTAAACCCTTGTGAAGTGCATGGGGGCGTAAGAGAGTTTGATGCATGCTTATGATGAGCAGCTTGTAAGGCCAATTAAAATAGTTTCGTTTTAATAAGATTACTTACTGACTCACTAATCATAGTTGGCATTTCTCATTAGCATTATGGGCTAAGCCCTACACACCGCAATCAATATCAAGAGGCAGTTCTGCTGTTACAGAATGGTACATTGTCAATATTTTTTTGTCTGCAATTTGTGTGTATATACTATACATTTTAATGATAAACAAATAAATAAATAAACAAACAAACTGTCAACTATCAGAAATTAAACGTTCAAATGTTTATGAAACCCTAATTACAGGTACTTGCTGATGAATGCTTAATATATTTTTTTCTATCGCTCAGATGTGAAAACTGTAGATAGACAAAGCGAGTCAACCACTGGGAAAAGTTTGTTGGAAAGGAGTCCTACGCTGACTCTGCAAATGAATGATATCAGCGTCAGTGCTGGCGACCTGGCTCAGTTCAACTGCTCCTTCGATGGGCAGCCATTTATTGAAATTGAGTGGGACCATAATGGAAGAAAGCTTACAAGTTCAGACAGGGTGAATTTTGCCCAACAAGGAGATTTGTTTTCTCTCAGTATTCTCAATGTCCAACTTGATGACCAGGGGAGTTACAGTTGTTCGGTAAAAAATATAAGTGGTGAGAACAGAACCTCTGCACAGCTCACTGTGGAAGGTGGATATTTTTAATAATTTGCCTTTGTGGTTCATTTCATTCCATCCTGCTTCATGCTGGCATTAGTTAAGTCTTTAATATTTCAAGATGTAACCATGTTTAATGGAATAACTAATATAATAAAATAGATTCATAATAAGCCTGGCTTAACATCATTGTCCCATCGCACTAACTATTTTTTTCAGTGCTACAAATACCCTCTTGCTGATAAATTTAATACCTAATAAATTTCCCTAACTTTATTCTCACCCAGCTAAAGAAGCAAACCCCAAAGCAGAAACTGATGTTCTTTCTGAATATCAAATTAAGCCTTCAAAATGTGACAGAGAGTCTTCTAAGCAGGTCTCTGATCAAGAAAAACAGGAACCTTTACAGAAACTTGGACCTGTACCATCTTCTCCCCAAACAACAGAGAGACAGATAAGCAGCGATAAAAATGCTGGTTTTGTACCCTATGAAGAGCATGATATATATGCGGCCATCCATGATGAACACCTTGTGAAAGTTGGCCACAAACAGAATGATGTGCCATTGTGTTGTAATATAAAAGGAGCACGCTCTCCATTCGTTCTATGGCTGCACGATCTGTTAATGGTTGAAGAATCTATGTCATATTCAATGAAACATGATGGCCCCCTCTGCTGCTTAAAAATAAAGAACTTTGGTCCTGGGCAAGGGGGAATCTATTGTTGCAATGGTATCAATGCCGCAGGAGACTGTGTGTGCAACACTCAGCTCAGAATGAAGACAGGTTTGCAATTGCATGCTTTTGCTTTAGCAAACTTTCATTAAATTCTTATTCCGATATTCAACTTTGCTAGAGTGACTTCTTGGATATTGAAAGCTATGCACATTGGTAAAATATTAGCATATTAATTGTGAGCACATTCTTCCAGCTACAAAGAAAATCACTGTTTAGTGCTTGCACACAAATGCAATTCTGTTACAGAAAAATTAACCTGCCTGTTTAATGAACTGTTTCAATTAACCGACCCTGTTGATGTGTTCTCATTTTGTGTATTTATTTATTTACAGTGGTGAAACCACAAGATAGAGCAGAAGCCATGGTGAAAGAAGCAAAAGGTAATTTTAAGACAAAAATTTGAACTCATCTTACATATGTTCCAGAGGAATACATGTGCGCTCAAAATATAATTAAAAATATTGCAAATTAAATGTAGATTTTACAGTATGTGCATTCAACAGGTGATGAGCAACAAGCACTAAAATAATGCTTCATGTGTTTATGTCAAAATGCTGTACTTGAGATCATGCCATCAGTATAAGATTACTGTATCCTGAATAAATAATCATTTTTGCACAGCTTTTTCTAGCATGGCTGCCTCGACGGAAGAGGAAACACATGGCAACATAATTAGTCTGACTTCAGAAAAAGGGAAAACATTTGAACCCGAGCCAGAATTTAAATATTATTCAGGTACTCTAGTGAAAAGAATGGAAAAGCCATCGTTTGTCACTAAACTTTCCCCAACATATGTTGCCATTGGGGACACTGCCAAACTGACTGTCATCGTATCTGGCTTTCCAAAACCAGATATTCTGTGGTATCATGGTGACCAGTTAATTATGTCATCTTCAATCTACAAGTTTGTTCAGGAGAGAGATGAATACTCGTTGTTTATCTTTAAGGTGGATAAAGAATGTGAAGGGGACTACATTTGTACAGCAATCAATGAGTTTGGTGGGTCAACGTGTACAACTATCTTGCATGTTAATGCGAAGGATAGCAGTGAACCAAGCACACAGCAAATCCAAGGGCACTCCCCGTACTTCACTAAAGAAACCAAATCCGCACAGGTTATGTGTGACGGCCAAATACAATTTGACTACATTGTGCTTGGGGTGCCATTACCTGAAATTAAGTGGTTCAAAGGAAGGGCTCAAGTTCTGCCCGGTAAGCGGTTTACCATAGTTAACAGTCCAGATGGCTCTGGCTTTTTGAAACTGATGGCCCTTCAGCAGCAAGATAGTGGCCTGTACATATGCAGGGCTTCTAATGCTTTTGGAGAGGCTTCATGCACTGCTGAACTTATCGTCTCCATTGTCACCACAGTTCCTGCTAGTGTGAAGGAAACAGTATCAGTGATTGAGCAAACCTCTGAGTCCTATCAGATGACTAGCACTGACGGTAGACAGTTTGTAGGGAGTGAAGAGGTCGAGTGCTTACAGGAGGCAAGTGTTTTTACTGCCATTCTGCAGCAAGAACATGTAACCCATCAAGCAGCTGTCTCACAGTCTCATGATGTCCGAGAGACAGTCGCGTTGACCCCAGACTGTCGACAACTCCATGAGGCTGCCCTCACATCTGCTGTCCAAGAGAAGCATAGCTTTACAGAGCAGCATGCTGAAGTCCTTCACAGCCCTGAAATCACAGAGCTGGAGTCTCTGAGGGAACAGCCATCTGAATTAATGTCAGCGGTATCTGAGCATTGCACACCGCTTACTATCGTTAAAGCTGAATCTTCAGGAATCAGAGAAGAACAAACATGGCCAACCCAAGAGTTAAAGCCTATGACGACAACTTGTGTAGTAGAAAGCAGATTGCCCATGCTGAATGAACGATACCAGACGATTTGTATACCTGAACAAGACAAAAGTTTCAGAGTGACTGAAGGCGTGAAACTGTTGTACTCTGCTGTGACGTCAGAGAGTCTTCCCATTTCAGAGGCTCATTCAAAGGAAGTGTCCACCTTGAAGACCACTCAATGTTCAGCTGATAAGGAATTGCCTAAACCGAAACTTACAGCAGTCAGTGAGGTAAAGTGCACTCTATCAAAAGAGCATGGATTTGAAACGCGTAGGCCCAAGGAGGAGAAAGCTGTATCTTCAATGGACAGGCTTTTAAGTTTGGCTTCAACTGCTGAAGAAATTAAAGAAATTAAAGGTGAACATGTGGCCGAGTTACCTAATGTAGAAAGCAATGGATCGACTAAAATGGAAAGGGAGAAGGTTTCAATTATGCATTTGCAAGTGATAAGAGATAATGCAACTTTGCCACACGAAGACACACTCATTCCAGAAAACACAAAAGAGGAACAAGCAGACGTCAAGAAATGCCCCACCCTGCTACAGACAGCAATTACCAGTGAACCGAGGAGTATCACTTGTGAAGAATCTCCACAGTTCTTAACCCAAAAGGGCACCTTCTCCATTCAGGCCCGCAAAGAACCTTCTTTAAATGTACACCTTCATTCCTCACAAACAGAACATGCGTTCTCAATGGAAGGCTTGCTTTCACCTGAAAAGCCACAGACACAGAGTGCAGTGCAAAGACAAGAAAAAGCCCGGTGCCATGCAGCATCTATAGACGATAATAAACTGATTAAAGCAGATTACCTCAAGGATCTTGATGTGGCATTCGCAGGAGTTCAGGCAGAATGCAAAACGGAGCAAAAGTCTCTAGGTATTCTTCCGATCGTGTCAGAGTGTGTGCAGCTACCAAAGGAATCCCAGCTGGCAGGTGATGTAAACGAACAACGTGCATTGATCCTGAAGGAAGATCGTTGGAACATAATGCAAGCAGCATCAGTCACTAGCGCGCAAACCCTGACAGAGGGTCATACTGCGTACCTAAAATCCGCAGAGAGGTTCACTTGCAAAACGGAGACAGAGCCTAAAGTACCTGCCCACCCAGTGCACGTGGAGGAAAAAGCCGTCGCAACAGAGCGCCCTATTGCGCTCGATGCCACGCAGCAGGATACCGCCGTTCGCATTCTGGAAGGACAGTCAGTGAGGCAGTCGGTGCTGGTGCAGGAAAAGCACATCATGACCGGAGAGACCGCGAAGGCAGCGGCTAAACCGGAGCCAGTAAATTTAGCTGTTACAACTCAACCTTTCCATCCCCTGGAAGTTCCCGAGACCAGACAAAGCAAAACTCTTCCGAAGGAGCTAACATTCGTAATTCCTGTACCGAAACCTATTAGCATAAACGTCAGATATCAATTAAGGGAAACACTTCTGTCAGCGGTGGCAAGTTATCACCCGTACATCTTGGCAGATGTTGTGGGCAGCTTAGACGTGGTTGAGGTGAAAGAACCGAAGGTGCAAAAGGAGCGACAGCATACCCTGTTTACGTATCTTATTACAACGTGTACGGTACCTTTGGAGATAACAATTGCTTTTGAAGGCAATTACCCTCAGATTGCTGAACTGAAAAATGAGCTAAATGCAGCTCTTCATTCCATAGTTTACCAGGAAAGCCCAACTCTGACCTCTGCACTGCCTGGAGGAGTGCAGATTGACAGGTCCCAGAGGGCACAGCTTAGAAGTGCACCATCTATGGAAATGCACGCATGTGCAGTTGAAACCGCACAACACTCAGAGAAGGCGGCGGATTTAGCTTTGCCGAAAACACAATATGCCACGCGGAGCGCTGAATCTAAAACCTCGTTTGAATATTGCATAGCGCAGGAACATACTGTGGTGCAGGGGCCCACCGAGATCACCAAACCAGAAATCAGATCAATGACAGTTAGTGGCAGTGAAAGAGACACAGGCACTGCTGATGCATCCACAGACAGACCCAGTGGGCGTCTCCCTGTAGACCAATCAGTAGAAGCTTTCATCCAAGACGTAAGCGAGAAATCTGTTTCAGAGGACGTTACTATGATTGCATTAAAAGACGTAACATCAGACTACCCAGCAATTGTGAGCCCATTAAAGGATATGTCAACAGAGGAAACAAAGAAAGTTACGTTCTCTGTGACTTCAAAACATGTTAGCAAGTTTAGATGGCTCTTAAACGGCAAGTTGGTCACTTCTGGCCAAGGGTTCAAATGTTCCAAATACGGTAACACATATACTCTAGAGATCAACATGGTTAAAAAGGAGAAGCATGAAGGAGAATATATCTTTGAGGCTGAGAACGAAGCTGGCAAGACCTTCACATCTTCAAGGCTCAAAGTTAACCAAAGAGGTTGGATTATAGGAAAAACTCATACTGTCACCATGAAAATCAAATTCTAACTTTTCATTTTAGTGTTTGCTTTATACTAAATTCACTCCATCCATGTCACCCACAGATCCATTCAGTTTTTGTAATTATCATGTTTGCTCCCAGTTGTGGTCACTGTTTTATTTCACTCTAGCATGGTTTGAAGTTCCATATTATGGTGTCAGTCTTCACTTGGTCATCATGAAATACATTGTTTTCTTTCTTTTCTAACATTTACATCACTTTTGTTCGCAGTAAATCCGTGGATTGCTTCACCCACTTTTTCTTAGGATTGTTACTTACCCTCACAAGTCGTTTTTTGGCATTTCACTTTACTGACAATTCTTATTTTCTCTTGCTACCATCTAGTGCCACCCGTTTTCAGGCACAAAATCCAGCCCATAGACATCAACATTGGCGGTCATGCCAGATTTGAATGTGATACTGAAGACGCACCAAATGTGAATTTCAAATGGTACAAGTCCGGTAGTGAGATTCGTCAGAGTGAGAAGTTCAGGATCCTCAGCCATCTGCATTCAACCTCTCTGGACGTTCTGAGTCCAGTCATGAACGACAGTGGTGAATACACCTGCAGAGCTTCCAATCAACATGGAAGTGACAACTGTTCTGCCTCCCTTAACGTGACCGGTAAGTGAAATGGATTTTAATACTGTTGCAGGCTGCTATGCTTGCAGGCTTTGGTGCTGGTGATCATGAATATCACAGAATAGTGGCATATTTGTGAGTACAAGGTGGATTTAATGAAGGTTACGAGGATTTTATGTGTATTTCCTGTTTTAATATTTTTAATAAGTTTCTCTTGGAACATTCAGGTAGGATTTGGTGATACGAGGTCAGATTGTGCCAGATATTGTGTATTTATCAACTGGTATTTAGTAGAAATCAGTTAATGATGAGTATTTAAAGCATTATTTGACAAGCAGATGTCAATGTTATGTTTCGGTCCTCAGTTTCCTAGATTCTTATTATCTGGCTGTAATTAAACACACATTTTATGAGATATTAAATATTTACAGGCTCAATATTCAAGGCAATAAATCTTAAAGGTCTCACATGTTGAGAGGGTTTTTATGTTAATTACAAGCCATAGTCACATGGTAGGTGGATTTGGGTGTATGCATGCATATAAAACAGCGTAGCAAGAGTAAGCATTTTTCTCTCATGGAAGAGAATAGTGCCTTAAATGTCTACCAAAGTGTTGCTGATTTTGGGTGCTGCTGTTTTGATAAGGTACTTTTTTGATAAGTTTGCCTTAGCCAAATTGCAAAAGTGTGTCTCACTACTTTATTCATCTCACTCGTAAAGGTTGCAGCATAGAACCAAATTTTACTTACAAATGCAGTGCCAGTATGCAGACTTACTACAGTCTTCCTTTAAAATGGTGGGGCATTTTATTAAACTGAGCCTTAATAGCCCTCTACCTAGAAATACAAGAAATACTTGGCATTCTAAATACTTAGCAAACTGTACATGACTGTCATGACTGGACTGTCTTAATTCTTTCTGCATTCTGCCTCAGCATATGCCTGTGAAACTAATTAAACCAAATAAACTAAATAAAGTCTTCATCAATAGTTAATTCATAGCTCAGTGTGGTTAAATTGTATATATTGTTGTTCTTAGAACCAGCTTTGTGGCAAAATTAATGTTTCAGGTCATTCCAATGAACGAGAAGTGCATATTTAGAGGAGCACCAAAAATACAATTAAGCCAAATAAACTAAACTGGGCTGGAGCCATCAAATCACCACAAAAATAGACTGGTTCACAGACTGATATTCTTGTTGAAGGTAGTCAAACAGTCTTGTAATCTTACTTTTAAAACACTGGGTGGCAAAAAGTATGGAACTGGCACTGGTACATTCTTTTTGATCTAAAGTCAATCCTGGAGAAAATACATTCTTTGAAAAATCTGCCTTTGTTGCTAAACCTCAAGCCCTCGTTGTCCATTAATTACCTTTATCAGACATTATATTTGAATGCTACATTTCAGTTTTTACTCTTGTTGGAACCATGATCTTATTTTTTCTTACCAGACCGCAGATGCCTTCAAAAGCCTTGTTTTGTGAAGAAACTGTCAGACCTTTATCTCACAAGGAGCCAGAAACTTCGGCTTGAATGCACCTTTACTGGAGCCCCCAAAATGTTTGTTACTTGGTACAAGGATGGCATGCAGCTCTATGCTTCATACAGACACAACACATACGTCACTGCGACCTCTTGCGTGTTGGAATGTCTCCATGAAAGCAACAATGACACACCTGGAAGATACTCCTGTGAAATTAGCAATGGTCATCAATCTGATATTTGTCATGCTCAAGTATTTATTGTGCCAGGTTAGTGTGCAGCTTCTAATGGATCTTTTATGTCTTCTTCACTCATGACATTACTTAAATGCATGAAGATAAACTGAGACAATGAAGATACATACAAAAGCAATGATAAAACTCCTTATGAAAAGAAGCTATTGACCTACCTTGTAGAAGGATACTTTGGGGAGAAAATGATTAATGAAAATAATTTTGTTTTTCTTAGACCCTGCTTGGTTTGTGAAGCCTCTGAAGGACCTTACTATAACAATGAGCCAGAAATTACGACTTGAATGTACATTTCAGGGAAAACCAAAAAATTTTGTTACATGGTATAAGGACGGCAAACAGGTTTATGCCTCCTACAGATACAACACATATGTTACACTTAACTCCTGCATCTTAGAATGCCTCCAAGACACTAAGAAAGAATCTAGCGGAACATACTCATGTGAAGTAAGCAATGCTTCTGGAAGGGATATTTGCCACGCTCAAGTGACTGTAGTTGCAGGTTTGTAAGTCACATGTACTTCAAGAAGTCTTTGTTAATAGTTTATTCATAGTTCAGTGCAGTAAAATTGTATATATTGTTGTTCTTAGAACCAGCTCGCTTTGTGGCAAAATTAATGGACCAGGTCATCCCAATGAATGAGAAACTGAGACTGGAGTGCACATTTAGAGGAGCACCAAAAATGTTTGTTACCTGGTACAAGGATGGAAAACAGCTGTATGCCTCATACAGACACAACACTAAAGTCTCTGGAAACTCTTGCGTTATGGAATGTCTTCATGAGTGCAACGAAGATACTGCTGGAAGATACTCCTGCGAAATCACCAATTCCTATGGAAGTGACATCTGCCATGCTCAAGTGACCACAGTGAAAGGTCTGCATGTCTTTCACCTACAATCCTACAAGTGGAATACTCTTGAAACATTTAAAATGAACACTGATGAATATAGATTATTGTATATAGATGAGCAGATAAAGAAAAAAAACTTTGTTGAATAGAAGATAATAGACAAACCTCTTCTGCAATTATAGGCCTCAACATTAAAACCATTGACAGGTAAAATGTCAAACATCTTGTTACAATAATATCAGTCAAGGGGGTTGACAGATTCTAGGTAGCAAGTGAACAGCATGTCTTGAAGTTGTTCATGAGGACAAAGTTGTGACACTTAGAGTATTGTGTAACATGAGCATGAAGCAATGTTTGCAAGATGCCTGGTTAGATCAATTATATAATGTTCTAGATCGTGTGGATGGCCAAGTGTAATTTGTTTTGTTTAGCAAGGAAAAAGATGAATAATTGAGAGAATGCAAGCCAGTGGTGATTTGGTCACTGTGTGGCTGGGAAACCTTGGTCCCTCACATTCACATGGATGTATCTCATGAATCACATACGTAAGGGATGTTACTGATACGGCATTTGCCTTTTTCTGAAGGATAATCTATCCTGACATACTGCAAACTGTTCATGAGAAGTTGGAAAAACATTGGGAAGATTCTGACATAGCCTACAAATTATCCTACAATTCTTTACTCTGCTTGAGCATCTGTAAGATGTGCTGGAAAATACAAGTCCGATCCGTGGAGCCCCAGCCTCATAGCTTAGAGGACATACATGGTGTCCTGTTGATGACAGGGTTCCATATATCACAGGACACCTTTAGATGTCTTGGAGATTCAGTGGTCTTCTGGAGTCAATGGTCACAGCCATATTAGCAACATGAAAGAGGACGACACCAGAGATTTTAATGTTGTGGCCTATCAGTGTAGATTCAAAAACAATTCATGAGAACATTTGACTTCATCATGATTACATGACACTCCTTTCTTTATAGACTGATTCAGAAACTCTTGCAGAAGAAATTTTTCGACTAAATTTTGATGGAAATTATAATGTCTTTAGTCAAAGAATCTTGTGATGTGTCTTCAAAAGAATCAGCTATGACCCTGATCTGACATTTTCTGAGAAAACACATTATTTGTTAAATGTTTCAATACGTTGACATGCTCACATTTGAAGACTAAAATGAAAATCTATATTTTAACTCTTGCCGGATTCACGACTATGTTTCTATTCCTACCAGACCACAGCGTCCTTGTTGGAAAACCACGTTTTCAGAAGAAGCTGATAGATCTTTATCTCACAAGGAGCCAGAAACTTCGGCTTGAATGCACCTTTACTGGAGCCCCCAAAATGTTTGTTACTTGGTACAAGGATGGCAAGCAGCTCTATGCTTCATACAGACACAACACATACGTCACTGCGACCTCTTGCGCGTTGGAATGTCTCCATGAAAGCAACAATGACACACCTGGAAGATACTCCTGTGAAATAAGTAATGGTCATCGATCTGACATGTGTCATGCTCAAGTGTTTGTAGTTCCGGGTTAGTATACAATACTTGCTTGAAATTTTATAAAGGACCTTTTATGCCTTCTTGACAGATGACACCGATAATACTTAAATGCATGAAGACCAAATGGAAAAGTGGAGAACCAAGTAACATGAAATAAACCATTTACACAATGGCAATAATCATGCACAAAAGGCATGCTGTTTTGGATGACGATCAAAACAAGACAGTGACCAGGGCAATGACGTGGCCTTCCTGTTAATGATTAATATTAGTAGTTGCACGAACGTTTGTAAAGTTTTACAACAGTTTCCTGAACAAGCGTGGAATGTCAACACGTCCACAACTCTAGAACCGTATCATGTTATTTACATGGTATGTTTATATATACTGCGGATCATTATTCGTTTAATTAGTAGTAGTACTTAAGGACTCTGAATTTAAGAACATTTGTAAAAGGTACATTACAAACAACTAAGACTAACAATAGATGTTTTTGGGAAACTGTCTTGTAAAAAAATATTATTACATTTTAGGGGAAAACTGCATTTAATTAATTGAATTGATTTTGTTTTTCTCAGACCCTGCACGGTTTGTGAAGCCTCTGAAGGACCTTACTATCACAATGAACCAAAAATTACGACTTGAATGTACATTTCAGGGAAAACCAAAAACCTTTGTTACATGGTATAAGGGTGGCAAACAAGTCTATGCCTCCTACAGATATAACACATATGTTACACTTAACTCCTGCATCTTAGAATGCCTCCAAGACACTAAGAAAGAAACTAGTGGAAGATACTCATGTGAAGTAAGCAATGCTTCTGGAAGGGATATTTGCCACGCTCAAGTCACTGTAGTGACAGGTTCGTAAATTCTATCTGTCTCCCTGAAGCCATGACTTTTACGAAATCTTACTGAAACCTACTTCTCTAAAAAAAAAAGAAATAATCCTCATCATATTTTTTAGTTATATCCACACTTTCCTGCTGTAAATTTATACATATTGTTGTTCTTAGAACCAGCTCGCTTTGTGGCAAAGTTAACTGACCGGGTGATCCAGATGAATGAGAAGCTGAGACTGGAGTGTACATTTAGAGGAGCACCAAAAATGTTTGTTACCTGGTACAAGGATGGAAAACAGCTGTATGCCTCATACAGACACAACACTAAACTCTCTGGAGACTCTTGCGTTATGGAATGTCTTCATGAGTGCAACCAAGATACTGCTGGAAGATACTCCTGCGAAATCACCAATTCCTATGGAAGTGACATCTGCCATGCTCAAGTGACCACAGTGAAAGGTCTGCATGTCTTACACCTACAGTCATCTTTTGGAACACTTTGAAAACTTCTGGTAGAACATCTTGTGCAATATAGATCTTATACTTAGATAAGCATTAGAAATGGTTTCCGGCATCAATCAGGTTGAGACCATTTAAAAAGCTTTTATTGATTGCATCAAGCTTACAAAGAAATCATATTCCTAATGTGTTATACAGACTGACCTCTAATTATAACTAGCCACGAGATTTTACTTTCATGTTTAAAATGTAAACTATTTAAATGGTATTTTTCAGTTTTTACTCTTGGTGGATTCATGACAGTGTTTTTAATTCTTACCAGACCGCAGCTGCCTTGCTGGAAAACCTTGCTTTGTGAAGAAACTGTCGGACCTTTATCTTACAACAAGCCAAAAACTGAGACTTGAATGCACCTTTACTGGAGCGCCAAAAATGTTTGTTACTTGGTACAAGGATGGCAAGCAGCTCTATGCTTCATACAGATACAACACATACGTCACTGCGACCTCTTGCGTGTTGGAATGTCTCCACGAATGCAACAGTGACACTCCTGGAAGATACTCCTGTGAAATTAGCAATGGTCTAAGTACTGATATTTGCCATGCTCAGGCTTCCGTAGTTCCAGGTTAGTATACAATACTTAGTTAAATTTCATTTTCTTTCTTCACTTGTGTCATTGAAATAGCCTATTCGCTTGAAGATAAATTGAGAAGCAACTGATAACTGCTTATGAATTGGACATTGCCTTGCTCAAAATGGCTGCATGCTATGTTGGACAGCTGTTAAAAGAAGAAATTGGCCTGCCTTGTGGAGGAATGCTTGTGGGGGAAAACCATCAGTTAATTTATTTAATTTTGTTTTCCTTAGACCCTGTTTGGTTTGTCAAGCCATTGAAGGACCTTACTATCACAATGAGACAAAAATTACGACTTGAATGTACATTTCAAGGAAAACCAAAAATGTTTGTCACTTGGTATAAGGATGGAAAACAGGTTTATGCCTCCTACAGATACAACACATATGTTACACTTAACTCTTGCATCTTGGAATGCCTTCAAGACACTAAGAAAGATACTAGCGGAACATACTCATGTGAAGTAAGCAATGCTTCCGGAAGGGAAATTTGCCACGCTCAAGTCACTGTAGTGTCAGGTTAGTAAATTAATCTTGAGTATTAAGCTCCATCTGCGAAATCTACACTCCACAGCAGTAAAATCATATATTGTTATTCTTAGAACCAGCTTGTTTTGTGGCAAAGTTAACTGACCGGGTGATCCAGATGAATGAGAAGCTGAGACTGGAGTGCACATTCAGAGGAGCACCAAAAATGTTTGTTACCTGGTACAAGGATGGAAAACAGCTGTATGCCTCATACAGACACAACACTAAACTCTCTGGAAACTCTTGCGTTATGGAATGTCTTCATGAGTGCAACCAAGATACTGCTGGAAGATACTCCTGCGAAATCACCAATTCCTATGGAAGTGACATCTGCCATGCTCAAGTGACTACAGTGAAAGGTCTGCATATCTTACACCTACACTCACCAAGTGGAATACTCTTGAAACTTGCATAAAATGAAACAAAGCTATATTCCTTTTTAAATGTATTTATTTCTCTCAACTATTAATATTCTGAAGATTATATATCACATCAGATTATTAAATTATATGAATTCAATAAAGGATGATCAAGGATTTCTCAGAATTTATACAATGCAAAAACACCTGCTTGGTGCCACATACTTCTTATAGATATGTATCCAATGTTACTGAAAGCTCCTTTCTCTTTGAAGTGAAGTTACTCTTGTTGAGTCCATCATACTTACTAATAGAATGTCAGTGGATTTTTAACATATCTTATGGCACCAAAGTATTGAATCAAAATAATTAAAAAAACGATTTGCCTCTTTTAGCAGCTTTGGCATTACAAATACTTGCCTTACAAAAGAAATATATAAAAAAATATATTATTACATGTAGAACCTCTTACTGTATGAGTAGTGTCCAAATATGGGTATTGTGTGGGGTGGTATCAGCCTAGACTTGCAAAGTCACAAATTGAAACCTTACTTGCTACCATAGTCTCCCATGAGCAAGACACTGAACCCTGAGTTTCTCCCGGGGAACTGTCCCTGTAACTATTGATTTGTATGTGGCTTTGGATAATTGTATGCAGAGAGTGTGTATGAGTTAGTTAGTGTGGATTGGTGGTCAGAGTTCAAATGTTTGATGGCCTGACAGAAGATACATCCAGTTTCCTTATAGTCTGGTACCAGATGCTGGGCACCAACAGCTTTATACCTAACAACAGATTCATGTGCATTTTGTACAATTGTTTATTCTGCATGTATGATCTTGCATGTATGAGTGATAGCTGGTACTTGTAAATTGTTTCAGTGTCACATAGAGTTTAAAAGTTATGAGATGCTAGTTGTAAGAGTGCAACACATGTAATTTATTTGGATTGAGCTGGCTTGTTCGTTTATTTCATTAATCTTTATTTTTTCAGAACGGAAAATTCCACCGGCATTTACCAAGAAGCCTGCTGCTCAAATTGAGGAAATTCAGGGCAAAATGGTCAATTTGGAAGCCCGTGTGTCAGGATCAGCTCCAATAAGCATTCGCTGGTTCAAAGACAACAGCGAAATTTTCAGTTCTGACCATTTCGAAATAACTTTCAAAAACAATGTTGCTCTTCTGCACATCAAGAACTCTCGGTGCTTGGACAGTGGCTCATACAAATGTCAGGCAACTAATGAAGCTGGCAGCGCCACCTGTCAGATGGCCATGAACATCACAGGTAGGTGCAATTATCAGATGTTCTTTAGTCTTGTTGAGCCTATAACACAATCCTGTTTGTTAAGAAAATTCTAAATAACATTCAAATGTTATCCAGAGCAAAAGGAACCGCCAAGGTTTGACACACCACTGAAGCCTGTCACCGTAAATGAAGGGGAGAAGCTGAGTCTTAGTTGCCACGTCCATGGATCTCCACCTTTGAAGGTTCAATGGATGAAGGACAGACGGGAGGTGACATCCTCTGCTAGCACTAAAATCATATTTGTTGATGGCTTAGCCACTTTGGAAAACGCCCGTGTGTCTAAAGGAGATGCAGGAGACTATTTGTGCAAGGCAACTAATGATGCCGGCAGTGAATTCTGCAAGGCCAAAGTCACTGTCAAAGGTGGGTAGCCATATAATTCAAGGACTAATATCCACACATGCAATAGCACACATTTAATATTTGTTGCTGATGCTATTTCTGTGCTAAATGTAGATAAAACTGTACAACCCGCTAAGCCTGCTGAGGTCTCTGCAGCACCAGCCCCTGTAAAGAAACTGGACAACTTGTTTTTCATTGATGAACCGAAGAGTTTGCAAATGTCTGAGAGTAAGTTGCCATTTGGTAATGTCCTTACAGGTGTTTTATTAAAGAGATCCATTTTCTAACTCAATTTGAAATTTCATTATTTTCAGAGGGCACTGCAACTTTCATTGCCAAAGTTGGTGGTGATCCCATTCCCAGTGTGAAGTGGATGAAGGGCAAGTGGAGGCAGATTACTCATGGTGGGCGCATCGTTGTCGAGCAGAAGGGCCAACATGCCAAGCTTGAAATCAGAGATGTGACCAAATCCGACTCTGGTCAATATAGATGTGTTGCATCTAACAAACATGGAGAAATAGAGTGCAGCACAGAGCTAAATGTTGATGAGAAGAAAGGGACTTCACTTGAGACTGTGACTCTTAAAAAGTAAATTATTGTTTTTTTCTTAATCGCATTTTAGCATATTTTTGATTCTTTTAATTCTGTAACTTTTCTTTTTGCCTAGAACTCCATCCAAACAAAAGAGTCCAAAGGAGGACAAAGACATTGACATTGTTGAGTTGTTAAGGAATGTCGACCCGAAAGAGTATGAAAAGTATGCACGCATGTACGGGATCACTGACTTTCGTGGTCTTCTTCAAGCCATTGAACAGCTGAAGAGGGAGAAGGGAGAACAAAGCGGACAAGTAACATTCAACTTTATTTAACAGGACATTGATAACATCTAAATAAAGCAAGAGTACATTTAACCTTCACAGAACCTCATATGCTACTTCAAAAGATGTCTTCTTCTATTTTCAGGAGGGTGGAATTTCTGGAAGGGAGGCTGATGAAGATTTAGCTAGGTTCATGGCTGATTTGCAAAAGAAAATGGAGGCTGAGGTCATTATCATGAGTTGAAATCGCCTTCTGCTTTCAAACTCAAACATTTTTCCCCTAATAAGTTTTTCTCAATTGCAGCCTGTCACATTGGTGAAGGACATTTCTGACCAAACAACGCAGACAGATAAGCAGGCTGTGTTTGAATGTGTGATCAAAATTAACTATCCAGAGATCTCACTATCCTGGTACAAAGACACACAGAAGCTTGACAACAATGGCAAATATGAAATAAGGATTGATGGCGATCGTCACATATTGAAGATTAACAACTGCCAAGCTTCTGACCAGGGGAATTACCGAGTTGTGTGCGGCCCTCACATCTCTAGTGCCCGGTTAACCGTTGAAGGTAGGTACATTTACAAATGATTTTTCGCTGTTTTTAATGGGGCTTTAGAGCAATATATATTTAAATTACACAACACTTACTTACACAGAGCATTGTGAAGAAAGGGACTCCACTGGTAAAGAGTTCTATTTTATCTGGACTGTAGATAATGGCACTACTCAAATTGGCACAAACAACTTGTGGTCTTACTAACCTCTTTCATGTCGTTATACTAACATCTGTCAATCTTGGACAGTCTTCAAAAATTGTGACTTGGATCAATGATTTACTCTTGCATTTACTCTTTTTAATTCATTGACTCTTCAATGCATTCTGTTCAGAAGATGGAGTATTATGCCTTTCAACGATGTTGAAAGGCATACCAGTTTCATGGTATAAAATTCATGTTAAAGGTCCGTTGGCATTTAGTGCCAACTTCTGAAGTCACATTTCACATTTTGAGAGTTTTCTTCTTGTAAACGTGTTCTCAGTAGCTGCAAGACTGGAGCCTGTCGGCGAACCTAAAAGCACTGCTGAGCTCTGTTTTGCTGGCAGAGGTCTGTACTGCTATTAGCACCTCCGCATTTTATATACTACTTTTTACATCAAGAGCAGGCACATCTTTAACAAAAATGTTGCATCCTTTTTCAGAAGTTGATTTAAGAAGGGTCTCATATGGTAAGTGTTTTAAATGAGGCACTTGGTGAATCTAGTCCAAGCTCTAATGCAAAATACTTTACTACTAAATCACATTCATAACAATGAATATGTACTAATATTTATTCATGAATATGACTTAATCGTTGGTAGATATATTTCTAA
This sequence comes from Denticeps clupeoides, assembly GCF_900700375.1. Classification (NCBI taxonomy): domain Eukaryota; kingdom Metazoa; phylum Chordata; class Actinopteri; order Clupeiformes; family Denticipitidae; genus Denticeps; species Denticeps clupeoides. Next base: position 9,111,152 of record NC_041715.1, read on the forward strand.
TATTCAACATGTTTTCACATGTTTAGATGTCTTTGATACATCAGTAAAAGTGCATGATGCACCATCTTTAATTACATACAAAGGTAAGATTACATTATTAAAGCTTGCAGCATTTCTGAGCTGTATTTACATAGTGAGTAATTCTAATGATTTTTTCAAATTCAAATGTCATAATGAAAAGAAGAGTCCCTGGAGTTCTATCAGTATGAACAAAAGTCAGAAATAGAAGGTAATTTTGGATCTTTTATAGTGCTTTCTTTCAATGCCTGTTGGGTTGTCACACATCACTACAATAAATCGTCATCTTTGTTAACCCTTATCACTGATCCTTCCAGCGAATTCTGTAACATCTTTCATCTAGACTGGCTGTCACTAATTCTTAACTTGACTGAACAAGAGTGAACCTTGACTTTTGAAACAAGCCTTCAGCGTAACCACAGATGTCACTTTAACCTTTAACCTTTTTCTTCTGTGGGTGAATTGTTTCCTGTTGATTTCCTCCATTTTGACACATTCTTAATTCCTTGGTAATAGAAATCAAAAGTTGGACTACACAAGAAGAAAGAATCATTTCTGAATTTCAGTCACATCAAGGTATAATGAGATCTTGGTAAAATGATTGTGTATTTTGTTGTACAATATATGTTATGTTGTATTCTTGTATTGTATTGTTTATGTCTCCCTTTTTTGATCAGTTCTTTTATATATTTGTTTTGTGTTTCTAATCTGAGCCCAGATGAATTGTGGTTGGTCATACAAACCCATCAAGGACACGATAACTGAATGTCAGTATAAAATATGAATGTATATTTTTCTATTAATATCTAAACTGATGCTCCTTTTTTATCAGAAACAAGAAAGACAGTTGAGGAAATGGTACCAAAAACAACAGTTGGAATGACAGAAGAAGTTCCTGTCAAAGGTATTAATCTGAAAGAAAGAAAAAAAGATTAATCTCTTTTCCAAAGTCTGTTTGGCCAGTTTTTGCTCATCGTTTGCAACTTCTAACAGCCAAATGTCTTTTTTTGTGTACTTTTTTCCAATCTTTTGTGCTGTCATGTTTTGATGACTTTTATTGTTTTGTATTCTTGTTTATTTTATTGATGTTATATAATTGTTTGTCTTATTTCTGTAGCATGCCTTCATAACCTTAAACATACTAATGCTTCAAACCTAATTCAGTATAAACCTCGCTTTGCAAAAAAATTAACTAAATAAATATCTTTCAAGTACCTGAAGTTTACAAGGCACCAAAAGAGAAAACAGAAAAGGAATTACCAGCTCCACCAAAAGGTATTCAGCTATCTCTGTGGTGTAGCTGTATTTATATGTATGAAAATGTTTTTTATGTTTCATGTGTATGATTTTGTGTCTGTCAATTGATGTGTAGTGCAAAAAAATGTCTACTTCACCTTAAATGTATTTTGTTTCTGTTTTGTGAATATTAGTTTATCTACATTTATATAATGTTTGACAAAGATATATGTGCAATGTCATATTTTAAGCACCCGAAGCCAAGAAGCTTGTTGAAGAAATGGATGCTCAAGTTAAAATGGTTGAACAACAAAAAGTGTCCCCAGCACCCAAAGGTATTGTCTTAAGCTGTACTCTTTTTTTCTGTGTCACCTGTGTCTGTCTGCATATTTCTTGTTCTTGCATCGAAATTCAATACATGAATTTTCATGTACTCTCTTTGACTCTTATAGCCTTTATTTAAATAGTGTATATCAGTCTTTCATCTTCATAAATGACTAAATACTAATGATTGTCTTTATTACATAAAGATGCACCCCTGCCAAGAATGGAAGTAAAATCACATGTGCCAGTAGTGGAACCTGTGGTGGTGGCAATGCCTGAATCTAAGCCTGAACCTAAGATACCTAAGATTGAGTCCATACCTGAACCAAAGGCTTTGCCTACACCTGAAACCAAGACAGCAAGCAAAGCTCTACCTAAGGCGGAGCCCAAACTCCTACCTGAGCCAAGGGCTGAACTTAAACCAGAAACTAAGGTAAAATCCAAGGTCACGCCTGAGGCTAAAGAAAAGGTTGAGCCTATGACAGACTTTAGACCCGAGCCCAAGGTTGAACCCAAAGCAGAACAGAAGGCTGTACCCGTCATTCAGCCCAAGCCAGAACAGAAGGCTGAGTCCAAGGTTGAGCCCCAGATAGCACCAAAGGCTCCAACCAAGCATGAATCACAGGCTGAACCAAAGGCCGCGCCAAAGGCCGAACCTAAGCCTGAACCAAAACCAGCTCTTACTAAGAAACCTGAGGCTACAGCAACGAAAGGTATTTTTGTACAACCTCTGTACGTTACTGCACTATTTATGTATGTACTGTTTATTTGTGTACAATTTTATATTCAATGTTTGTGTGTCTGCAGTCACTTGTTAAATGTGTCTTTCCTTTTTGTGCATCTCTTCACATGTTCTGATTGCATTGTTTCAAAATTTAAATTCTTCCTAAAATTAAGTCACCGAGAGGAAACCAGATGGCTTGCCTCCATCTTTAAGTTCTAAAAAAGAAGAAACTTGTCCCCAAAAGCCGGAGGTTTCTTCAACGACAGGTAACAGTTTAAGAAAGCATTAGCATTAGCTAAAAGACCTGCTATGTTTTTAATTATTTGTATTTTCATTGTATAAAAAAGGTGTATGTAAGGGTAGTTGGTGTATGTGTGTGCAAAGTTCAGTCTTCTCAGTAGAAATGAAACAATGTACTCAATATCTGTTAAAGTACCCCTGGAAGTGAAAATATCTGAGACACAAAATGAACGAGTGAGAACAGAAGAGTTTGTCGAAGGACTGATTGAGACACCAAAAGCTGAATCAGTCAAACCACAAGAAGCATCACCATTTGTTACTGGAAATACAAAAGCTGTTGTTGCTTTGAAAGCAAAGGAACCCTTGGATGCATTTGAGGAGATACCAGTAAAACCACTGATATCTAAACCAGTGGTAGAACAATTGAAAAGAGAAAAGCTCGTACTGGCTCCTGCTGAAAAAAATGACTATGAGATTAATACAATTGACATAATCAGAGAATGTGAACTTTCTGCTATATCTTCAAAGGAGCTTCATGTCCAAGCAGGTATCTTTTGTTGGTTTTCAACAAAAATATCCATGTATATAATTGTTAGTTTTGTGAATGTTACTTTTGTCCTACTTCTGTAAATGTTACTTTTGTCTGTGTGTGTGTACTGTGATTGATTGTGATTGTTTATTTGCCTGAAGTGACTGTTGATAAAAAGATATCATCTGACAAAATGCCAGTGGTAAAACCTAAAATGGAAATGGAGACTGCACCCATCCAAGGTATGCTTGAGGTCATCCTTTCCATTAGCATTAGTTAGCTATGCATTACTTGCATCAAGTTACAGCATAAAGACTTGACTCTTTGGATCTGAGGTAAAAAGAAGATTATTTGTTAAGCTTTTCACTTTTATCGAAAACCCAACATCTACCCTACAACTTTTGCATTTGTATTAATGTTATCTGTTGTCGAAATGTTTTTGTCACCTCTTCATTGTGCCATCTTGCATATCTTCTCTCTTTAAAGTCTTTAGAGTTCCCTCAAGAACTGAATGTGTGTCTAAGAGAACTTCAGAGGAAACTGTGAAAGAGTTAGTAAAAGAGGAGCCTCAAACGTCAGCTGAACAGCATCAATATGAACAAAGAGAATGTAGCATTGGATCAGAAAAACTAAGCCAAGAATTATCTCTGGAATATGAACTCATTGAAGAAGAAAAAGAGCTGCTAGTAAAAGTTGACAAAGTTGATTTACTTTTGGAAGTAAATCTTATGGATGACCAAGATGAACGGTGCAGGGAGAAAGTGGAAAAATTTACTTCCACTAAAGAAAGACTTGATGCTTATGTTGAAAGCAAAGTGGTTCTTCAGGAAAAGACTGACTTTCAAGCCAACAAAAATGAAATTGGCCCTGATTTTCTGTCAGTTCATCCAGAAAAAGATTTAAATGAAACCACACAAATTCATGAAGAAATGATTGTACATCTTGAAGCAATCAACACTTCACTCTTAGTTCATACAGACTCTTTGAAAGGTAAATCGTGTTCCACTAGTTTAGAATTTCCATTGATATCTTCCCATTTTATGGTTCTGCTTGTCTTATACACTTTCTTAATATGTGTGTTTTGTGTTTTTTTGTATTCATTGTTAGTATATGTATCAATTTGTCATCAGCGTTTTTCTGTGTTTAATGTCTTTCTGTCTTGTTGTCTCTTTTGATTCATTTTCTTTTCCACCATGTCCATGTTGTAAGTCAGAGTTTTGTCTAAATTGACGTTTTTATCAAATTCTCATTTAAAGTGACACCCGTGGAAAAGGCCACACCTGTGGAAATGTCACCACCAATGGCAAAAGAAAGTGTTGTCATGCTAAAAGAGAAGGTTGAACCTCCACAAGGTAGAATTTCTTTGTGCTCTCTTTGGTTGTCTATGTGTGTGGAAGCCACTTTCCTACCTCTTGTTGTTCTGTTCTCACGTGTCTGTTGCTTCATGTGATTTACTCTTCTTACTATGGCTATGCATTTCTTCCAAGTGAAACATGAGGAACAGAAAGTGTCACCTTCCCCAAAACCAAAAGAAACAGTTCATGAAAAGATTTCACCTCCACAAGGTAGAATTCCTCTCCTATGTGTCCCATTTTACTTTACTTTACTTTACTTTTGATTATTTCTTGTTCATGTTACCAACACTGTTGTTGTCCATCATCTGTGGTTTATTCAATGTCCTGTCGCAATGCTTACTTTAGCCTTGTCTATATTAAAAGTTACAGTTGATGAAAAGAAATTGTCACAGCCAACTCCTAAAGAAATTGCTCCTCTTAAAGAGAAGGTTTCACCACCAGAAGGTAGAATTTCTTTTGTTGTTTTATCTTGTTGTCCGTGTTGTCTTATCTTGTTGTCCGTGTTTGTGTGACTTTTCTTACTTATTGTTTGTGAGTTGTCGTCCTTTATTTATTTAAAAGTCAGATCTTTACTGTACTTTAAGTGCTCTGTCTCAAAACTGTCTCATACTTTTATTCAAAGCAAAACCTGTGGAAAAGAAACCCTCTCCACCAGCACAAGAAACAGTCGTTCCCCTTAAACAAAATGTTTCACCTCCACAAGGTAGAGCTTATTTTGCTTGCGTTTCATATTGTATGTGTGTATGTGTGAGAGAGAGAAAGAGACAGCAAAATAAATATCTTACATTGTGTTTGTTGTTTGTGTATCTTATTCTTGCTGCTAAGTATGGAGTGAGTTCCATACTTGTTCCACTTGCATTAGGTGCTAAGCCTCATGCAAGCACTGCATTATTTTGTTCTTGTTAGAATGTGTAAATAGCTCACTTGACTGCAATGCTTCAGGGCTTCAGAGGATTTCTGAAATATTATCTACGCTGTACACTTTTTTCTTCTTATTCCCTGTGTTTAATTTATTTCTAAATCAGATGCTGAGCCTGTTTCAGCTCCCGGACCTGAGAAAAAAGGTATGGTTTTTCTGAGTTCATTGTTGATTGCATTTGTAGGTGCTGTATGTTCATATCTTTTTTATGTGTTTACAGGATTGTAATTTGTGTTATTAGAAACATATTTGTCAGTGTTTATAATGTGTATTGTGTTTGTCTGTGGCCATCTTAGAAAAATCAAGCTCGTCTCCATCGGTTCTTAAACAAAGGAGTACAATTCCGATCAACCAAGAACAGGATGTAGAAATACCCCATTTAAAGAAAGCAGCCAGGACATCAAAGACCCAAGAGGAAGAACAGGTTGCTATTTCTTTAAAAAAGGTTATGACACCAAGTGATCCACAGACAGGAGAAGAAGGAGTTACAATTATGAAGAAACCTTTTTACTCTGAAACTGCAACTGAAGTCACAAGAAAAGATTCCAGTGAAGTCACGAAGAACAGAAAAATGGAAAAAACAGAGAAGGTGGTGGTGAGTTTGGAGAAGGCAAAGGAACTCAATAAAGACCAACATAAGAAACCTGTACAAAAGGCAGACGACAAGAAGGTTGATAAGAAGGGTCTGATGAGAGCGAAGACTGGACAGGGTGAAGAATCCAAGCCCACTTTCATTACAAAAATGAAAGGGTCATTGTTGCCATCAAGTGAGGGAGAGGACGAGGTAAAATTGAAACCCTACGATAAACCTCCTCATAAAGAAACTGTAGTAACGAAAGTCGGTAAAGGTGAAAAGGAGAAAGATCTTCCTTTGCAGAGCAGCAGAAGACATTTTAAAGAAGAGCCCATTGAAAAGCCTTTAGCCGAGCATGTAACTTTAGGTAAACCAACAGCAGTATTTCCTGATCCCAGTAAAGACACTGTAACTCTAGAAATGGAAAAAGAAAAGGACACAAAAAAGAAAACTAAGGCACCCATAGATGCTGCATCTGATGAAGTTTTGTCAACAAAAAAGAAACTATCAAAGTTGCCATCAGGTGACAAAGAAAAAGAAATAGCTGCACTAAAGCCGTTTGAAAAAACAGAAGAACATGAAGGCATTGTCAAAGAAAAAAGTGATAAGCTCACAAAGGGTGTAATGATAAAGGACCACGAAGAAGAGAGAATGGCATCGAAACCCATGGATGTGAGTCTTAAAGATAGCCCTAAAAATGTTCACCAAGATTCCAAGAGACAATTGGCTAAAGTAATTCCTAGTCGAGGTGAGGGAAAAGATGAGGCTGATATAGAGACGTTCCCAAAAGAAACAAAACTTGTGCCTCCTGCCATTAAAGACCAGCCACAAGATTATAAACCAAGAGAATTTTGTGAAATTAGTCTGGTGCCACAGAAGTTAGTGGAAAAAGAAATTGTTGATATGGAGCCAGGCATTAAGGACTCCAAAGATGGAGAGAGGCCTGAGATGAAAGCTCCTTATCATCATCAATATGCAACACAAGCAAATCAAGCAAACAAACCTAGTGAAACATATTTTGAACAATATAAAATGCCCAATGTAGTCAGTGAGATTACAAAAACGAGTGAATCAACCCATGAAGCTGAGAAGATATATACTGCTCCCCCCAAAGAAGAAAAAATGTTCCTTAAACCGGCAATAATGAAAAAGAAATCAACACCAAAGGCTGAAAAACCTAAATCAAGTGAATCTGAATCTGTGCCGGTGGAGAGTAAGCCTGGCCATGACTTGCCTCCAAAAGTCTCGCCAGAAGATTCAACTGAATGTGTTTCCTTGAAATTAATCCCTAAGAAAACCTCTCCTCGAGAAGGAGATCCAATTTCGGGAGCAACTGAAAAAAAAGAAGACGAGCCAACTATGAAGGAGTTGACGCCTGAAGCTGTTCAAGTCAGAAAGATTTCTACTCAGTACGAGGAGGTCATTGTTGAAGAGGATGTACAGCCTAATGATGAAGAGGAGGAGGTAGATTCTTGGGGTTGGGAACTTGTACCTTGGGAGGAGTCAGTGAAGGAGGGGGCTCTTGAAACTCCTGGGATGCCAGGCGATACGAAAGGTGAGGGGCTCACTTTACACCCCCGTCGATGGATCAAAGGAAAACTTCATCGCCTCTAAACTTCATCCATATCCATCCATCTAAAAGTCTTGCTTTCCATTTGTTCCATGTTGTCTTCACGAAGCTGTGTGTCCCAGGTATTCTGTTTGTCCTTGTCCATAATTTTCCACCCATTATTCCACCCAACATGTCCACCCTGTCATCTCATAATCATTCTTGTGTGGTCACATGACATCTATCCGTTGTTCTATTTGTTTGTGTTTTAACGTCCATCATGCTGTTAAAGTCCCTTGTATTACGAGGAACAGTTAAAAAACGGATTGTAAATGTTTTAAATGATGTTTTAACAGATGGAAAACCGAAAGAACAGCCAGGAAAAGGCAGAGGTGGTCTTCGACGTAAGTGTGTTCCACTCTTGGCTTAATATATAAAATATAGGATTTAGGATCATCCAGTTGTGAGGTTGCAGATTTCAACCAACTGGTGCCACAAATCCCCCTAAACCCATCCCCTTTTAAGCATACACAGAAACTTTATTTCTGACAATAGGTAGGCATAGTCATACAATTGAATGCGTGTGTAATAACAGATAGTAATAAGATAGACATATTAACAGACCCAAATGAATCCAATGTACTGCATCATAATAAAAAAAATGCAAATTATAGCTCGACAGACTCCCTCACCTGGTGATGCTGACAAGAAGAAAGGACTAAGGCCTGGTGGAGGTGGAGACAAACCTCCAGATGCGCCATTTGGTGGATTCCAGCTCAAGGCTGTGCCTCTGAAGTTCATCAAAGAGCTTAAAGATATTGTGTTACAAGAGGCCGAGTCAATTGGTTCCTCTGCTGTGTTTGAATGTGAGGTTTCACCTTCCACTGCTGTAACAACATGGATGAAAGATGGCGGCAACATCAGAGAGAGTCCAAAATACAAATTCACCTCAGATGGCAAAGATCGCAAACTGGCCATCATTGATGTCCAGCTCTCTGACACTGGTGAATATACGTGTGTTGCAAAAAATGCGGGCAAAGAGAAGACATCAACCGCTAAGTTGGTTGTGGAAGGTACTTCTATCTTAACTACTTGTCTGAAAGTTGATTGTTGTAACAGTGGAAATGTTGTACTAGTGAAAATGTGTGTGTTACTATACAGAACTTCCAGTGAAATTTACCAAGAACCTGGAGGAAGAAACTTCTGCTCTCAAAGGGCAGCCTATATACTTGACCTGTGAACTTAACAAAGAGAGGGATGTGCAATGGAAAAAGAATGGAAAACCCCTGAAGCCAATTGCTGGAAAAGTTGCAATCAATGTTATCGGACTGCAGCATGCTGTAACTATTCAGGATTGTGGCGATGATGATGCTGGTGTTTACACATGTGAATGTGAGGACATCAAGACTGAAACAAATGCCAAAATCATAGGTACAATTGATTTAAATGATAATGCATAATTCAGAGTCTGTCTGATGGGTTTGTAACTCCATAAGAATTTCATATCGTGACTGTCCATAATGTCCTTTACAGAAATCATTAGGGACTGGATTGTAAAGCCTTTGAAGGACCAGCATGTAAAACCCAAGGCTACTGCTACATTCAATTGTGAGCTCTTCAAGGAAACACCAAACTGGAAGTGGATGAAAGGAGACAAGGAAATTCCCAACGATCCCACAGACAAAACAGAGGTCAAGAAAGATGGGAAGCAGCTCACTTTGACTGTTAAGAACGCAGCCCCAGATGATGTGGGAGAATATGCCATGGAGGTTGAAGGCCGTAGATACACTGCAAAGCTGACACTCGGAGGTCTGTGTCTGTGCTTATGTTTAATTGTGCTTTTGTCATAGTGAATAAAAAATAAACACATAATTTTCTTATTTTTTTTCAGAGCGTGAAGCAGAGATCTTGAAACCTATCTCAAGTATTGAAGTTGTTGAGAAAGAGGAGGCCAACTTCAATGCTGAAATTTCTGAGGATGACATACCTGGAGAATGGAAGCTTAAAGGACAAGTTCTGACAAGATCACCTGTAAGTATTCATATATAAAACATTTATTATTATATTCAGAATTGATTCTCTAATTTGGCTAGTGTTATTTACCCAAATACCTATAAAGCTCACTGATGTTTTCTTTCCTTCTTTCATTTTTTTTCAGACGGTTGACATAAAAGCAGATGGCAAGAAACGATTCCTTACCATTAGAAATGTTCAGCTCGACCAGGCTGGTGAAGTGTCTTACCAAGCACTAAATGCAATAACAACTGCAATGCTCACAGTGAAAGGTACAAGTGTTTTCAATTATGTTATTTATTTTCAGATATTTATTATGATATTTGATATTTATGATATTTATTTAAGATATTTATGACTTGCAAGAAGAAAAAAATGATAGAGTAATAACCTTGGGGATAATTTGTATTCATACCTCTCAGAATTGGAAATGGACTTCACTGTCTCTCTGAAGGATGTTTCTATACCCGAAAAGAAACAGGCCAAGTTTGCATGTACGCTCAATAAGGAAGTGCAAAAGGTTATGTGGTTTAAAAGTTCTGATGTTATAACATCAAGTTCAAAATATGAAATCATTTATGATGGGATTAATCATATGTTGGTTATAAACCACTGTGAGTTTGATGATGAGGCAAGTTACACGGTTGAAGTCATGGGTAAAACATCCTCAGCCCAGCTAAAAGTGGAGGGTGAGTTATTGGTTATGGTTGTCTTTAATAACTTATTATTCAAAAGTTGTGAGTCTTGTAAGCATAATAATTGACCTACTACTGAATCTATTATACCCCAAACTAATACATTATAGGTATGAGGTTCGACTTCACGTCACCATTAAAGGATCAAACGATTAAAGAAAATGAAACAGCTCACTTTGAGCTTGAGCTGACGCATGACAGTGTTCCAGTTGCATGGTACAAAAATGAAATAAAACTCCATCCAAGCCGAACGGTGTTTACCCATGTCGAAGGAAAGAGGCATGTGTTAGAAATAAAAGAGGTCACTCTAGATGATACATGCCAAATTAAGGCAGAGGCTAAAGGAATATCATCAGTGGCAAACCTGACGGTGATAGGTAACCACAAGATCTCTTCTTTTTTTGTATTTACTGTTTTAACCGTTTTATTTTGTGCATCAAATTAACGTTTAATTGGTTTTCAAAGTGGAATTAGGTAGAAGTCTGCAATAAAAATACAAGAATCTAACAAACACAATGTGTATATTGCAGAGGGTGATGCACGCTTCATAGTCACTTTGCAAGACTACACTGCTGTTGAAAAGGACGAAGTTGTCCTGGACTGTGAACTGAGCAAAGATGTTCCAGTGAGGTGGTTTCACAATGAGATTGAAATCAAGGCCTCTAAAATGGTGACCATGAAAGCTGAAGGGAAACGAAGAATTCTTTCCATCAAAAAAGTGGAGGATAAAGATAAGGGTCAATATTCATGTGACTGTGGAACAGACAAGACAACAGCTAATATTAACATAGAAGGTGAGTACTTGATAAAACACTTTTTTTAAAGAATTCTTAATTGCTTTGTTTTTTTTATCAATTTGTTTTTGCTATGTTCTCTTGCTGACAGCTCGCGACATCAAAGTGATGAGGCCAATGTATGGGGTTGAGCTTTTTGATGGCGAGACTGCTCGATTTGAGGTTGAAATCTCTGAGGATGATGTCCATGGCCAGTGGAAACTCAAAGGAGAAGTCCTTAATCCATCGTCTGTGAGTTTAGTGCCATCATATTCCATCTGTCTAAATGTGTACCATTATAACATTTTTATATATAATTTTGTAATTATTGTGTATGTGTGTGTGTGTGTCTATATATATATATATACACACACACACACACACACACACACACACACACACATATTGTAATACATTGCCCTATTCATAATGTATTTCATCCCACCAGGAAGTGGAGATTATTGAAGATGGTGCAAAACACACGCTCACACTGTACAACTGCAAGGTTTCTCAGACAGGAGAGGTTGCATACAGTGCTGCAAATGCTAAGTGTGTAGCAAATCTGAAAGTGAAAGGTACTACAGTGCAGTAGCTCACATGCTCCACATGGATGCGTAGTTTGATTCATAACCAGTCCTGTAATTTGATTTGGAATTTTCATTCACAGAACTTCCTCTTGCATTTGTGACGTCGCTGAGTGATGCAAATGTGTATGAGAAGGATGAGGCAAGATTCGAATGTGAGGTGTCCAGAGTGGCCAAAAGCTTCCGCTGGCTGAAAGGTTCTCAGGAACTGCAGACTGATGAGAAGTACGAAGTGCTCTATGCGGGCTTGAGGCACACTCTAGTTATTAAATCTGCTGCCTATGAAGATGAGGCCAAGTACATTTTTGAGGCTGAGGACAAGAGAACTACTGCCAAACTGGTCATTCAAGGTAAGCAATGAATTGTTTTACAGTCAAATCTGTTTTTAAAATAATAGTAAAAGTTTTTATTAATTCATTAAAATTCTTTTTTAAGGAATTCGTCTTGAGTTTGTCAGACCCATCAAGGACGTCACAGTTAAAGAGCGTGAGACTGCTGAGTTCAAAATCGAACTCTCACATGACAAAGTCCCAGTCACCTGGTACAAGAATGACGTCCGCTTGCACCCCAGCAAAGTGGTGCACATGTCAGAAGATGGCAAAGTCCACACCCTCTCCTTCAAAGAAGTGTCCATTGATGACACTGCCTTGATTAAAGCAGAAGCTCTTGGCAAAACCTCAGAAGCCATGCTCACTGTTCTTGGTACGTTTTAATTCGAATGCATAGCTCAAATGCATTGATAGCAGGCTAACATCTAAAATTAAAGTCTAAGTGTTAAACGTTTTCAGTTTTAACTTTTGAGCATAATGGTTTACAGAGGGAGACATTTATTTCACCACAAAACTGCAAGACTATACTGCGGTTGAGAAGGATGAAGTTGTCCTAATGTGCGAAGTGAGCAAGGCCGCTGCAGAAGTGAAATGGTTCAAAGACGGCAAGGAGATCACTCCTTCCAAGAATGTTCTTATCAAAGCTGATGGAAAGAAACGTATCCTGACAGTGAAGAAGGCCGAGAAGGCCAACATCGGCGATTACACCTGCGACTGTGGTTCTGACAAGACTACTTCCAAGTTGAACATTGAAGGTTATTTTTTTAGTTCATCAATATGCACTGCTTTCAATATTTGCAACAACTCCCTGCTCAATGTTTTTTTCTTTTCTTTCCTTTTCCAGAACGGGATATTAAGATAGCCCGTCCACTCTATAGCGTTGAGGTGACTGAGACTGAAAGTGCCCGGTTTGAGACAGAAATCTCTGAAGAGGACGTTCATGGCCACTGGAAACTTAAAGGGGAAGCTCTTCACCAGTCTGCTGTAAGATTAAAGGAAACTTATCTAACATGGCATTGTGATTTGTCTGAGCATTATGAATTAAAATGTTTTTGGATTGCGTTGGACGTACATTGTTGTATGTCAAGAAGTGACATACCTAATAACAGCTGAGAAACCACAATACAGTAGACGGTGCAACAGGAAATGATATATAAAGAATGGCTGGTCTTTGTTGTAGTATTATGTTGTAATCATTTACGTTTGTACATCATTCTAGTTGTCTGTTTGAAAATGTAATTTCTAAAATGTACAAAAATATAAATCTTTACAATTGAATAATGTTCGTTTGCTCAGGACTGTGAGATTAAAGAAGAGGGGACAAAGCATATTCTTATCCTCTACAATGTTATCATGAGCATGGCTGGTACAGTGGATTTCCAGGCTGCAAATGCCAAGTCCAGCGCCCAGCTCAGGGTTAAAAGTAAGCCTCATTTTCTACTCCTTTCCAAAATATATTGTATATTTATTTAAGAATTAAGAACAAACTGTCAATGTGGCATGGCGAAACAAGTAAGGGGGAAGGATGGATGCAAATGCACGACTACTATGAAGGGGATTTAATAAACAACACAACATGACATGACTTACAAGGACAGGTAGACAATCAACCCGACAAAGATGGGAAACAACAGGCAACCATTTATAACAACAATACGGGTGCAAACAATCAGGACTCTTGGGATGACAACATCAACACCTGAAATTCTGGTCCGGAAAACGGAGCCGGGGCACCCCTCCAGAGTTAGGCCGTGACAGTGCCCCCGGTCCTATGCGTGACTCCTCCTTTCCGTGGGCGAGCAACGATGGATCTGCAACGGTCGATCATCCCAAGGCCCTCGGCCGGCCCCCAACAGCACCACGGGCATGAAATCGGTCCTCCTCCTTCTGTCCGCTCCAATCTTTAGCCTGGAACCTTGAATGGATGAGCTTTGCCACTGCCACTGAGGAACTGGGGAGCAGGCATCCACGACCACATGACGATCAAACATGCATGCCGGGACCCTGCCGTGACCGGGGAACAGGGGGCTGGTGGTGTCTTCTGGTGAGCCGTGGAGCTCAATGGAAGTTGTCCATAGGGTTCAGTGTTCTGCACCCATATAATGGTCAGGTCATTCGGTCATGGGCGATGGCATGCCTTGACAGGAAGGTGAAGGATGCGTTCTCACGACTTTGACTGGACAGGGTGTTTAATAATACAAATCATGAAATACAAACCATAACACAATCAGTCACATGCAAATGACCCGGCAAGGACTGGACATGATAGGACTACTCTTACACACATACTAACAGGCTCATACGATTTAGGCAGTCAGGAACATGACAAGCAGCACGAAACTCCTGACCGGCTCTTTTACCCAGAGTCACATCCGGACTCAAACAGAAATAAAGGATGAACCGTATTCAGTTTTTTTTTTTATTCATGTGAGCCTTATAATGGGAGTGAAAATGCCTTTCTTACTAAAGTACTATCTGTGACCAGTGGGGGTTGGAGTAATTTTAGAAGTTCCATTCCTTATCTAGACTCTCAGAAAGGTGATTGGCACAGCTGCCTCTCCAGGCTCACAAATTCCTGACATGCAAATAAGAAAGTCCTGTGATAAGCGTAGGCTGTTCCAGAACTTTCAGGACTGCAGAGCAGAACTTTCAGGACTCTAAAGCTGTAGTCTGTAGAAAATGTTAAATAACAAATTTTACTTTAGTATTTACATCTACCATCTGTGCAACAGATTTTAGTAATAATGCATCTTTTTTCCAAAGCACGGGTGATTTCCATTATGAGGCCACTCAAGGATGTCACAGTTACTGCCGGGGAGAGCGCAACATTTGAGTGTGAGCTTTCATATGAAGGAATTACCGTGGAATGGTTCCTTGGAGGCACCAAGCTAGATCCAAGTGACAGAGTAAGTGTTTTATTTTTTCTTATTCTACTGCACTGTCGGGTAGAAAAATATTCACCAAACGTGACAACAAAACAACAAATTCTGTTTCAGTGCAACAAATGCCATTATCTAAATAAAAGTATTTTGATATTTTAATATAGATTATTTGAGACAGCACATTCAATGATTGAGGCTTTTTTTTAAGATAAGGATGAGCTGCTCTGATATTTTTAACCTCAAGTGTGTGTGTGTGTGTGTGTGTGTGTGTGTGTGTGTGTGTGTGCCTTGAGCAGAATGTGATATGTGACTAGAGTGAAGGCAGTTCATTTGTGACCACCACATTGTGTTCAATGTTGCGTAAAATTGTGTAAAAAGGTTCATTTTGTTCAGATCACTTTCTAACTCAGTTTGAATGATCCAAAATGTATAGAAAGAATGAGTTTTTTGAGATCTTTGACTGAAATTAATTCATTAATAATTATGCTGTAATAATGTTAATGGTCAATTTTCACGTGTTTGCAGGTGGTCACAAGGTCAGAGGGCAGAGTTCATGCTTTAACCCTGAGGGATGTTAAGATGACAGAGGCTGGAGAAGTGAAATTAACTGCAAAAGACTTTAAAACACAGGCCAAACTGCTTGTGAACGGTAAACATTCATATTACTGTTCATAATACACTACTTTAAGACGTGAGGAAAGGTTAATTACTGTCTTGTTAATATACAGAACCAGCAGCTGAGTTTACCAAACCTCTGGAGGACCAGACCGTTGAGGAGGAAGCCACTGCTACCTTTGAGTGTGAGGTCTCGAGAGAAAATGCAGACGTCAGGTGGTTCAGAGATGGACAAGAAATCCGCAAAACAAAAAAATATGACATTATTGCTGAGGGCTGCAAGAGGAGGCTCATCATCAAAGAGTGTACACCTGATGATGCAAAGACGTACACCTGTGATGCCAAGGAATTCAAGACTTCTGCCTTCCTTAGCGTTGAACGTAAGGGAAAAAAATACAGTTTTAAAAATCATTAAAAAAAAACATATAACATGTATTATGTCCTAATTTTCTGTACCCTGTTGTCAACAGCACCTCACGTTGAATTTACAAAGCCACTCCATGATGTTGAGGTGAAAGAGAAGGATTCAGCTAGATTTGAATGTGAAGTATCCCGTGAAAATGCTAAGGTATGTGTATAGTTTTAAATTGCAACTAATTGAATAAATTGCTGAACAACTTTGACATAAAATGGCAAAACAATTTCTTTTAAGAAAAATTAACTATATAACCTGTAACTATAACCTTGAAAGGTACGGTGGTTCAAAGATGGCAGTGAAATCAGAAAAGGCAAGAAATATGAAATCATAGCCAAAGGGGTTCAGCGCATTCTTATTGTCAACAAGTCAGTCTTTGATGATGAAGCTGAATATGAATGTGATGCAAGGACATCTAAATCTTCTGGCATGCTGACTGTTGTTGGTGAGTTTACATCATCTGCCCCTTGTCTTTGTGGTCCTCCAACATTTGGATCACCGAAATTTTATTTTGCCTTCAGAGGAGGAAGCTCGCTTCACCAAGAACTTGTCCAATGTTGAGGGAATGGAAACGGACAGTGTGAAAATGATCTGTGAAGTATCAAAGGCCAGTGCAGAGGTCACTTGGTACAAGGGTGACCAGGAACTGCCTGAGGGCGGAAGATACGAGCAGATTCAGGATGGCCGAAAGAGAACCTGTATTATTCGAGATCTTTGCATGGGTGATGCTGGCGAGTACAGCTGCAGACTTAGTAATGACAAAACAGTTGCTACCCTCAAAATAAATGGTAGGTGTGACATTTTTCCTCAACTGTCTTAGTGATGACAACAAAAAACAAATATATATTTAAAAAAATGGCACATATTTACTAATGCCCTTTCTCCACTAGAACTTGCAGCTGAGTTTATTTCCAGGCCTGAGAACCAAGAGGCTGTTGAGGGTGAGAAAGCCGAGTTTGTGTGTGCAGTCTCCAAAGAAACTCACGAGGTCAAATGGATGAAGGGTGACAAAGAGCTGCAGTCAGGAGATAAATATGAAATTGTCAGTGATGGAAAGAGGAGGGCTCTCATTATCAAGCGCTGTGAGCGACAGGATGAGGGCGGGTATGTGGCCCTCATTGGCGCTGTAAGGGCTTCTGCTGAACTATCGGTGATTGGTAGGTGATTTGTTTCTTTCGTTTGTTCAGAGTGATTAACTAAAGAATTTCTTGAAAAAAATCAGGCATTCAACCCTTTTCTGTCTTTCCACAGAAAAACTTAGGATCATCACACCTCTAAAGGACACTTGTGTGAAAGAAGGACAAGAAATTGTTCTCAACTGTGAAGTCAACTCAGAAGGTGGCAAGGCAAAATGGCTCAAAAACAATGAGACAATGTTTGAAAGCAGCAAATTCATCATGGTCCAGAAGGATACTGTATTTTCACTGAGACTCAAAAATGCAGAGAAAGCAGATGAATCAGAATACACAATAACAATTACCAACCAGCGTGGTGAACATGCCAAATGCTCTGCCAAGATTACAGTACAAGGTAGTACACCTATTTGTCTCTATGTATCATTTAGCCAAATTCAGATGAATAACTTTTTAAGGTACGTTATGTCAAACTGTTTAACTTAAATGCTTATTAATTTGACATATTTTCACACGTCAACAGAGGAAGAACTTAAGATCATCGAACCTCTTGAGGACTGTGAAACACAAGAGAAGAAAACAGTCACATTCTCATGCAAAGTAAACAGGCCCAATGTAACTGTACAGTGGCTGAAGGCGGGCCAGGAGATCACCCTCAGCAAACGTATCATATACCGAGTAGATAAAAACAAGCATTCTTTGACCATTAAAGACTGCATGATGGAGGATGAGGGTGAATATTCGGCAGTCTTGGGTTCGGACAAGTCAGCAGCCGAACTGATCATTAGTGAAGCCCCAACTGATTTCACCACTCAGCTCAAAGACCAGACAATTACGGAGTTTGAAGATGCAGAGTTCATTTGCAAGTTGTCCAAGGATAAAGCTGTTGTTAAGTGGTATAGAGATGGCAGGGAAATCAGAGAAGGACCGAGGTAATATGATAGAAATAAATATATGAATAATACAACTAATAATATTAATAACAATAAGAACATAATTTCTAGATTATTACAATTTTTTGGTTTGTTTGTTTCCCCAGATACAAATTTGAAAGAGATGGGAAAGCATGCTCACTGATCATTAAGACATGCAGACCTGATGATGAGTGTGAATACGCTTGTGGAGTTGAAGACAGGAGATCCAGAGCTCGGCTGTTTGTTGAAGGCAAGAAATCTGGTTCCAGTGAACTGACACTGTTGCTAGCACATGGTTTTAATGCACCTTCTGATAAATGTTATTACTTGTGTCTCAGAGACCCCAGTCGAGATCGTCAGACCCCCTGCAGATGTTTTTGAGCCCCCGGGTTCAGATGTAGTGTTTGAAGCTGAGCTGAACAAAGACAGGGTTGAAGTCAAATGGATGAGAAACAACATGATTATTGTTCAGGGTGATAAGTACCAACTGATCAGTGAGGGAAAAGTCCACAGACTGCAGGTCTGTGAGATCAGGCCTCGCGATCAGGGCGAGTACCGAATTGTTGCAAAAGACAAAGACGCTAGAGCTAAACTTGAACTTGCCGGTAAGTAACAGTTCACACGTGCTTCCCCCCAAAAAAATTAAGCAGAAAGGGCAATGTTTGAAAAATGTTATTTTGTCCTTAAACAGCTACACCCAAGATCAAGACCACAGACCAGAACCTGGTCACAGATGCAGGAAAGCCTTTTATCATGTCAGTTCCATATGATGCCTATCCTCGCGCTGAAGCTGAGTGGTTCTACAACGACATCAGCCTGCCAGTTCAGAACATTGACACATCTGCAGAAAGGACAGACTACAGACTCAAGGACCCTAAAAAGTCGGATCAGGGTCGTTACAAGATTGTCATCAAGAATAAACATGGTGTGGGAGACGCTTTCATTCATCTGGATGTAATTGGTGAGATTTTATTGCATTTGTTTTGCTAAACTGAATCCTGAATCAGCATTTTAGGTAGTACAGTATCATCCTGCAAGTAATTACTGGAATGCATTTTTTTTTTCTTTAGATGTTCCTGGTCCTGTGAAGAACCTGAAAGTAGTTGACACTGCTGATGGTGAGGTCAGCCTGGCCTGGGATGAGCCTGAGAATGATGGAGATAGCAAAATCATTGCTTATGTAGTGGAGAGACGAGATGTCAAGCGCAAGACTTGGACTGTGGCAACCGACCGTGCGGACACTCCAGAGTACTGTGTTGGGGGACTGCAAAGAGACTCTTTCTACCTTTTCCGTGTCTGTGCTCGCAACAGAGTTGGAAATGGAGAGACTGTCTCCACTGACAAACCTGTCCAAGCTAAAAATATGTTTGGTAAGGTTTTCCATTGTTACCCACAGAAAAAAATGTCTGCTTACTGCATTATATAACTGTCTGCTGTTTTTTCATTCCAGATGTCCCTGATGCCCCTCAGAACGTTATGGTTGGAGTTGTGAATAGGTTTGGTGCCACTGTATCCTGGAAGCCCCCGGTTTCTGATGGAGGCTCTGAGATCACCGCATACATTATTGAGATGCGTGACAGGACCTCTGTGAAGTGGGAAGTAGCCATGGTAACAAAAGCAGAGGATCGTACAGCCACACTCAATGATGTTGTCGAGAACAAGGAATACATCTTCCGCGTTAAAGCAGAGAACAAAGCTGGAATTGGTCAGCCAAGCGCCGCAACTGATCCAGTCAAAATCATGGATCCCATTGGTTAGTTATATGTTTCGCAAATCAAATATTATTCCCAATGCCTGGATCATGTACAAAGTTACCAATGTTCCTCTTATTTATTACTTAATAATTCTACCTTCATGTTACAGAGAGGCCAAGCCCACCACTGAACTTCAACTATTCAAATCAAACCAAGAATTCTGTACAGCTGGAATGGGAAACTCCCCTGAACAATGGAGGCAGTATGATCACAGGCTACATTATTGAGAAGTCAGAAGATGGCTCTGACAAGTGGCTTAGATGTAATGCCAGACTGTGCCAGGATTTGTGCTACAAGGTATTGGTCAGTTTTGACTTTGATGACCTAATGATATCATAGATCCATTTTAACCAGTCCTCAATTTTGACACACACAGGTGACTGGCTTGAAGCCTGGACTGAAGTATCTCTACAGAGTAATGGCTGAAAATGCTGCTGGAGTTTCAGATCCAGCTGATACCATTGGGCCTCTGTTGGCAGATGATCCACATTGTGAGCCTTCAATAAATTTTGTTAGCTGTCTTTAATAATATATTGCATCAGTGCTTGATCTGAACATTTTTTTGTTCCTTTTTGCAGTTGCTCCAACAATAGACCTAAGTGCATTCAGAGATGGTCTGGAGGTCATTGTTCCTCATCCACTCAGTATCCGTGTACCAATTACAGGATATCCTGTACCTAAAGCAAAGTGGAGTTTTGGTGAAAATGAGCTTGCTGCAGGCGAACGTGTGTCCATGGCCACCAAAAGTAACTACGCAGATCTTGTCATTGCTCCAAGTGTTCGCCCAGACAAAGGCACTTACGTTCTGCAACTTGAGAATGATGTCACATCCGTCTCTGGAGAAATTGAAGTTAATGTCATTGGTATGTGGCTCATCTATAATGGAATAAACTATTACATAATGATCTAATTGTAAAAACCCACAAATATCAGAGCACTCACTTAAGAATGTTTTTTGTTCTTTTAATGTACTTTTATCAGCATCACCAAGTGCACCTAAAGACTTCAAAGTTCCCGAGGTCACAAGGCATCATGTACACCTGACTTGGGAACCTCCAGAGCATGATGGAGGAAGCCCTGTTACTGGCTACCAGATTGAGAAGCGAGAAGTTTCTCGAAAAACATGGGTCAAGGTATGCGTCGACAGAGCTGTGCAAATTTAGATAATACATATATATATTTTGACCTTTCTTATGAACCTTAAATGCCTTGACCTTTCTGACAAGACGTGACATCCTTTTTTAACAGGTTATTTCTGGGGTGCAGGACCTGGAGTTCACTGTCACAGATGTCATTGAAGGAAAAGAATACTTGTTCAGTGTTAGCGCTTGTAACAAGTGTGGTGCTGGAGAGCCTGCATACACTGATGAACCGGTTAACGTGTCGTCACCAGCCAGTAAGCATTTTTGTCATTGGTGGTGGCTACCCAGTGCACTCTGTGAGAGATTTGTCTGCCTCTGATAGATTAAATGTTTTTTTGTTTTTTTTTGCTTGAATTATAGCTGTCCCAGACCCACCAGAGAATCTTAAATGGAGAGACAAGAGTGCTAAGGGAATCTTCCTGTCATGGGAACCCCCTAAGTATGATGGTGGTGCCGCTATCAAGGGTTACTTTGTAGAAAAATGCCAGCGTGGAACTGACAAGTGGGAGCCTTGTGGAGAACCAGTGCCTGAACTAAAGTAAGCAATTGTTAATTTAAGACGAAAGAAATCCTGTTTTTTTTTTTTTACATAAACCAATAAATAAAATAAATTGACAATTCTAACCCATAGGTTCCAAGTTACTGATCTCATTGAAGGCCAGTGGTATGCTTACCATGTGAAAGCCATGAACAGACTTGGTCCCAGCAGACCTTGCAAGGCAACAGATGAAATCCTGGCAGTTGATCCTAAAGGTATACATTTGTGGTGTACTTTATATTTGTTGATACCATCAATTGCAATGAAGCGAAACATTTCTAGTTTCTTATTCCACAAACTCATATCCATTTAACCCTTTGTAGAACCTCCAGAGATTCAGCTGGATGTGAAGCTGTTAGCAGGGTTAACTGCCAAGGCTGGAACAAAGATTGACCTCCCAGCTGATGTGCTTGGAAAACCGGAACCAAAGGTCAAATGGACAAAAGCAGATCTTGTCTTAAAAGGCGACGAGAGAATCACAATTGAAGCAACCCCTGGTCATTCAACTTTGTCTATCGCCAAAACAACAAGAAGTGACTCTTCTACTTATATAATTGAGGCAGTCAACACAAGTGGTCGAGCAACTGCAACAGTTGATGTCAACATTCTTGGTAATTTATCAATTTTTTGCATCCTATATTACATGCTGTACATGGTAAATGAATTAAATACAAATAAAATGCTAGGTTAATATAATAGTTTCTTATCCATTTATATTCATTTTCGTTTTTTTCAGACAAACCTGGCCCTCCTGCTGCACTTGATATCACTGAAATAACAAATCATTCCTGCATCTTGGCCTGGAATCAGCCTAGGGATGATGGTGGCTCTCCTGTCACCAACTATATTGTTGAAATGAGACTTTGCGATAAGGAGGAATGGCAAAAACTTTCAGCCACAATCAAAAACACCACATTCCATGCTACCAAACTGGTAGCATTGAAAGAGTATGTCTTCAGAGTGTCTGCTGAGAACCAGTATGGCATTGGTGCTCCTGCAGAACATGTACCAATAGTGGCAAAGTATTCATTTGGTAATAAGAATCATATTACATTGTCCACTTACACATTATTTATGATGTTATCTGTTTATTTATGAGATATTTTGTCTGTCATTCAGACCCTCCTGGTGCACCAACTAGAGTTCAACCATCAGATATTGCAAAGGATGCTGTTACTCTAACTTGGTATGAACCTGATGAAGACGGCGGAAGCCCAATTACAGGATATTGGGTTGAGAAGTATGATCAGGAAAATGACAAGTGGATTCGATGCAATAAGTTACCAATACGAGACACAACATTCAGGTAAAAAAAAATTGGTTTATATGAAGTGCTGATATAGTGACTGACAGCAATAATTATAAATGTCCTATTATTTTTTCATTCAGAGTAAAAGGACTGCCAACAAAGAAGAAGTACAGATTCCGTGTCTTAGCTGAGAATCTGGCTGGACCAGGAAAACCAAGTGTTGAGACTGACCCAGTACTGATCAAGGATCCAATTGGTATGATACTCATACAGCACTCATTGTGATGTTATTGGTGATGTTAAACAGAAATAACACAACCTATTTTTTGTTTTAGATGTTCCTTGGGCTCCGGGTAAGCCTTACATTAAGGATAGTGCAAAGACTTCTGCTTTCCTCCAGTGGACCAGGCCTGAGCACGATGGTGGTTCTAAGATCGAATCCTACGTTATTGAGCTGCAAAAGAGTGGAACTGAAGAATGGATCCGTGTAGCTGAAGATATCCCCACAACTGAGCATTTATTGAAGGATCTCATGGAGAAACAGGAGTACTCTTTCCGGGTGAAGGCAGTCAATGTTGCTGGAGAGAGCGAGCCTAGTGAGCCAAGCGAACCTGTGGTCTGCAAGGAGAGACTCTGTAAGTGTCAATTAAGAAAAATCATCAGAAGGTTCGGTAAATAACGTTGTTGTTGTTGGTATATAAATTTTATCCTTTAAACAGATCCACCAGCACCTCCCCGTTGGCTTGAAGTGACTAACATCACTAAGATCAATGCTGATTTGAAATGGACTGAACCAGAAACCGATGGGGGCTCTCCAATCACTAATTATGTTGTGGAGAAGAGAGACGTCAGACGCTGGACTTGGCAGATTGTGGACACCACTGTGAAGGAGACCAAGTACACAGTTACACCACTGAACGAGGGATCTCTGTACGTTTT
This sequence comes from Denticeps clupeoides, assembly GCF_900700375.1. NCBI lineage: Eukaryota > Metazoa > Chordata > Actinopteri > Clupeiformes > Denticipitidae > Denticeps > Denticeps clupeoides. The sequence goes on from NC_041715.1 coordinate 9,134,595, forward strand.
CCGTGTAGCAGCAGTGAATGCAGCTGGGCAGAGTGATTTCTGTGAACTGGAAGACTCTGTTCTGGCTAAAGACACTTTTAGTAAGTAATAATTTACTGTTTTTGACATATTCTTCATATTAGCCATCCATAAATATTTAATGACAAATATCTAATCTTTATTTTTGCTCATCTCAGCTACCCCTGGCCCCCCATATGCCCTCACTGTGGTTGAGGTGTCTAAGAGACACGTTGACCTGAAATGGGAACCTCCTAAAAGTGATGGAGGAAGACCAATTACCAAGTATAACTTTTATGCAGTTAACGCTAAGCAATATTGCTAATATCAATATTATTCAATATTCAATTAACACTTTTGATATTTTTCCAAGGTATGTAATTGAAAAGAAGGAAAAGTTGGGGACCCGCTGGGTGAAGTCTGGTAAGACTGCAGGACCAGAATGCAAATATAAAGTGACTGATGTTGATGAAGGCACTGAGGTGCAGTTCCAAGTCCGTGCTGAGAATGAAGCAGGTGTTGGCAACCCAAGTGAACCAACCGAAGTTCTGACAATTGAAGATCCCACAAGTATGTCATACATTAAACTGATTTATTGTTTTACTTTGGTGATCTGTGATGACATTTATTGATAGTACTACAGACATTAACTATGATATGCTTTTTATTCAGGTCCTCCATCTCCTCCAACTGAGCTTAAAATAGTTGATGCAAGCAGAGAGCACATCAATGTAACATGGAAAGCTCCCGAGAAGAATGGAGGTAGCCCCGTCATTGGCTATCATGTTGAACTGGCTGAAGCTGGTACAGAGAAATGGATGAGAGTGAACTCAAGACCTATCAAGGAACTTAAATTCAAGGTGGATGACGGCATAATTCCAGAAAAACAATATGTTCTGCGAGTGCGTGCGATAAATGCTATTGGTGTTAGTGATCCATCTGAGATATCAGACCCAGTCTTTGCGAAGGACCCAGACTGTAAGTCAATATATATAGAATTTATTTATTTATTTATTTGTGTATTTATTTCAAAATGTGCCAACATTAATTTTCATTGAATTTAATTTCAAAGGTGCACCAACTATTGATCTGGAAACACAAGATATCATTCTCATTGAGGGAGAGAGGATGAACTTGTCAACTTCATATAGAGCAATACCAAAACCAAACATGGTTTGGCAAAAGGATGGTGCAGAACTGAAGACTGATGACAGGATCACTTTGACATGTGAGATGAAGAGGACTCTCTTGGAGGTTCCTAAGTGTTCACATGCTGATGCAGGTGTCTACACAGTGACTCTAGAAAATACACTTGGTTCAGTGACAGGAACCATCAATGTTAAAGTCATTGGTAAGATCATGTTATTCTTAAAAAAATGAACGACTCCTTGTGGCTGCATAGATTTAATAGCACAATTGGTATGAATTTACAGGTCTTCCTGGTCAGTGTAAGACCATTGATGCTTCTGAAGTCACAAAGAACTCATGCACCATTACATGGGAGCCCCCAGAGAGTGATGGTGGTAGTCCTATCATTCACTATGTCTTGGAAAGAAGAGAGGCCTCAAAGAAAACCTTCATGCCTGTGATGTCTGGGGATAATGTATTAACTTTCAAAGTCAAGGATCTTTTCACAAACTGTGAATATTACTTCCGTGTTAAAGCTGTTAATAAGGTTGGATGTGGAGAGTTTCTGGACCTTCGTAATCCAGTAATTATTGAAGATCAGAAGCGTAAGTATATATGTAGAATTGTACATATGTATTATGCAATAATGTAATTTTTGCATGTGTTGTAATGCATGCATTCTCATGTTTCAGAGCGCCCAGATCCACCAGTCGATGTGCAGGCTATCAATCCTACATCCCAGTCCATAACAGTAACTTGGAAAGAACCAGAATATGATGGAGGCCTGCCCATCAAGGGCTACATACTGGAGAAGATTGAGAAGGATGGCGACAGGTTTGAGAAGTGTGTTGACTCTTTGGTTCCCGGTTTCTCCTACACGGTAAAAGGCCTGACAGAAGAAAAAGAATACCAGTTCCGTGTCCGTGCTGAAAATGCAGCTGGGGTCAGTGAGCCATCTCGCAGCACGCCTCCAGTTAAAGCAGCTGACCCTGTTGGTAAGATTCCGAATATACTTCATGCTGAATTCATTCAGAAGGTAATGGGAACACACATTTTGAAACCTTCTTGTCATTAAATTTGATTTCAGATCCACCCAAAGTGTCCCTCCATGCACGTGTACAGTATGGTTTAGTCGTCAGAAAGGGTGAAGAGATCAGAATAGATGCTTTAATTTCTGGATCTCCATACCCAAATGTGACATGGCTTAGGAATGATGAATCCGTTAAGCAGCTGGCAACTAAGAAAAAAGAGGTACCTGTTTTCAAGAAAAAGAGCAAATCCAAGGTGCCAGAGCCTGAAGAGGAATTTCATCCCCCACTTCCAGACCGTTTGTCATTTGACCAGAGCAAGAGAGGAGAAACCGCCATTATGGTCCGGGAATCTGTTCGTAGTGATCATGGTCTTTTTACTATTAAGGTTGAAAACACTCATGGTGTTGCAACTGCATCTTGTGAGGTCAACGTGCTTGGTAAGACATTACATGGATTTTATTATAATAATATTAATATGTTTTGTAAAAATTATAATAAAATGTGATCATCATACTTCTGAAACTTTCAGATAAACCTGGAAGGCCAATGAATTTTGAGTTTGAAGATATAAGGAATACATCTGTTGTGTGCAAATGGGATCCACCACTGGACGACGGTGGAAGTGAAATCATAAATTACATTGTTGAGAAGAAAGATAACAAGAATGAGGAAATCGGATGGGTTACTGTCACTTCAACACTCAAGGGCTACAGCTGCCCTGTTACTAAACTAATTGAAGGAAAAGAATATATTTTCCGTGTCACTGCCGAGAACAAATGTGGTTGTGGACCTGCCTACATTTCCGAACCTTTGATTGCCAAGAATCAATTTAGTAAGTCACAAGAATTTCAAATTGATATAAATATTTTATGCTGTTTGTATATTAACAATCTAACATATTTTTTTGTATTTAAGATCCACCTGATGCTCCAAACATGCCAAGAATTGGTGAGGTTTCAGCAAATAGCGTGGCTCTGTCTTGGCATGAACCAAAGGATAACGGCAGCCCCATCCTGGGCTACTGGGTTGAGAGACGTGAAATTAATGGAAAATACTGGATAAGAGTGAACCAGAATGTCCTCAGTTCCCTTTCTCTGAAGGTTGAGGGCCTTATGGAAGGCCTGACTTATATTTTCAGAGTGTGTGCTGAGAATCTTGCTGGCCCTGGAGAGTTTAGCGTTCCAACCGACCCTGTGATTGCAATGGATCCCATCTGTAAGTGAAGAAAAATGTGCTTGGGACAGCATACATATTGTGCCTTGTGTTTCACATAATTTTGTGCTATTTTTGCTTCATTACAGTGCCACCTGGACCACCAGTGCCAAGAATTGTTGACACTACAAATACAACTATTGACATTGCTTGGGAACCTCCATTGTATAATGGTGGTTCTGAAATCCTTGGTTACCATGTTGAGCGGCTTGTTGTGGGAGAAAAGGATTGGACCCGGTGCACAGAATTTAGGTGCAAGGAGCGCAAGTACACTGTGACAGGACTTACAGAAGGTGCTGACTATGTTATTCGTGTAATGGCTGTAAATGATGCAGGCCATGGAGCACCTGGAATAACTGAACCAGTTCAAGCAAAAGAACCCCAAGGTACATGGCGTGTTTGTATTATTAACAAGAAAAATGTGTTTTCTTCTTTGTGAAACAATTTTTTTTAACTTAACATTAATCTTTGCAGAGGAACCAGAGGTTGAGTTTGACATCTCTGTACGGAATGGGGTTATAATCAAAGCAGGAGAGACTTTGAAGCTTCCTGCATTTGTAGCAGGAAGACCTCAGCCTGAAATTAAGTGGACAAAGGATGATGCTGAGCCTGACAAAGAGCGTGCTGTCATTGAGACACTTGGAAAGAACAGTGTCCTCAGTATAAAACATGCCCTGAGAACAGATCATGGAATGTATCAGATTACAGGCACAAACAACAGTGGAACAAAGTCTGCATCTGTCAAAGTGGATGTGATGGGTAGGTCTTATTAAATCGTGCTAATGAAACAGTTTACCTCAGATTTTCATCTGTTTTATTGAGTATACTGACACAATCCCTTCTATTCCCAACTAGATGTCCCTGGGCCGGTGGTTGATCTTAAAACCACTCATGTCAACAAGAAATCAATATCTCTCAGCTGGTCTGACCCTCTTGATAATGGTGGCAGTGACATTATGAGCTATGTTGTGGAGAGAAAAGATGCTAAGATGCACATTTTCAGGCAGCCTTTAGAAACTGCTGCTTGCAAATGTGACATTGTTGGCCTTCTTGATGGGGAGGAATATATGTTCCGAGTTGTGGCAAGGAACAAATATGGCCTTGGCACTCCAGTTGACTTGGGTCCTGTTCTTGCTGTTGATCCAAAAGGTGAGAATATAACTTAATTTTCAGAGGTAAAGCAGCAACCTATGTACTTTACTGCATGTTAAAACAGTTGTCTCCATCCTTTTGAGGTAAAAAAACTAGCTTAACTTGCAGTCACAATATACTCTGTTTCACAAGGTTATTTGGCTACTTGAGAAAATATTGCATAGATTGAATAGGCATTTATGAAATAAAGACACCCACAGTTCACTGTTTAATCTGAGATGCATTTCATTACATTTGTCATTAAAATTTTTATTGTTCACTTCAGGCACACCATCGGCACCAGAAAAACTACATTACACAGAGAGAACCAAGACAACAATTACTCTAGCTTGGTTGCCTCCTCGTAGCGATGGAGGCAGTCCCATTCGCGGATACTATGTTGAGAAGATGAGACAAGACTCAACTGAGTTTGATGTAGCCAATCGCCAAATATGCAAGGATCTTACTTTGACCCTGGAGAACCTCTCAGAGCATCAGATGTATGATTTCCGTGTTAAGGCTGTCAATGAAGTTGGTGATGGTGAACCTTCAAAGGCAATCAATGTTCTTATTCAAGATGATGAAGGTAAATTACTTTCTAAAATGCATTATTACATTATCCATTACAATGCAAGTTGTGCACGATGTTACATATTATGAACTGATCTGCAATTATTTATCCGTCCTAGCTGCTCCAACTGTGACATGGTTGAAGCATTTGAAGGGTAATGCCATTATTGTCAAGAAAGGATCAGCCGCTGACATCCCAGCTGAGGTTAAAGGTTTGCCACTGCCAACTATCGAGTGGTCAAAGGATGGAGTTGTCATTGATAAACCTTCTGAGACTATGTTACTTGAAACGGAAGAAATAAACCGAACAACAATTAACACTAAAATCACTATCCCGGAAACAATCAGACAAGACCACGGCGTATACAGGTTGACAGCAACAAATATCCGTGGAACAACTAGTCCCAAAGTTACAGTTGAAGTATTGGGTAAGACTTTTTTTTTCTATTTAAGATGAATACGGTGCAAAACACAGATACAAAGGCATATATTTTGATAAATATTTGTATTCATTTATTTGTTTATAGATCGACCTTATCCTCCACGAGATATTGTGGTCTCTGATATCAAGGCTGAATCCTGCTATCTTACCTGGAGTGCACCAGAGGACAATGGAGGAAGTGACATTACAAACTATATTATTGATAAAAGAGATGCCAGCAAGAAGAAGTCTGACTGGGAACAGCTAACTTGCTGCATAATTGACAGAAGATATGGGGTTAGTTTGACTCTTATATATTTTTTTCACCAATCTATGTGAATATTTTATTTAATCAATTTTTTTTCTGAAGGTGTACAAACTGGAAGCCTATGCAACCTACCAATTCAGAATCAGAGCTGAGAACAAATATGGACTTAGTGACGGCTGTGAGTCAGAGAAGGTTGTTCTTAGAGATCCTTTTGGTCTTCCTGGACCACCCCGAAACCCAAAAATTGTGAGGCATGCCAGCACTTCTATGCTTCTGACTTGGGAACCACCTCTAGACAATGGTGGATCTACCATTCAGGGCTACTGGCTGGAAAAGCGAGAGAGAGGAGCAGTTTACTGGAGCCGTGTAAATAGAGCTCCTGTCACAAAACCAGCAGTTAAGGGTTTAGAATACAATGTCCTTCACCTTATTGAGGGTTCTGAGTACAAGTTCCGTGTGATGGCTTGCAATGCTGCAGGAGTGGGACCCCCAAGTGAAGCATCTGAGAGCAGATGTGCAAGGGATCCACAGCGTAAGTGCAATGTCTTTTATTAATTCATACTTAAGCATGAGAATGCAGAACGTATTATGATTTTTAGAAAGTTTTAATCCAACATTCCTGTTTCACAGACCCCCCTAGTGCACCATCAGCTCCTGAGATGGTGGACAAAACCAAGAGTAGTGTCACTCTTACCTGGAGTCCACCAGAAAAAGATGGTGGAAGTCCCATTAAGGGGTATATTATTGAGGTTCAGGACGAAGGGGCTTTGGAATGGAAAAGAGTAAATGAGCCCGACAAATTGCACCCAACTACAACATTTACGGTTCCCGATCTTAAGGAGAACAAGAGGTGCAGATTCAGAATTATTGCTGTTAATGCCGCAGGCGAGTCTGAACCAAGTGGTAGAACATCTGACATATTAATTCAGGATATTCTAGGTAAGGTTTGAGATTGATACATTCCTATTTTGTTTTTGTGGTCAAATTCTGAGAACTCTAAAACACTGATTCATTCATTCTGCAGTGGAACCTCTTGTAAAACTGGGAGTGGCTGCAAATGAACTATTGAGCTGCCGGGCTGGATCAACAATCAAAATCCCAGTGACAATTACAGGCCGTCCTACACCTACATTTACCTGGACGTTTGAAGGTTCAGCGGAGACTGAGAAGAAAAATGAAATTCATACCCTTCCAACTGATTCAGAAGTATGAATATATATGCATATGTACAAAATGTTGTGTCTTCATTTATCAAACCGTTTACATGTTGTGTGCTATTTATTTGACAGATTCAGACCACCGAAACAACATCATTAATAACAATCCCAGAGAGCAACCTCAAACATACAGGACGTTACATTATTAATGCTGAAAATGCTGCAGGGCATAAAATTGTTAAGGTCCGGGTAAACGTCCTTGGTAAGTAGAAAAAGAAAGTATCAAAAGTATTGAATTTGAATTTTTGGGTGATTACTGACAAAGTCTCTAAATTTCATCACAGATTTGCCAGACCAACCAAAAGATCTAAAAATAAGTGACATCACACGTGGCACATGCAGATTGACATGGAGACCTCCAGATAATGATGGTGGTGACAGAATCAAAAGTTACTTCATTGAGAAGAAAACTGTTGAGGGAAAGGCCTGGACAAAAGTCAACCCAGCATGTGCCAGTTTGTCCTTAGTTGTACCTGACCTCAGTGAAGGACAGTCCTACCTTTTCCGGATTAAAGCAGAAAATCGTTTTGGTTTTGGCCCATTCAATGAGACAATTCAAAGGACTACAGCAAAAGATCCAATACGTAAGTTTTCATTTATACATTCGTTCATTAGTGTATTTGTTTATTTATTTGTTATTTATGCATTCATTTATAGATCCTCCTGATGCTCCAACAAGAGTCAAAATTAGAAATGTCCATAAGGGTACTGTTACACTGACGTGGAAGCCACCAAGGAATGATGGCGGCTCGCCTGTAACTCACTACATTGTTGAAAGGCTGTTCTGGGATACAGCTGGAACACAGCAGGAATCCTGGAGACAGTGTAACAGGCGGGATATTGAGGATCTTACCTTTAAAGTTGAAGATCTCATTGAGGGAGGAGAGTATGAATTCCGCGTCAAAGCTGTTAACATTGTAGGGACAAGCAGGCCATCGTCCACCGCAGGACCAATCATTGTTAAAGACCAGTCAAGTATGTACAATACAGCAATTTTGAATTTACTTAACATATTAAGTAATAGAGGAAAAAAAATAATTTTAATCTTTCTTAATTTCTGCAGAGGCACCATCTATTGAACTTGATGAATTTATGGAGGTTGAACAAGGAAATGACATTAGCATTATTGCTAAAATAAAAGGATGTCCATTCCCTACGCTAAGCTGGCAGAAGGCTCCACCACACAAGGCAGAAAATAAAGTTGATGTACAGTATGATGAACACATCAACAAAATTGTCTCTGATGATAGCTGCACGTTACTTATCCAGCAAGGTAAACGAGAAGACACTGGTCTGTACACTATCACTGCAAGCAATAGCCTTGGAAAGGCATCAAAGGAGATGAGGCTCAATGTTCTTGGTAAGTTTTATTTTATGACCTGTATGATTTTATCCACGGCTCTCACAGCTCATTTGCAATGAATTGCTTTAACTTGTTTCAGGACTCCCCGGGCCACCTTCTGCACCTGTCAAATTTGAGGAAATACATGCTGAACAAATTACTATATCTTGGCTTCCTCCTAAAGATGATGGTGGCTCGAAAATCACCAACTACGTGATAGAAAGACGTGTCTCTAATAGAAAAACTTGGATACCAGTAACTACCGATGTCAAAGAGCGCATATATACAATTGAAAATCTAATGCAGGGGCATGAGTATGTGTTCCGTATCAGGGCTCAAAATAAATTTGGAGTGGGAGAGCCACTCGACAGTGATCCTGAAAAAGCTAGGAATATTTGCAGTAAGTATTTAAAGTGGGCAGTTATGTGCATTACCTTGTTCGGTTTTCTGAATTGTTGTAACACAAAGCTGATTTGTCCAAAAAGCTGTCCCAGGTCAATGTGAGAAGCCCACAATTTCAAGTGTTACACTTGATTCGATGACTGTGAACTGGGAGGAGCCAGAATCCGATGGTGGGTCACCAATCACTGGATACTGGCTTGAGCGCAAAGAAACAACTGCAAAACGCTGGAACAGAGTAACACGTGACCCCATCAGACCAATGCCTTTGGGCGTGTCACACACTGTGACAGGCCTCATTGAGGGATCTGAATATATATTCCGTGTGACTGCAATAAATGCAGCTGGAATGGGACTTCCAAGTGTTCCTTCTGACCCAGTGTTTGCCAGAGACCCTATTGGTAAGAGGTCAAAATTACACAAGCGTTGTTCATCTGCATATAATGTCCATGTATTTTACACAGCAATTACTTGCATTCTTGCAGCACCTCCTGGACCTCCCACTCCCAAAGTTACTGACTGGACGAAGTCAACGGTTGATCTGGAATGGATTCCTCCTTTGAAGGATGGTGGAGCAAAAATCATGGGATATTATGTTGAATACAAAGAAGAGGGCACAGAAGCATGGATCAGAGTAAGTATTACCATGCTGGATCATACACTGCTGCAGTAATGTATCTATTGTAGACTGTTTTTACAGATTCTTTTTTCTGTCTGTTTTAAGGCCAAGGAAAAAGAAGTGAGACGAACAAATTTTGTGGTTTCTGGACTGAAGGAGAAGGGACTTTACAAATTTAGAGTTATAGCATTCACAGCTGCCGGATTGGGTGAACCAGGGGAAGTTGCTGAAGTAATTGAAGTCAAAGACAGAACAAGTAAGTAGGATTGACAGATATACAGAGATAATGGGGTAATGTGCAGATTATTTGACCATACAACCTGTCTTTGGTTTGATTTACAGTTGCTCCATCAATTGAACTAGATTTATCTGTAAAAGAGAGGATGGTTGTTCACGCTGGTGGCGTTATTCGTATCCTGGCCTATGTGTCAGGACAGCCCCCACCCTCAGTTACCTGGAATAGAGATGGCAGTGCACTACCAGCAGAAGCTGAGGTTGAGACCACTGCAATTAGCTCTTCTTTAGTGATTAAGTCCTGCGCTAGAAGACATCAAGGAACTTATTCTTTAACTGTGAAGAATGATGGAGGAGAGGTGACAAAGGCAATTATTGTTGATGTTCTAGGTAAGTTATCTGAGTTGTATTTTTTTATCTCTATTCCTACTGATTTAAAAGTAACTGAATTTATTTATTTATTTATTTTTAGACGTCCCTGGACCAGTAGGGATACCATTCACCACAGAAAACCTTACCAGTGACTCATGTAAATTAAACTGGTTCTTTCCTGAAAATGATGGTGGTTCTGCCATTACAAATTATGTCATTGAGAAACGTGAAGCTGAGCGCAAAGCTTGGACCTCACTCTCCTACACAGTAGGCAGACACTCTGCAGTGGCCAATGGCTTGATTACAGGAAAGGCCTATTTCTTCCGTGTTGCTGCTGAAAATGCAATTGGTGTGGGGCCATTTATTGAATCGGCAGCAGAGATTATTATCAAGGACCCAGTTAGTGAGTATTGATTAAATGTTTCTGTGTTTGTATGTACTCAATAAAATTTTACATTTTACAAGTTAACATTATAAACATCTAAACAAATATTATTGTACCCTTCCTTGTGTTAAACAGCTGTTCCAGACCGTCCAGAGGACATTCAGGTTACTGCTATTACAAAAGACTATATCAGTGTGACCTGGAAAGCACCAAAGTATGATGGAGGTTCAGAGGTTACCGCATACGTCTTGGAGGCACGTATGATTGGCAAAGACAAGTTCATCAGACTTACCAAAGACAAGCTAATGGAAAGAAGATTTACATTTGATGGTCTGAGAGAAGGAGACACTTATGAATTCCGCGTCAGTGCAGTAAACGAAATTGGTCAAGGCAAACCTTCTTTCTGCACAAAACCAATCACTTGCAAAGATGAACTTGGTAAGACACATCCTTTGATCTCCTAAATATTAAGAATATATTATTAAAAATTATGTACACGATTGAGAATTATAACCAAAAATTATTTTCAGCACCGCCGACAATTGAGCTTGACTTCCGTGACAAGGTCATTATTCGTATTGGTGAGAGCTTTGCTCTCCAAGGCCGTTATACTGGAAAGCCGGCACCTTCTGTGATATGGTCGAGAGATGATGATGAGCTAAAAGCAGATGAGCACATCAAGTTCAAGAATACCCTAACCACAATGTGCCTTGGCATTATAAAAGCTAAGCGTGAGCACAGTGGTAGATACTGTGTTACAGTGGAAAACAGTACAGGTTCCCGAAAAGGCATTTGCAATGTCACTGTTGTGGGTAAGTTTTTTTTTTTTTTTTTTTTGTTTATGTCACATACCTGTTAAATTTGGTACACTGTAACTGTAATTATGAAAATTTCAGACCGCCCATTGCCACCAGAGGGTCCTGTTGTCTTTGAGGCAGTCCACAGAGATCACATGGTCATCTCCTGGAAACCCCCCCTTGATGATGGAGGATCTGCAATTTCCAATTATGTTATTGAGAAGAGAGACACAAACAGGGATATGTGGATGTCTGTTACATCTGCTACAACAAAGACAACATGCAAAGTGCCTAAACTAGTGGAAGGACGTGAATACATTATGAGAATCTGTGCTGAGAACATGTACGGCATCAGTGATCCACTGGAGTCAGAAGAAATGAAAGCTAAAGATCTGTTCAGTATGTACAAACAAAAATATTGATTTATTTTGTCTCTTGTTCTTAGAATATTAAATCTTCTTTAATGCCACAATGCAAACCAATAATATTTTTGCATCCACCAACTAGGGTAAAAGCAACACTTCCTTAGTGCTTCTAGAGATAGGAAGTAAGATCTTATCAAAGCTAGTTCTTAAGGTGTTACCTTGTACCTCAAATTGTGCAAACTAAGCGATTCAACCTTAGGGTAGTTTGAAGCAGTTAAAAAGTCAACTTTAATAGCAGACCTATCATTGATTTCTGATGTCATTGTTTCTAATGTGTTTGCAGGAATACCCGAGGCACCTGAGCAGCCTATTGTAAAAGACGTCTATCATGATTCAGCACTTGTGATATGGAATCGACCTCGTGATGGGGGCAAACCTATTACAAACTACATTTTAGAAAAGAAGGAGCCTACTGCAAAGAGATGGTCTCGTGCCACTAGAGATCCAATTTATCCAGACACCCAGTTCAAGGTAACGGATCTAACTGAAGGATGTGAATATGAGTTCCGTGTCATGGCTGAAAATGAACTTGGCACTGGTGACCCAAGTCCGCCATCGAAACCTATTCTTGCCAAAGACCCAATTGGTACGTTTTTAAATTGATGAAAAAGTCTGAAATGTATTTACATATTTATGTTATGAATTTATTTGATATTTAATTAAATTATTTCCACAGTTCTTCCCAGTCCCCCTGTGCTGCCAGAGGCTGTAGACAAGACCAAGGATTCTGTCAGTCTATCATGGCGTGTACCTCGCCATGATGGTAAAGGCAGAATCTTTGGATACATAGTTGAATACCAGAAGCCTGGAGCAGTAGAATGGATAAAGGCAAATGAAACCCCTGAAGCCTGTCCAGACACAAAGTTTGTTGTTCAAAATCTTGTTGATGGTGAACAATACAGATTCAGGGTGATGGCTGTAAATGCAGCTGGTTCTTCAGAACCTGCATACGTCAAAGAAGATGTGAAAGTTCATGACAGACTTGGTATGCTGATTTATCTTTAAAGAATAACAAAAGCAATGTACATTTTTTCCAGAATACTCCAATTATTCTTTTAATGTTACGTTTCCCGCAGAGGCTCCAGAGTTGCTCCTAGATGCCAACATGGCCCGTGATCATCTGGCAATGTTGGGAGCAGATATTGTACTTAGTGCTGTAATCAAGGGTATGCCAGTCCCCTCTGTTACATGGAAGAAGAATGGTGAAGATGTTCCTGCTAAAGCTATTGTTGGTGTAACTTCTACTGGGAGCAAATTAGAAATACGCAATTGTGTCCGGGCTGACAGTGGTGATTTTACCATAAAAGTTGAAAATGCAGCTGGCTCAAAAAGCGCTACTTGCAAAGTTCTTGTTCTGAGTAAGTATTCTTTTTTTTTCTGTGTTTTATTTTATTAATATTTTTGTTTGTCATGATTAATTTATAAATGTATTCATTTTTACTCAGATAAGCCTGGTCCTCCTCAAGATCTCACTATATCTGAGGTCACAAGTGAGTCAGCTTATCTTTCCTGGAAAGCACCAGAAGATGATGGAGGAGCAGTTATTTCTCACTACGTTGTGGAAAAGAAAAATGTTGCTGATGCAAAATGGGTCCCTGTTTGTGCTTCATCCAAGAAGCTTAGCCTCATGGCATTGTATCTGATAGAGGGAATTCAGTATCAATTCCGTGTGGCTGCTGAAAATCAGTTTGGCAGAAGTGACTATATCGAAACCAAAATGCCAATTAAGGCTGTCGACCCTCTCTGTAAGTACAGTTTCAGGTTTCAGCAACATGGATGCTTGTTTTCATTAACAATGATCTTAATCACATTTATAATAATGATCATTAACAGATCCACCTGGACCACCAAAGAATTTGCATCATACAGATGCTGAGAAAACTGAAGTGTGGCTACAGTGGGAATGGCCAGATCGTACAGGAGGAAGTGAGATTACTGGTTTTATTGTTGAGCACCAAGAGGAGGGTGCAGCCGATTGGGTCACATTTAAAACGGTCAGCAATCCACAGTGCCATGTGACAGGACTTGTAGAGGGCAAGAGTTACAGATTCCGTGTGAAGGCGCAAAATGCTATTGGTATAAGCCGCCCAGACACCAGTATTCCCATCACTTGCCAGGAAAAGCTTGGTAAGATATGACTGAGCTTTGAATCTTTTTTTTTTTGTGTGTCTAAAACAGCAAATTATTAATTTATTTATGTATTTGCATTTATTTGCAGTGGCACCAACAATTGAGCTTGATGTCAAACTTATAGAAGGCATCATTGCCAAAGCTGGAAGCACAATTACCTTTCCAGCAATTATAAAAGGAATCCCAACTCCCACAGCAAAATGGATGAGTGATGGAAATGAGCTAAAAACTGAGGGCAAATTCAAAATTGTAACAGATGAAATATCAACTAGCCTTAGCATAAGTGAATGTGCTCGTACAGACAGTGGAGAGTATATTTTGACTGTTTCAAATCCAGCTGGAAGCAAAACAGTTGCTGTGCATGCAACTGTTCTTGATGTTCCTGGTCTACCAATTGGGCCTGTCAATATCCTTGAGGTTACTCCTGATCATATGGTTATTTGCTGGCGTGGTCCAAAAGATGATGGTGGTGCGCCTTTAATGAATTACATTGTAGAAAAGAAGGACGTTAAAAAGCCTTGGGAGCCTTGGTCAGTTGTGAGCTCTGGAAGCCTGAGCACACAAGCTAAGGTTCCTCGCTTAGAGAAAGGACGTGAATATGTTGTGCGTATACGTGCAGAAAATAAGATTGGAATCGGTGCAGGCCTAGAAAGTCCTCCAACTATTGCCAAACATATGTTTGATCCTCCTGGTCCACCAGTTCTGCCAACATGTACTGATGTCACAGAAAATGCTGTAACAGTTTCATGGACTGAGCCAGATACTGACGGTGGAAGTCCAATTAGTGGCTACATTGTAGAGCGCAGAGAACTGACCGGTAAATGGATTAGAGTAAACAAAACTCCTGTGTTGGATGTTAGATACAGAGTTTCGGGACTTTTTGAAGGCAATAGCTATGAATTCAGAGTCTTTGCTGAAAATGTTGCTGGAGTTAGTCCACCTTCAGAGGTTTCAGATCAAGTAAAAGCTAAACGTCCCATTACTCCTCCAGGACCCCCAGTCAGTCCAAAGGTCAAAGACTGGAGCAAGTCATATGCAGACCTGGTATGGAGCAAGCCTACTAGAGATGGTGGTAGCCCTATCTTAGGCTATGTAGTTGAGTGCCAGAAGTCAGGTAGTGCTCAATGGAATAAAATCAATAAAGATGAACTTATAAAGCACTGTGCATTTAGGGTACCAGGGCTTATTGAAGGTACAGAGTACAGTTTCCGCATCAGAGCTGCAAATAAAATCGGAGAAGGAGAACCAAGAGATCTTTCTGAAAAAGTTCTTGCCAAGGACATTCTTGTACCTCCAGAGGTAACTGTAGATGTGTCATGTCGTGATCTTGTAACAGTTAAGGCTGGACAGATTATAAATCTTTTAACTCGTGTGAAAGGTAGGCCTGATCCAGAAATCACCTGGACAAAGGACGCAAAAGTTTTGGGCAGAGACAAAAGGACTGACATGAAAAATGCATTTCCTCTAGTTGACCTTGTCATTCAGGATGCAGTAAGAGGTGATTATGGAAAATATGCCATCCAAGCTAAAAACAGCAGTGGAACGGCACAAGCCACCATTGTAGTGAATGTCCTTGACATTCCAGGTCCTTGTCAAAATTTGAAAACAGCTTATGTCACAAGAAGCTCTTGCATGGTTTCATGGGAGAATCCGGAGGACAATGGAGGCACTGAAATTACAAATTATATCATCGAGTTCCGTCAGCCAAATCAGAGGAAATGGACTTTAGTCTCATCTGATTGTACAAAACGTCTCGTCAAGGCTCCACTTGTGGAAAATTGTGAATATTTCTTCCGTGTTAGTGCAGAAAACAAAATTGGAGCTGGACCAGCAGTAGAGACTAAATCACCTGTTCTAGCTGTGGATCCAGTTGACAAGCCTGGTGAGCCAGAGAACCTCCAAATTGTAGAAACAGGAAAAACATTTGCATTCCTCAAATGGAAAAAGCCAGAAAATGATGGAGGAAGTCACAATCTTGCTTACCATGTAGAAAAGAAACCCAAAGAAGCAGAAGAATGGGAGCGGTTACACCGGGGTGCAATTAAAGATACATTCTTCATGGCTGACAGATGTATTGAAAACCAGATCTATCAGTTTAGAGTACAAACAAAGAATGAAGCAGGAGAAAGTGACTGGGTAACAACACCTGAAGTTCTTGTGAAAGAAGAAATTGTTGAACCAAGCCTGAACATCAAGTTAACTGGGGTTCTTGTAGTTAAAGCCGGCGACTCTGCTCCAATTGAGGCTGAAGTGAATGGAAAGCCACAGCCTGATATTAAGTGGACCAAGGAGGGTGATAGCGCAGACTTAACTAGAAGCCCAAGAATTCAAATTGAATCTGGTGTCAACTCCTCTAAACTGTTGATTACAAATACAAAACGGGGAGACACTGGAAAGTACACCATCACTGCTACCAATTCAGCAGGAACTGCCACTGCTCTTGCAACACTGAATGTGCTTGATAGACCTGGTCCTATTAGAGATCTCAAAGTGTCTGGCATTTCAGTGGATAGATGCAAATTGACATGGGAGGTTCCAGAAGATGATGGTGGATGTGAGATCTATAATTATATTGTAGAGAAGTGTGAGACCAAGAGAGGTGTCTGGACAATACACTCATCGGCTGTGATAACCAATTCTGCTAATGTAACACGTCTTATAGAAGGAAATGAATACATTTTCAGGGTACGTGCTGAAAACAAAATGGGAGCTGGTCCTGCAGTACAAAGTGAATCCATTATTGCAAGGACACAGTTTAGTAGACCAGGTGCACCAGATACTCCAGAAGTTACCAAAGTTTCTAAGGAGGAAATGGTAGTTGTGTGGTCTCCTCCCGAGAGTGACGGTGGAAAGCCGATTTCTGGCTACATTCTTGAGAAAAAAGAACAGCATGCAATTAGATGGGCTCCAGTCACAAAGGATCCAGTTGCAGGAACTCAGATGACAGTGACAAGCCTGATGCCCAACCATGAGTACCAGTTCCGCGTCAAAGCTGAAAATGAAATTGGAGTGGGTGATCCAAGCAAACCATCTAGATCTCTTGTGGCTAAAGATGCTGTTGGTATGTACAAAATGTTTCTAGCGAAATTGTCAAAGGCCAGTTTTTATGAACAAACCATTAACAGATTTGCTATTGTTCTTTATTTTGTAGGGCCCCCAGGTCCTGTTGGAAATCTTAAAGTGGCTGATAGTACTAAAACCTCAGTTACGCTGGCATGGACAAAGCCTGCAAATGATGGCGGTGCACCAATTATTGGATATGTGGTAGAAATGAGACCAAAGCCTATAAGCAAGAAAACAGAGGAGGCATGGAAGAGATGCAATGTCGCCGCCCAGCTTATATCAACAGAGTTTACAGTTACAAGTCTTGATGAAAAAATTGAATATGAATTCAGAGTTTCCTGCCAAAACCAGATTGGCCTGGGCCCATCTACTAATCTGGAGGGAGCAGTTATACCACGGGATATATATGGTAGGCAACTGTTTCTTTGTTTAAAATTATTTTGTGCTCACAATTGTCTGTCACTAAATTTGAAGGAATTGTTATATTGTGTTCTTGTTAAGAGACACCAGTTATTCTGTAGGCAGAGTAGTCAGCATAGGTGGTTTCACCTATGAAGCATAGGTGGTTTCACCCAGAATCTCAAATTTGTTGATAATAGGTTACTCGGGCAATATGTAGTGTGTAAGAACATTTTAATGTTCATATGCAACTAGAACTATGCAACATAGTTTTGTGTTTCCGGTGAAATGTGTAGTTATTATTTTCAGTACTGTATTTAGCAGTAAAATGTATCTGACAATGCACAAAAACTTATAAGTGCAGATTAAACGGCTCATGGGGAGCCTGTGTAATATGTGCTGACATCCAAATGCTTGACGCATACGTGGTTTAACATTTTTATGATAATAAAAATATAATTGTTTAATTATTACAATGTGACGTCACTAAAGGGAACAAAAAGTTAATAATCATCATGTACTTCAACAAATTTTAATTTGTACCCAGCCCTACATACAACTGACCTGAATTATTCCTCTTTGACCACCCCAACAGAAAGTCCTGAAATTGAACTGGATGCTGAGCTGAAAAAGGGCCTCACTATTAGAGCTGGGTGTCCCATTAGACTAGTTGCCACAGTCAGAGGGAGACCACCACCAAAGGTCCAGTGGAGAAGAATGGGAATTGACAATGTAGTTAGAAAAGGTCACGTGGATCTAATTGACACCATGACATTCTTGGTTATTTCTGAGACCACACGGGATGATTCAGGCAAATATTCTTTGAATGTTACCAGCCCAGCAGGAGAGAAGGCATTGTTTGTGAATGTTAAAGTGTTGGGTAAGCATATTGATATTTGGCATTATTTTGTAATTAACTGTGGCATTATATTTAAATGTATTTTTTTCTAATTATGTTGTTCAATTCAGATACCCCTGGGCCAGTGGTTGGACTAGAAGCGACTGATATTACATTGGTGTCATGCAATCTCTCATGGTCCCCGCCTGAAAATGATGGTGGGAGTGAAGTTACCCATTACATTGTTGAAAAACGGGAAATTGACAGAAAGACCTGGGCAACCATTAATGCCAATGTTGACAAGACAACTCTGAAAATTAGCAATCTTGTACCAGGCACAGAATACTACTTCAGAGTTATAGCTGTGAATGAATATGGTCCTGGAGTCCCAAGAGTGTCACCAAGATCTTACTTAGCGTCTGATCCAATCAGTAAGTTATATATTGTTTGAGTTTATTGATGTGAATGTGCGATGCTTTAATAATTGTAAACATCTGTACTCTCTCTCAAGGCAAACCTGACCCACCCCAGAAAATCGATGTACTGGAAATCACTAAAAACAGTGCAATGCTTGGATGGGTGAAACCACTGAGGGATGGTGGTGCTAAGATTGATGGATATGTGATTGATTATCTGGAGATAAAACCACCAAAGGTGCAGAAAATGCCAGAAGAGGCTGAACCTGTTCCTGAGGCTGAGACAAAGGATGCTGAACCTATTCAGACTGTTGAACCTGTGGCAGAAGAAGAAGAGAAAGAAGAGATATGGACACCATACACAGTTGTTAAAAATTTAAGCATTTCCATTGCTGGTCTTAAAGAAGGATGGAAATACAAGTTTAGAGTGGCAGCAAGAAACATAATGGGCTGCAGTCTACCCACAGAGACAAGAGAAGCATTTGAAATGAAGGAACAAATGTGTAAGTCCCTTAAATGTCATTCTTTTATGTTTAGCTTATTCCTCCTGACACACTCAAAAACATTATTTGTTGTTTTTCAGTGGAACCAAAGATCCTAATGCCTGAAGTTGTAACAGAAAAAGCAGGAGCAAAATTAAGAGTTGAAGCAGTTGTTTCTGGAAAGCCAGCCCCTGTTTGTAAATGGAAACGTGGCGAAGATGCTGTCGTCCCATCTAGTCGTCTCGCTGTACATCAATCTCAGAACATGTGTGTGCTTATTATTAAGGATGTCACAAGAATAGACAGTGGTGACTACAGCCTTGTTGCTGAAAACAGCTCTGGTACAGTGGACCAGGCTCTGAAAATAGTTATTAGAGGTTTGTATCTCTATTTCAGCTGTCATTTCAAAATGTTATGTCTAGAGTTTTCTGAAGTATTAAGAGTGAATATCATATTGCAGATATACCTGGACCCCCACAACCTCCATTCGAGATCAGTGACATTGATGCTGATGCCTGTACGCTGTCCTGGAAAGAACCACTTGAAGATGGTGGAAGCAAAATCACCAATTACGTAATTGAGAAATGTGATTTAAGCAGGGGTGACTGGGTCACCGCACTGTCTTCATGTGGAAAACCAGGTTGCAGAATTGGAAAGCTTATCCCTGGGAAGGAGTATGTCTTCCGTGTCCGTGCTGAAAACCGATTTGGTGTTTCAGATCCAATTTCATCAGAACGAATGATTGCAAAATTCCCCTTCGGTAAGAAAAACTGCAATTGCATGAAATTATATATTGTCTTCTTAACATATCTTTATGAGTTGCTTTTCTTATTTGTTTGTCTATAGATGTTCCAAGTGAACCTTTAAATTGCCGGATCAACAAGATCAACAAAGACTGTATGTTTGTGGCATGGGACAAACCAGAATCTGATGGTGGCAGTCCAGTTACTGGATACTATATTGAGCGTAAAGAAAGGAATAGTCTTCTTTGGGTGAAGGCTAATGATTCTGTCGTTCGCACCACTGAGTACCCATGTGCTGGCCTTATTGAAGGTCTTGAGTACACTTTCAGAGTGTCTGCTATCAATCGTGCTGGTCAAGGCAAACCCAGCAAGAAAACTGACTTTTTCACAGCAAGAACACCAGTTGGTATGTGTACATGAGATTTTTTGTTTGACTTCATTTATAGATTTATCTGCTAATGTACTATTTTGTTAATTTTGGTTAATTATAGATGCACCAGGAAAACCAGAAGTCCTTGATGTGACCAAAAGTACCATAACCCTGTTATGGGCTCGACCAAAGAATGATGGTGGCAGCAAGATTATTGGATACTATGTTGAAGCAAATAAATTACCAGGGGATAGATGGGTGCGGTGCAACACCAGTAGCCAGAATGTACCAAGAGAGGAATACACAGCGACTGGTTTAGATGAAGGTTCACAATACCAGTTCAGAATCATTGCAAAAACCGCAGTCAATATAAGCAGACCATCCGAGTTGTCTGATCCAGTCCTTGTATCGGCAGAGAATGGTAAATACAGATCTTTTTTGGTTCATTTTCTTTTTGGTGCTGAAATATCTAAATCTGATAACAATTTTTTTTTCCATTTTGCTAATAGTACCTCCAAGAATAGAACTTGCAATCCAGATGAAAAAGATGCAGCCTGTTAAGGCTGGAAACGATGTTCGCCTTGAGGCTGAAATTTTTGGAAAACCAATGCCAAAAGTTACATGGAGCAAAGGAGGGCAGGTGCTGAAGACTGATAGAGACTTGACAATCACCCAAAAGAGAAATTTATTTGGTCTTGAGATGCCTTCAGTTACCAAAGAACATTCTGCAGTGTATACCATTCTAGCAGAAAATGCAAGCGGTTCAAAATCTGCTGAAATCACGCTCACAGTCTTGGGTATGTACGTTCTATTTTTTTAAAAGACAAAACTGTACTAAATGCCTTCAAACAATAATTGTTGTCTAACTGCTCTGTTATAACATACCTTATTATTTATATGACATTTTTATTTTTATAGACATTCCTGGTCCCCCAGCTTCTGTCAAATTTGGAGAAGTGTGTGTCGAATATATCCAATTAAGCTGGGAGCCACCTGCTGCAGATGGTGGCTCACCTATAACCAACTACATTCTTGATAAGCGTGAAACAAGTAGGGCTAACTGGGCTCAGATTTCAGCCAAAATCAGTGGTCAGGTGACTGAATATAAAGCTGAAAGGCTAATTGAAGGTCATGAGTACCAGTTCCGAGTCCGTGCTGAAAACAGGTTTGGCGCTGGTGACCCAATTTTGACAAACCCTGTTGTTGCCAAGAATCAATTCAGTAAGACCTATCAATTTATTCATTAATTTATATCTAAATAGATATGGAGAAATATGTCTTATTGTCAAATCTGTTAATATTTTACAGATGTTCCTGGGCAATGTGAACCTCCAGTCGTAACAAACATCAAAAAAGAATGTATGACTGTTAGCTGGAAAGAGCCTGCAGATGATGGTGGATCTACAATTCTTGGATATATGACTGAAAAGCGTGAGACCAAAGAAGTTAACTGGACAAAGCTTAACAGGAAGCCCTTACTTGAGCGTACACTTGAAGTTGGGGGTCTAACAGAAGGCGTTGAATATGAATTTAGAGTTATCGCACTGAATAAGGCTGGTCTGGGAAAACCCAGTGATCCATCGAGTGCAGCCTCAGCCCTTGATCCATTGTGTATGTAGCTTTTCCAAGACTGTTTAACTTCTTGTGGAAGATTCATAACCCTTGACTCATCATATTTATTCTTTTGATTTCATACAGATCCTCCTGGCCCGCCTGTTGCACCAAAAGTCACTGATACCACAAACAGTACAATAAGCTTGACTTGGACAAAGCCTGCAAATGATGGTGGCAGTGCAATCCTTGGCTATCTTGTAGAGTGCAAAAGAACAGATGCCAAAGATTGGATTCGATGCAATGTTCCTAAAAACTTACAAGACACAAACTACATTGTCACTGGACTTTTGACTAATTCT
This sequence comes from Denticeps clupeoides, assembly GCF_900700375.1. Lineage (NCBI taxonomy): Eukaryota > Metazoa > Chordata > Actinopteri > Clupeiformes > Denticipitidae > Denticeps > Denticeps clupeoides. The sequence continues at coordinate 9,156,497 of NC_041715.1, forward strand.
GAATATCAGCTCAGAGTGACAGCTGTGAATAAAGTTGGATTTAGTGAGCCATGTGAAATTCCAGATAAGCATGTTGCCAAGGATATTTTAGGTAAATATTGTCTTGATTGTAGTCTATATAAATTACTATATGTTACTTAAAAGTACAAGAAAATAAGCAAAGACAGTAAAGTTAAAATTGAGTAAAGAAAAGTAAACTGTGAATAAATGTCCATCGGTTTTCACTTTTTTGAAATTCTAACAGTCATTTTTTTTATTTTATTTTAGTTTCTCCTGAAGCTGAACTTGATGCTGAACTTAAAGAAACATTGGTACTACAAGCCGGAGCCAAAATGAAGCTTCATGCTAAAATCAAGGGTCGTCCAGTTCCCAAAGTAACCTGGGCAAAAATGAACACAAACATTAAAGACAGACAAGGAATTATAATAAAGTCTACTGAGTCTGACACAACAGTCTTAGTTGATAAGGCTAACAAGTATGATGCTGGCAAATACATACTAAACCTTGACAGCACCAGTGGAATGAAGATGTATACTATTGTTGTCAAGGTTCTTGGTACGTTCCTTAATGTTGTTCAAACATTAATGAGATAATTGGTGATGTATTATATAATCTCTTTACTCTCTTCCATAGACACACCTGGACCACCTCTTAATCTTATGGTGAAAGAAACATCAAAAGACAGTGCATCCATTCTTTGGGATGAACCTCTTATTGATGGTGGAAGTCCAGTGACCAGTTATATTGTTGAAAAACGTGATGCAGAAAGGAAGTCATGGTCTTTGGTTTCAAACACTTGCACAAAGCCATTTTTCAAAATTGATGGTTTAGAGGCAGGCCATTCCTACTCTTTCAGAGTCATGGCTGTAAATGAGTATGGCGCTGGAGAAGCCTGTGAAACTGCAGATGCTGTGAGAGCATCTGGTGAGTGAATAGTATCATTTAAAGTTAGATAATATGTTTTGGAAAGTTGGTGTCCTGAGTCTGATATGATTCATCTTTCAGAACAACCTGGACCTGTCATGGACTTCAAGGCTTTGTTGATAACTAGGGATTCCTGCACTCTTGGCTGGAAAAAGCCTATAAGCGATGGTGGCAGTCGTATTATTGCCTATGTACTTGAGGTCTTAAATGGGGAAGACAAGTGGAAGGAGCTTCTAAGATCAAAGAATATGCAGTACAGTGGCAAAGATCTTATAGATGGAAGGGAATACAAATACAGAGTGAAAGCAATCAATGATGCTGGAGATGGTCCCATCAAAGAGCTTGCTGTGGTTGCAAAAGACACTATAAGTGAGTTCATATATTGTTATTTTGCATTTATAAATATTAATTAATTAAATCATTGTGACACAATTAAATCATGCTGCTTTCTTTTGTAGTTCTTCCTGGATGTGATTTGCGAGATTTGCCAAACCTATGTTACATTGCAAAGGAAGGAAGTACAGTGCGTCTTAAGATACCAATTATTGGCAAACCTGCTCCTACAGTGAAATGGGTGAAGGGTGAAGATGTCAACCTTACTGACAGTGGCAGAGTATGTGTGGAATCCACATCAGTCAGTACAACTCTGTTGATTCGTGACTGCCAAAGAAGTGATGCTTCAAAATATACACTTACCCTTAGAAGTAGTGCTGGTATGAAGGAATCAACCATTTTTGTCAGGGTGGTTGGAAAACCTGGAATTCCAACTGCTCCAATCAAGTTTAAGGAAGTTACAGCTGATGGAGCTACTTTAAAATGGGGTCCACCAAAGGATGATGGTGGATCTGAAATTACAAATTATATCCTTGAAAAGAGGGATTCCATAACCAACATGTGGGTCACTGTGGCCTCTTCTATAGAGACCAACACATTAAGAGTAACTGGGCTCCACGAAGGAACAGAATATATTTTCAGAGTTTGTGCAGAAAACAAATATGGAGTTGGTGAGGGACTAAAATCTGATCCCCTGGTTGCCAAGCATCCTTTCAGTAAGTGGCAATGAAAATTACTTTGTTCAAGGAATCAACATACATAAATAGATGCTTTCAACATTGTGTGTTTATTTTAGATGTGCCTGATGCACCTCCTCCACCCCAAATCATGAGTATGCGACATGATTCAGCAACTCTGGCATGGTCTGATCCAAGAAAGACTGGAGGGTCTCCTATTACTGGTATGTGACATGTGTGATTTTGTTCTCTGTGCATTAAAGAGGTTGTAAAAGAGAGATAATTTTTTTTACTGATATGTTTTTAGGTTACCATGTTGAATTTAAGGAGAGAAACAGTATGTTGTGGAAGAGGGCAAACTCAGCTCCTGTAAAAATGAAAGAATTCAAAGTAACAGGCTTATCTGAAGGTCTGGAATATGAATTTAGAGTAATAGCAATAAATTTGGCTGGTGTTGGCCGCCCAAGTCCATCAACTGAGCCTATGGTGGCTTTGGATCCAATTGGTATGTGAAATAAATTTTTTTATTAATTAATAATTAAATGTCATAGTTTCATAACACATTGTATGACAGTATTTACCTATAATGTCATAACACTTAATGTGCTATTTTGTGTTTGTGTATGTTTGCGTGCGCATGTGAATGTAGATGCTCCTGGTAGACCTGATGTCATTAGTATCACCAGGAGTACAGTAACACTTCAGTGGACAGAGCCTGAGTACGATGGTGGACACAAACTGACTGGATACGTGGTGGAGAGACGTGACCTACCTTCCAAGATCTGGGTGAAGGCCAACACTGTCAATGTTGTGGACTGTGCATACACTGTGACCGATCTACAAGAAGGATGCAAGTATGAATTCAGGATCAGGGCCAAAAACTCAGCTGGAGCAATCAGCCCACCTTCTGAACAGACAGACACCCTTGTGTGCAGAGATGAATATGGTATAAATCAATAAATACACATGGAATTATTTAATATTGTGCATTTTTTTATGAAACTATAATTCAGCTTTTCTTTTAATCAACAGCGGCACCAACAATCACAATAGATCCAACAGTAAAGGAAGGACTTACCGTGAGAGCTGGAGATACCATTGTGATAAATGCCACAAGCATTTTAGGCAAGCCAGTCCCAACCTCTGCATGGTCTAAGGGTGGCAAATTCTTCAAGCCTTCAGATATATGCCAAATTGAATCAACCCAAACATCATCTACGCTATCCATCAAATACGCAAGCAGAAAAGATTCAGGAGAGTACACAGTTTCTGCCAGCAATCCATTTGGCATTAAAGAAGAAAATGTGAAAGTCAGGGTACTGGATGTACCTGGATCCCCAGGACCAATTGAGGCTAGTGGTGTTTCATCGGAAAAAGTAACTTTGACATGGACAGCACCACATGAGGATGGTGGCTCTGCTGTTAAATACTATACTTTAGAAAAGAGAGAGACCAGTCGCCTTCTATGGACCATCCTTGCTGAAAATGTCATTGACTGCCATTATGTTGCAACAAAGCTCATTCAGGGGAATGAATACATCTTCCGTGTCTCAGCGGTAAACAATTCTGGACCTGGAGATCCATCTCATTCTGAACCAGTGAAGATTGTTGATGGCTTTGGTATGTTAACTATTAACTCTTTAAAGCTATTAGTACTGTATTACCTCTTTTCTGCCTAATAACTATGTTCAAATGTTGCTTTTAGGTCCTCCTGGTCCTCCTGCAAGACCAGACATTGAAAACATTGGTGGTAATTCAGTCACCATTTCATGGAAAAGACCATCTGATGATGGAGGCAGTGATATAACAGGATACATTGTGGAGAAAAAAGAAAGAAAGGCTATGAGATGGGCCAAGGCATCAAAGAAGACAATAACTGACCTTCATTTTGAAGTTCCTGGCCTTTCTGAAGGCATTGAATATGAATTCAGAGTGTTTGCTGAAAACCAAGCAGGCTTTGGTGAACCCAGTGAACCATCACTACCTGCTATGACTAAGGGAATTGCAAGTAAGTATATAATAATTTTACTACGATGTTAAAGTCTGTGTAAAAAAAAAATAACCATACATTCATCATATCTTGTCAGGTGTGCCTGGATCTCCAGTTAATCCAAGAGTTACCGATACAACTAAAACTACAGCAGAAATTCACTGGGGCAGACCACATTTTGATGGTGGACGTGAAATAACAGGATACTTAGTTGAATTTAAAAAGGAGGGTGAGGAAGAATGGATCAAAGCCACAACAGAATCTGTACTGAGGATTACAGAATTTGTTGTTCCAAACCTACAGTGTGGAGCAAAATATAATTTTAGAATTAGTGCAGTGAATGCAGTAGGAGTTGGAGAACCTACACAAATAGATGAACTTACTGAAATAGTTGAAAGAGCAGAAGAACCTGATCTAGAGCTTGATGCTGAACTAAGAAGAACACTAGTTGTCAGAGCTGGATCATCAATTCGCTTATTTGTTCCTATTAAAGGACGACCCGTTCCTACAATCACATGGACTAAAGAGGAGTCACCACTTAAAATTCGAGCAAGTGTTGATAATACTGAGTCCTATACCCTCCTAGTAATACCTGATTGCAACAAACATGATGCCGGAAGATATGACTTGACTTTGGAGAGCTCTGCTGGAAAAAAGACTGCTTGTGTCAATGTTAAAGTACTGGATTCACCTGGACCCCCATTAAATTTGAAGCCCACAGCCATTAATAAGGAAAGCATTACGCTTCAGTGGGAAATGCCACTTGTTGATGGAGGTTCCAAGATTACAAATTATATAATTGAGAAACGAGAATCCACTCGTAAAGCATATGCTACAGCAATAACACAATGTGATAAATGTTCTGTTACAATCCCAAATCTGGCAGAAGGTTCCGAATATTACTTCAGAGTTTCTGCTGAAAATGAATTTGGCATTGGTGAAGCAATCGAAACTCCGGATCCAATTAGAGCTTCTCAGGCACCATCTCCTCCTGAATCCATCACAGTAACTGATGTTACAAAGAATTCTGCAAGTTTGGCATGGACTAAACCCAAACATGATGGCGGTAGTAGAATTACTGGATATGTAATTGAGGCGCAGAAGAAAGGTACAGACCAATGGTCACATGTCACAACAGTGAAGACCTTTGATTTCACCATTAAAAACTTAAATGAAAACGAGGAATATATATTCCGTGTCATGGCTGCAAATCTATCTGGCCGTAGCAGTCCACGACAGAGCAAATCTACAATTATCAAGGAACAAAACACCGAGCCGGAGTTTGACCTGCGTGCCGTCTGTCAGAAAACAGTCATCGCAAAGGCCGGGGATGATATAAAGGTTGAAGTACCCATTTCAGGACGTCCAAAACCAACAGTCTCTTGGCAGAGGGATAATCAAGCTCTTAAACTAACACAGAGAACAAATGTTGAAAATACTCCCACCTCAACTATCTTGAAGATTACTGAATGTGTAAGAAATGACAGTGGAATATATTCCGTCACAGGCAAGAATGTAGTTGGCTCTGTAACAGAAAACATTACCATCAAAGTGCATGACGTGCCTGGACCACCAAAAGGACCAATTAAGTTGGACAAAGTTGCTCCTACATTTATTGAGATTTCATGGGACACACCTGAAAATAATGGAGGAGTACCAATAAATAATTACATTGTTGAAATAAGGGAAACCACAAGTCAGACGTGGGTGGAGCTGTCTACATCAGTTATTAGAACAACATTTAAAGCAATCCGTCTGACCAAAGGAGTGGAGTATCAATTCCGCGTCAAAGCAAAGAACAGATATGGTGTGGGGCCTCCCATCACATCAGAGTCTGTTGTTGCAGCAAATCCATTTAAGGCTCCTGGACCCCCAGGAACTCCCAAAGTTGTAGCTTTCACAAAGGATACTATGACCATTGCATGGAACGAGCCTGTTTCTGATGGTGGAAATGAAGTAATTGGATACCATGTTGAAAGAAAAGAGAGGAACAGTATAGTTTGGCACAAGATCAGCAAGTCCCTAGTGAAAGGTAACATGTTTAAATCAAGTGGACTGGAAGATGGAATTGCTTATGAGTTCAGGGTGTCAGCTGAAAATATGGCTGGTATTGGCAAACCAAGCAAGTCCTCTGAGGCAATGCTTGCACTTGATCCAGTTGATCCACCAGGTCAGCCAGTTCCAATCCATGTAACTAAAAATGCCATCACAGTTAAGTGGACAAAGCCAGAGTATGATGGTGGATTCAAAATAACTGGATATGTAGTGGAAAAGAGAGATCTTCCATCTGGGCGATGGATGAGGGCTAACTTTACAAACATCATTGAAACAACTTTCACTGTCAGTGGACTCACGCAGGACGCATCCTATGAATTCCGTGTACTGGCCAGAAATTCAGCTGGTGCTGTGAGTAATCCCTCTGACCCATCAGATGCTATCATCTGCAAAGATGACATTGTGGAGCCCAGGATTATGGTTGATGCTAAATTCAAAGATGTTATACTTGTTAGAGCTGGAGAAACATTCAAACTTGAAGCAGACATAGCAGGTCAGCCATTACCATCGATGGTCTGGACTAAAGATGGCAAAGATGTTGAGAAAACCTCAAAGCTAGATATAAAAATGTCAGAGCTCACAACAACCCTTCTCAACAAAGATTCACTACGAAAAGATGGAGGTGAATTTGTTTTGACCGCTACAAATGTTGGTGGTTTTGCCAAGCACATATTTAATGTAAAAGTTCTGGACAGGCCAGGTCCTCCAGGGGGACCCCTTGCTGTTTCAGATGTTACAGCTGACAAGTGTATCTTAACATGGACACCACCTTCAGATGATGGAGGTGCAAAAATTGAACATTATGTTGTTGATAAGCGTGAGTCAAGTAGACTTGCATGGACAAATGTGGCATCTGACTTGCAGACCACACAATACCAAGTCACAAAACTGCTCAAAGGAAATGAATACATTTTCAGAGTAATGGCAGTTAACAAGTATGGAGTTGGAGAAGCACTCGAATCTGTGCCAACTATTGCAGAAAATCCATATGTCCCACCTGATTCTCCTCAAACCCCTGAGGTAACTGCTATCACAAAGGATTCCATGATTGTCTGTTGGGGTGCACCAAAGAACAATGGAGGAAGTGAAATATCAAACTATCGCATAGAAAGACGAGATAGAATTGGTCTCCGCTGGGTTAAATGCAACATGAAACCTGTGATAGGTTTGCAGTTCAAAGTAACTGCACTTGTTCCAGGGCATGAATATGAGTACAGAATTTTTGCAGAGAATGCAGCCGGAATCAGTGTACCTAGTTCTTCTAGTCCTTTCTATAAAGCCACCGACACCCTCTTCCAGCCTGGCCCACCAGGAAACCCACGTATTTTGGACACAACAAAGTCTTCCATTACTATTGCATGGAATAAACCAGTATATGATGGTGGCTCTGAAATCACTGGTTACATTATTGAAGTATGTCCACTGGAAGAGGAAGAATGGGCAATTGTTTCTCCAAAAGAAGGGCTAAAGGCAACATCATTTACAATTACTAATCTAAAAGAAAATCAAGAGTACAAAATTAATATTTCTGCTGTCAACAGTGAAGGAGTCGGAGAGGCAGCAGCTGTACCTGGTTCTCCCAAAGCAGAGGATAGGCTGCTACCACCAGAAATGGACCTTGATGCAGATCTTCGAAAAGTCGTTTGTCTTAGAGCTTGTAACACACTGAGACTCTTTGTACCAATCAGAGGAAGACCAGTACCAGAAATAAAATGGACCAGAGAAAATGATGAACCTCTTGAGAGAGCCACAATTGAAAATACATCATCATACACATTGTTAGTTATTGGAAATGTCAACAGATCTGACAGTGGCAAATATATTTTATCTCTGGAAAACAGTTCAGGAACAAAGACAGCCACTGTGAATGTAAGAATTCTAGATACTCCGGGACCACCACAACATCTCAAGATAAGCAAAGTTACTAAGGAATCTGTGTCGCTTGAATGGGAACCTCCACAGAATGATGGTGGTACAAAAATTAAGAATTATGTAGTAGAAAAACGTGAAGCAACAAGGAAAGCATATGCCACTGTCAATGCTCTTTGCCACAAAACAAGTTGGACAGTTGATCAACTTCAAGAAGGGTGTAATTACTATTTCAGAGTCCTTGCTGAGAATGAATATGGAATTGGTCAACCAATAGAGACCAGTGAATCAGTTAAAGTCTCTGAAAAACCACTTCCACCACGGAAGATTACACTTCAGGATGTAACAAAGAATAGTGTTACTCTGTCTTGGGAGAAACCTGAGCATGATGGAGGAAGCCGAATTGGAGCTTATGTTGTAGAGATGCAGGGCAAGGGAAGTGACAAATGGACTCAAGCTGTAATTGTGAAAGTAACAGAAGCTATTGTTTCTGGTCTGACACCTGGTGAACAGTATATGTTCCGTGTCTCAGCAAAGAATGAAAAAGGATCAAGTGATCCACGCCAAATTGGAGTACCTGTTATTGCCAAGGACCTTGTAATTGCTCCATCAGTCAAATTGCTGTTCTCTACTTTCAGTGTCATTGCAGGAGAAGACTTGAGCATAGATGTACCTTTTAATGCTCGTCCAAAAGCTACAGTTTCATGGGCTAAGGATGGAGCTCCTCTAAAAAGAACAACCAGAACAAATTTCTCCTCAAGTGAGAAAATGTTAAATCTTTCCATTAAAGAAGCCTGTAGAGATGATGTTGGTCATTACGTCATCAAACTTTCCAACTCTGCCGGAGAGACAACTGCTGACATTGGAGTTATTGTTCTCGACAAACCTGGTCCACCATCTGGGCCAGTAAAAGTGGAAGAGGTGACTGCTGATAGTATAACAATTTCTTGGAAAACACCGGAATATGATGGGGGATGTCCTATCAACAACTACATAGTAGAAAAGAGAGACACATCAACAAATGTTTGGCAGATTGTTGCTTCAAATCTTGCAAGAACAAAGATAAAAGCTGGACGACTGAAGACTGGATCAGAATATCAATTCCGAATTACAGCTGAAAACCGGTATGGAAAGAGTCCTCTACTTGTTTCAGAATGTGTTGATGCCCAGTATCCATTCAAAGTTCCAGGACCACCTGGCACACCCTTCATACAATCCTCAACCAAAGACAGCATGGTAGTTGTATGGAATGAGCCTGTAAATGATGGAGGAAGCTCTGTTGTGGGATACCATCTTGAAAGAAAAGAAAGAAACAGTATTCTTTGGATTAAGCTTAACAAGAGTCTAATTCAAGACACAACATTCAAGACTACTGGCCTTGAGGGGGGCGTTGAGTATGAATTTAGAGTTTATGCTGAAAATATTGTTGGCATTGGAAAAGCAAGTAAGGTGTCTGAAGGACATGTTGCAAGAGATCCTTGTGATCCACCTGGTACCCCAGAGGCTGTGAAAATCACAAAAGACTCTGTCAAAATTGTTTGGACAAAGCCAGAATATGATGGTGGCAGCAAAGTAACTGGGTATATTGTTGAGAAAAAGGAGTTACCGGAAGGCCGCTGGTTGAAAGCTAATTTCACCAATGTTATTGAAACCGAATATGTTGCAACTGGTCTTGTTGAAGGCCAGAACTATGAGTTCCGTGTTATTGCAAGAAATGCAGCTGGAGTTTTCAGTATGCCCTCATATAGCACAGGCCCAATAACTGCAAAAGATGAGATTGATCCACCACGCATCAGCATAAATCCTGAATATACTCAGACAATTGTTGTTAATGCTGGAGACACTTTCAAAATAGATGCCGATGTTCATGGTAAACCAACTCCAACTATCCACTGGATAAAGGGAGAGCAAGAATTATCAAACACGATTCATCGTGAAATAAAAAATAGTGACAGTACAGCTTGTTTGATCGTAAAGGAGGCTAAACTTACTGATGGAGGCACATACACACTGCTTCTGAGGAATGCTGGAGGAGAAAAGTCTGTTAATGTGAAGATCTGTGTTTTAGACAAACCTGGTCCCCCTGAAGGACCAATTTTTGTCACTGGTGTCACAAGTGAACAGTGTTGCCTTACCTGGAAGCCACCACTCCAAGATGGTGGAAGTATAATATCTCACTACATTGTGGAGCGACGAGAAACAAGCAGACTGATTTGGACTGTTGTTGATCCCAAAGTACAAACAACTGTTTTAAAAATAAAGAAACTCCTAGAAGGAAATGAATATATTTTCAGAGTTCTGGCGGTAAACAAATTTGGAGTGGGGGAGTCGCTTCAGTCTGAAGCAGTACTGATAAAGGATCCATTTATACCACCAGATGCGCCAAAGGGGGTTGATGTGTCTAATATTAAAAAGGATTCAATGGTGATTACCTGGGAACCACCTACAAATGATGGCGGATCTCCTGTAACCGGATATATAATAGAAAAGCATGACAAAGAGGGTGTAAGATGGACCAGATGTAACAGAAGCACTGTAACTGACGTTACCTACAAAGTGAAAGGACTCCTTGAAGGCCATGCCTATGAGTTTAGAGTTGCAGCTGAGAATGCTGTTGGCACTGGTGAACCAAGCTCTCCTTCAGTTTATTTCAAGGCATTTGATCCTGTTTTCAGACCAGGCCCTCCAAGTAATCCTAAAGTGACCGACATGAATAAAACCTCTGTTATGCTAGCATGGGGTAAACCTATATTTGATGGAGCTTCTGAGATTCAGGGTTATATTGTTGAGGCCTGTGAAGCAAAAATTTCTGAGGACGAGAAGAAAAGTGAAGAAAAGGAAGAAGAGAAAACCGAACAATGGACTATTTGCACACCTCCAACTGGTGTTAAACAGACACGGTTTACTGTTGAAAATCTTAAAGAGAAACAAGCATACAAGTTCAGGATTTGTGCTATAAACAAGGTTGGAGTTGGTGAGCATGTAGATGTCCCTGGACCTATTACACCAGAAGACAAAACTGAAGAACCCGATCTTGACATTGATCCTGAACTTCAAAAAGTGGTCAGTATTAAGGCTGGTGCTTCTTTGAGAGTGTTTATTCCTATCAAAGGACGACCTTCACCTGCCATCACATGGGCGAAAGATGAGGGTCCACTGAAAGAAACTGCTCAAACTGAAGTCACCAGTACTTATACATCTCTCGTCATCGACAGTGTGACTAGATTGGATAGTGGAAAGTACACAGTCACCGCTGAAAACTCCACAGGTACAAAATCTGCTGTTATTGTTGTAAGGGTTCTTGATACACCGAGCGCTCCTATTAACCTTAAGGTGCAAGAAATTACAAAAGAATCCGTAACACTCTCGTGGGAGCCACCACTTATGGATGGTGGAGCTCATGTTAAAAATTACATCATTGAGAAGCGTGAAAGCACAAGAAAAACATATTCAGCAGTAGTCACCAACTGCCATAAACTTTCTTGGAAAATTGAACCACTTCAAGAGGGCTGCAATTACTACTTTAGAGTACTTGCAGAAAATATGCACGGTATTGGCCTCCCTGCAGAAACAGTAGATCCACTGAAAGTATCTGAAGTTCCACAAACCCCTGGAAAAATTACAGTGGTTGATGTAACAAAGTCCAGTGTTTCTCTCACATGGGAAAAACCCATCCATGATGGAGGCAGCAGAATTATCCAATATCTTGTTGAAATGCAAGTTAAAGGAAATGAAAAATGGTCTGGATGTGCAAATGTGAAAACTTTAGAAGCTGTTGTCAAAAATCTGAATCCAGGAGAAGAGTATATTTTCAGAGTTATTGCAATCAATGAAAAAGGAAAGAGTGATCCAAGAACTCTTGCTGTTCCTATTCAGGCAAAGGATCTTGTAATTGAACCTGAAATCAAGCCTGCATTTAGTAACTACAGTGTTCTGGTAGGTAAAGATCTCACAGTTGAAATTCCTGTTGTTGGGCGTCCTGCCCCAAAGGTAACCTGGACGAAGGATGGATCTGCACTCAAAATAACTTCTAGAATAAACATTGTAAATACTCCACATCTCACAACAATCAACATTAAAGAGGCCGCAAGTGAAGATGGAGGCATGTATGGCATTTCTGTCTCAAATGCAGTTGGACAAAGGGATGCAACTATTGAAATTATCACTCTTGATAAACCTGGTCCACCAGTTGGACCTGTTAGATTTGATGAAATTACTTTACAAAGTATAACAATCTCATGGGATCCACCAAAACATTCTGGTGGCTGCTCAGTTTCAAACTACATTGTACAAAAGAGAGACACAACTAGTGCAACTTGGGAGAATGTTGCACTTTCAGTAGCAAGGACAACACTGAAAGTACCAAGACTGAAAGCTGGAGCTGAATATCAATTCAGAATTATAGCTCAGAATCGCTATGGCAAAAGCTATGCGTTAGAATCCAAAGCTGTGGTTGCTCAGTATCCTTACAAAGAACCAGGCCCTCCTGGCACTCCATTTGTTTCAGCTCTTTCAAAGGATCACATGGTTGTGGAGTGGAATGAACCAATTTCAGATGGTGGTAGTGGTATTATTGGCTATCATCTTGAGAGAAAAGAGAGAAACAGTATTTTGTGGACTAAAATCAATAAGACTCTTATTCAAGAAACAAAGTTCAAGACCAGCCCACTTGAGGAAGGTATTGAATATGAATTCAGAGTATATGCTGAAAATATTGTGGGCATTGGAAGGTGCAGCAAAATCTCTGAAGGATATGTGGCACGTGATCCATGTGATCCCCCTGGCACCCCAGAAGCAAGCCATGTAAGCAACAATTCAATAACAATCCAATGGACAAAGCCAGAATATGATGGAGGAAGTGCAATCACTGGTTATATTGTGGAGAAACGTGATCTTCCAGAGGGACGATGGATGAAAGCAAATTTCACAAATGTAATTGAAACTCAGTTTATTGTTACTGGGCTAACAGAAAGTGGCAAATATGACTTCAGAGTAATTGCAAAGAATGCTGCAGGCACAATAAGTAAGCCATCTTATAACAGCGGACCTATCACTGCAATGGATGAGGTGGAACCACCAAAATTCTCCATTAATCCTGAATTTACTAAACCAATTGTGGTAAATGCTGGAGACACATTTAAGCTTGATGCTGATGTGTATGGAAAGCCAGTACCAACTATTCAGTGGTTCAAGGGTGATAAACAAATTGAAAATACCATTAGGTCTGAGATTAAGAATACAGATGTCCATGGTATGTTAACCGTAAAAGATGCTATCAGACAAGATGGAGGACAGTACACTCTTGTACTCACTAATATCGCTGGAACACAGACCATTCAGTTCCAAGTAAGAGTACTAGATAAACCTGGACCTTGTGAAGGACCACTTCATGTAGCAGGAGTATCCTCTGATAAATGTACCATCTCATGGAAACCACCCATTCATGATGGTGGCAGCAATATTTCACATTACATAATTGAGCGACGAGAAACCAGTCGTCTTGCTTGGACAGTCGTCTCTAGTGAATGTAACACCACAGCATACAAAGTGACCAAGCTACTTGAAGGAAATGAGTACATGTTCCGTGTTATGGCTGTAAGTAGTTATGGTGTTGGTGAGCCAATTGATTCAACTCCAGTCATAATGAAAATTCCATTTGTTCCTCCTGGATCACCACAAATGATAGAAGTAACAGACATTGCAAGGGATTCCATGACCATACGCTGGACAGCACCTGACAGTGATGGTGGAAGTGAAATTGTTAGCTACCACATTGAGAAGAAAGATCGTGCAGGCATAAAATGGACCAAGTGTAATAGACAAAAGGTCAAAGACCTATGTTTCAGAGTTGGCAGCCTGACAGAAGATCATGAGTATGAATTCAGAGTGGCAGCTGAAAATGCAGCTGGAGTAGGTGAACCAACTTTACCTACCTCATACTATAAAGCTTGTGATCCAAAGTATAAACCTGGCACGCCCACACATGTACACGTCATAGATACAACAAGCACCTCTATTTCAATAGCATGGGGAAAGCCGCTTACTGATGGTGGAAGTCCAATTCAAGGCTATATTGTTGAGATCTGCAAAGCTGACGAGGAAGAATGGACTCTATGCACACCACCAACTGGATTAAGAATTAATAAATTTGAAATATCTAAACTTCAAAACCAACAAGAATATAAGATTAGAGTATGTGCAATTAACAAATTAGGTGTCGGAGAACCTGCTGACCTGCCTGGATCTGCAAAACCTGAAGAAAAAGTGGAAGCTCCTGAGATTCAGCTTGACTCTGAATTAAGGAAAGGAATTGTTGTCCGTGCTGGAGGATCTATTCGAATTAATGTGCCTTTTAAGGGAAGACCAGCTCCAGAAATTCAGTGGTCTAAAGATGAAGGAGAGATAACAGAGAAGGCAGTCATTGAGAAAGGTCTGAACTACACCCAACTGTCAGTTGACTCTTGTGACAGAAGAGATTCTGGAAAATACACTTTAACTCTTAAAAACAGTAGTGGCACAGTGTCTGAATTTGTTTCTGTTAAAGTATTGGATACACCTAGTGCTCCTCTTAACATGAAAGTGACAGATATCAAGAAAGATTCTGTGACATTGGTTTGGGAACCCCCCCTAATTGATGGGGGTGGCAAGATTAAAAATTATGTTGTTGACAAGCGTGAATCAACAAGAAAAGCATATGCTAATGTCACCAGCAAATGCTTGAAAACAACATACAAGGTGGAAAATCTTGTAGAAGGAGCAATGTATTATTTCAGAGTTATGGCTGAGAATGAATATGGGGTTGGTTTACCCACTGAGACAAAGACAGCATCAAAAGCTTCTGAGGTCCCTCTGCCAGTTGGAAAAGTATTTTTGACCGATGTATCTAAAGTCAGTGCTTCTTTGACATGGGATAAACCAGAACATGATGGCGGTAGCAGGATTGTGGGCTACATAATAGAAATGCAACCAAAAGGAACTGATAAATGGGGTGTAGCGACTTCTGTGAAAACGTGCGAAGGAACTGTCACTGGACTAAGTTCTGGTCAGGAGTATTCATTCCGTGTTTTGGCTTACAATGAAAAAGGAAAGAGTGAACCAACACCTCTGGCTGCACCTGTTATTGCAAATGATATGACAATTGACCCAACTTTTAGGTTGATGTTCAACACTTACAGTGTCAAATCTGGTAATGACTTCAAGCTGGAAATTCCAGTTTTTGGACGTCCCAAACCAAAAGTCACTTGGGCAAAAGATGGACAGTCTCTAAAAATATCAAGTAGAGTCAACATTTCAAACACACCAACATCAACTACGCTACAAATTACAGAAGCCAGTAAAGACGATTTTGGAAAATACTCAGTCACAGCCACAAGCACATCTGGCACTACAACAGAAGACATTGGACTTATAATTCTTGACAAACCAGGACCTCCCACTGGACCAGTTAAAGTAACTGAAGTGACAAACAGTTCTGTCTCTATCTCATGGGGCCCTCCAGAGTACACAGGAGGCTGTCAGATAAAAAATTACATTATTGAAAAAAGGGACACTACAACAACTGCGTGGCAGGTTGTGACAACCAACATGGCAAGAACCACAATCAAAATCACCAAACTAAAAATGGGAGGAGAATACCAGTTCCGAATCTGTGCTGAAAACAGGTATGGAAAAGGTCCTCCTTTGGATTCAAAGGCTATTGTAGCTCAGTATCCATACAAATCTCCTGGACCACCTGGAACACCTATTCTCAAATCTGCAACAAAAGATCAGATGATTATTGAATGGAATGAACCAGTAAATGACGGCGGAAGTCCAGTTATTGGTTATCATCTTGAGAACAAAGAAAGAACTAGCATAATTTGGACTAGGCTGAATAAAACTCTTATCACTGACTCCATTTTCAAGATAAGCAATCTTGAAGAGGGTGCTGGTTATGAATATAGAGTTTTTGCAGAAAACATAGTTGGTATTGGTAGATCAAGCAAAGTGTCTGAAAGCTTTGTTGCACGAGATCCATGTGATCCACCAGGTACTCCTGAGGCAGTTGCTATTTCCAAGAACCACATAGTCATCCAATGGACAAAGCCAGAATATGATGGAGGCAGTAAAGTTACTGGCTATATTGTAGAGAAGAAAGATTTACCTGAAGGTCGCTGGATGAGAGCAAACTTTACCAATATTATTGAGACAGAATTTTCAATCACTGGTTTAACCGAGGCCCAGCAGTATGAATTTAGAGTAACTGCAAGAAATGCTGCAGGTATTTTCAGTGAGCCCTCCGACAGCACTGGACCAGTCACTGCTACAGATGAAATCGAGCCTCCAAGCGCATCTATGGATCCTAAATACAAAGATGCCATAATTGTCAATGCTGGAGAAAACTTAATTCTAGATGCAGATATTCACGGCAAACCAGTTCCAGATGTCTTGTG
This sequence comes from Denticeps clupeoides, assembly GCF_900700375.1. NCBI lineage: Eukaryota > Metazoa > Chordata > Actinopteri > Clupeiformes > Denticipitidae > Denticeps > Denticeps clupeoides. The sequence goes on from NC_041715.1 coordinate 9,172,777, forward strand.
GATGAAGGAAGGAAAAGAAATGGAAAAGGCACTTAGGATTGAAAGAAAAACCACTCAGAAAAAGGCATCCATTACAATCAAGGACTGCACAAAGCAAGACAGTGGGAATTATGCTCTCAGTCTCGCCAACTCTGGTGGAACAAAGGTAATACCAATTACAGTAAGGGTTCTCGATAGACCAGGCCCACCTACCGGTCCACTCCGTATTACTGGAGTCACTTCTGATTCATGCAATTTATTCTGGGCTGAGCCTTCACTTGATGGTGGAGCTAAAGTATCTCACTACATTCTTGAGAAGAGAGAAACTAGCAGGCTTTCTTGGACAATGGTTGACGTAAACATTGAGGCTGTTAGTTTCAAAGTCACCAAACTTTTGCATGGTGATGAGTACATTTTCAGAGTTATGGCAGTTAATAAGTATGGCACTGGTGAACCTCTGGTGTCTGATCCAATTGTAGCACGTAACCCATACAAACCTCCAAGCTCATCGTCACCTCCTGAAGCAAGTGAGATAACCAAGGATTCAATGGTCCTTACTTGGAGTAAACCAGAATCTGATGGTGGAGCAGAAATTGCTTGCTATCATCTTGAAAAACGTGACAAAGATGGAGTTAGGTGGACTAAATGCAACAGACAGAAATTGACTGATCTACACTTCAAGGTAACAGGACTTTCTGAAGGACACTTCTATGAGTTCCGTGTTTCTGCTGAAAATGAAGCTGGTATAGGAGAATGTAGTGATCCGTCACTATTTTACAGAGCAATTAATGCTTTAACACCACCAGGACCACCTCATCATCCAAAGGTAACAGACCACACAAAGTCGACAGTTTCCCTTGCCTGGAGTAAGCCTTTATCTGATGGTGGTGCCTACATTAAAGGTTATATTGTTGAGATGAAAGAGGTGACTGCAGAGGAATGGAACATTTGCACACCTCCTGCTGGTGTTCAGACAACTCGCTTTACTATAGAGAACCTGAAAGAAAATGCAGAATATAATTTCCGTATTTGTGCCATTAATTCTGAAGGAGTTGGTGATCACGCTGATGTTCATGGCTCAGTTGTTATAGCTGAAAAAGTGGAAGCACCGGAGATTGAACTAGATGCAGACCTGAGAAAGGTTGTAAGTGTCCGGGCAGGTGGATCATTGCGCTTGTTTGTCACGATAAGAGGAAGACCTACACCTGCAGTTACGTGGGAAAAAGCAGAGGAGACTCTAACTGACCGGGCACAGATTGAATCAACAAGCTCTTATACAATGCTTGTAATTGATAATGTCAACAGGTTTGACAGTGGAAAATACATTCTAAATCTTGAAAATACCAGTGGAACTAAGTCAGCATTTGTCAATGTGAGAGTGTTAGACACACCAAGTGCACCACAGAAGTTCGAAGTAAAGGATGTAAAGAAGGACTCAGTTACCCTGTGTTGGGAACCTCCTCTGATGGATGGCGGAGCTAAAATAACAAATTACATTGTGGAAAAGAGAGAATCAACACGGAAAGCCTTTACAACTGTAATGTCTAACTGCACCCAGACATTTTTCAAGATTGATGAACTGCAGGAGGGAGGAATTTTCTATTTCAGAGTCTGTGCTGTTAATGAGTTTGGATGTGGTTTAATGGCACAAACTAAAAATCCAATTAAGGTTGCCCAAGTACCAATGTCTCCAGGAAAGGTAACCCTTGTTGATGTGACTAAATCAAGTGCAACTCTCACATGGGAAAAGCCTGCACATGATGGTGGAAGCAAAATTATGTTTTACAATGTGGAAATGCTAACTAAGGGCAATGACAAATGGACCGTTGGCACTACTGTAAAGGTTTTAGAATCAACTGTGACAAACCTAACACCCAATGAATCATATTCATTTAGAGTTATTGCTTTGAATGAAAAAGGCAAGAGTGAACCAAAGGAACTTGGTGTTCCTGTCATTATAAAAGAAATTGAGATTGAACCGTCAGCCCATATGCTCTTTAACACATACAGTGTAAAGGCTGGTGATGATCTTACTATTGAGATTCCAATCAGAGGTAGACCTAAGCCTGTTGTTTCATGGAAGAAAGATGGACTACCATTGAGACTAACAACATCAACTACAATTTTGAATACCCCAACATCAACAAAAATTGTCATTAAAGAAGCTTCAATCGACCATGTTGGCAAATATGAAATCACACTTGCTAACACAGTTGCTACAAAAACAGTGGAAATTGGAGTGATTGTCCTTGATAAGCCAGGTCCACCCTCTGCAATCAAAGTTGATTCCATTACTAATGACAGCATAACATTATCATGGAGTCCACCTGAATACGATGGTGGATGTTCAATCAACAATTACATTGTTGAAAAGAGAGACACCAATTCAACAGCTTGGCAAATAGTTTCTTCAAATGTGGCAAGAACATCCATAAAAGCTACTCGCTTGACACGAGGCTCTGAATATCAGTTCAGGATATACGCTGTAAATCGCTATGGAAAGAGTCAAGGAAAGGATTCTCCATCAATTACAGCACAGTACATATGTAAACAGCCTGGTCCACCTTCTACACCAATTGTTTCACATGCAACTAAGTCTTTCATGATTGTCACTTGGAATGAGCCTGTCAATGATGGAGGCAGCAATGTGCTTGGATATCATTTAGAACGTAAGGAAAGAAGCAGTATCCTTTGGTCAAAAATGAACAGGAGTCTTATAAAAGACACAGAATTTAAAGTGACTGGCATTGAAGAGGCTATGCTTTATGAATTCCGTGTCTACGCTGAGAACATAGCTGGAATTGGAAAAGCCAGCAAAGCTTGTGAGCCTGTAGCTGCAAGAGATCCATGTGATCCTCCAGGTCAACCAACAGTAACTAGCATGACAAAAACATCTGTTTCCCTCTCTTGGACAAAGCCAGAATATGATGGTGGAGCCAAAGTTACTGGATACACAATTGAACGTAGGGATCTTCCAGAGGGCCGCTGGATGAGATGTAATTTCACCAATGTCCCAGAAAACTACTTTGATGTCACTGGACTTACAACTGATCAACAGTATGATTTCCGGGTTACTGCAAAGAATGCAGTTGGCTCTTTCAGTGAGCCATCTTTCAGCACAGGCCCTATCACAGTAAAAGATAATGTAGATCCCCCACGCATCATGATGGATGTGAAGTTCAGGGATGTAGTGGTTGTGAAAGCAGGAGAGACCTTAAAAATCCATGCTGATTTTGCTGGACGGCCTCTGCCAATTGCATTGTGGACAAAGGATGGCAAAGAGATTGAGCTAAAGGCAAGAATCCAAGTTTCTGGAACAGACACCAGCACTACAGTAACAATCAAGGACTGCATTAGAAGTGATTCTGGGCAGTATGTTTTGACATTACAGAATGTTGCTGGTAGCGTTTCAATGCCTGTGAATTGCGTGATCCTAGACAAACCAGGCCCATCTGCTGGACCTTTAGTAGTATCCGGCATTACTGCTGAAGAATGCAACTTAACTTGGGGACCACCTCAAGAAAAGGGTGGTGCTGAAATCACTCATTATGTGTTAGAAAAAAGAGAAACAAGTCGCCTTGCATGGACATTGGTTCATGGAGAAGTGAAGAAAACTGGCTTCAGAGTTACCAACCTTCTCAAAGAAAATGAATATATATTTAGAGTTTTAGCTGTTAACAAATACGGAAATGGTGAAGCCCTTGAGAGTGATGCTATCAAAGTCTGTGATCCCTTCACTTTCCCAGCAGCTCCAACAAATGTGGAAATCTTAGATGTAACTAGTGAATTTATGGCACTTTCTTGGGCAAAACCTGCAAGTGATGGAGGCAGTGAAATATTTGGGTATATTATTGAAAGACGTGAAAAATCGAGTATACACTGGATCAGAGTAAACAGAGAGCTTACATGTGACCTTAAATACGAAGTAACCAAACTCCGGAAAGGTTGTGAATATGAGTTCCGGGTGTATGCAGAAAATGCAGCTGGACTTAGTCTGCCTAGTGATCCATCTACACTAGCTCGGGCTGAAGATAAACTGGACGTGCCCGCTTCACCTACTAAACCAAAAATTGTTGACTCAACAAAGAACTCTGTTTCTGTTTCTTGGAATAAGCCTTTGTCTGATGGTGGAACACCAATCCTAGGATATAGTGTGGAATATAAGAAAACTGAAGATGAGGAATGGACCACTGCTGTTCAGATCACAAAGAATATGGAGTTCATTGTCTCTGGATTGACAGCTGATGTGGAATACGTATTTGCTGTCAAAGCAATAAATAAAATTGGTGTCAGTGATATCTCTCCTGTCTCAGAGCCACAGGTAGCAAAGGACAGAGAAGAAGCACCTGTGTTTGATGTTGATATAGAAATGCGCAAGACACTGATAGTCAAGCATGGACACTCGTTCACACTGACAGCACCATTTAAAGGAAAACCTGTGCCTTCTGTATCTTGGAGTAAGGAAGACGTAGACCTCAAAGAAAGAGCAACTGTAGATTCAAGTGCAACTAGATCTTCTCTAACTATTGAACATGCAACCAGAAATGACTCAGGAAACTATACAGTTACAATAGAAAATGGAATTGGAACAGCATCATTGCCAATTATTGTAAAGGTGCTTGATTCTCCTGGAGCCCCAATTAATATTAAGGTAAAAGATGTCACAAAGGACACAGTAACTGTTACATGGGACGCACCAGAAAATGATGGAGGCGATCCAGTGAAGTCATATCATGTTGAAAAACGTGAAGCAAGTAAAAAGGCTTGGGTGACTGTCACTAATAACTGTCATCAAATGTCTTACAAAGTTGAAGACCTGCAAGAAGGTGCAATCTATTACTTCAGAGTTCTTGGAGAAAATGAATATGGCTTGGGTGTTCCTGTTGAAACAAGAGAGGGAACAAAAATCACAGAGAAACCAAGTCCACCTGCAAAACTGGGTGTTACTGCAGTGACAAAGGACAGCATCACCTTGGCGTGGACTCGACCAGAGCATGATGGAGGAAGCAGAGTCACAAGTTATTTGATAGATGCTGTTGAAAAGGGGCAAACAAAGTGGGTGAAGTGTGCCACAGTAAAGACCACCAGCCACATAATCAAAGGCTTGAGAGAAAATGCAGAATACCTCTTCAGAGTTCGTGCTGAGAATCATGCTGGGCTCAGTGAACCCAAAGAAATGATTATCCCTGTCATTGTCAGAGAACAACTAGGTAAGTGAACTAATTTTTTTATTATCTTCTATGTTAGATTGTTGTATTACTGCATAGTCTATATTTTCAGAAGTTTAAAAAGACAGAAGCATACAATTTAATATATTTCGGATCTGTGTGCTTTTATATGACGATTTCTGAGTAAATGTCATTCCTAATACTTGAGTGGATTAACAAGAAAACTGATTATGTCTAAAGAGCTTTGATTTGCTTTGTTTTGTAATAATCAGTTAGCAAAAAGAAATTGTATGATTAAAACATTTTTTTTATGGTTTTTACAGAGGCCCCAGAGTTCGACCTGAGAAACTTCCCACGTAACACTGTTTATGTAAGGGCAGGATCAGATTTGACATTTGAACTTCCTCTCACTGGAAAGCCACAGCCAAAAATTGCCATTTCAAGAAATAATGTTCCTGCAAAGACAGGAAAGAGGTTTAGCTTTGAAGTGACACCTGTAAGTCTGCTTATTAACCTGAAGGAGAGTATTTCAAGTGATGCTGGAAAATATGACATTGCAGCCTCCAATTCAAGCGGAACAACCAAGATATTTGTAAATATACTGGTCCTGGATCGACCTGGTCCACCTGTTGGTCCTGTTGAAATTGGAGAAGTAGGCGAAACATCTGCCTGCCTGAAATGGCTTCCCCCTCTGTACAATGGTGGCAGCCCAGTTACAAACTATGTTGTACTGAGACGTGAAACAAGCACCTCCGCTTGGACAGAAGTTAGTTCTACAGTTGCAAGAAGTGCTGTTAAGGTTACAAAACTGACTAAAGGAGAGGAATATCAGTTCAGGATAAAAGCAGAGAACCGCTTTGGAATGAGTGACCACATTGACTCTCAGCCAGTCACTGTGAAACTTCCATACAGTAAGATTTTTATACCTTAAAATTGCTCTTGTTTGTTTGTTTGTTTTTGTCATCTTTAAATATTTATTCTATGTTTCAGCTATTCCCGGACCACCATCAACTCCATGGGTGAGCTTTGTATCAAGTGAGAGCCTGACTGTTTCTTGGCATGAGCCAGTTGTAGATGGTGGAAACCCTGTCTTTGGATACCATGTTCAAATGAAGGAAAGAAGCAGTATCTTATGGCAGAAAGTTAATAAAACAGCATTACCTGGAACTCAAATCAGAGTTGCAAACATATGCCCTGGAATGATCTATGAATTCAAAGTTTCAGCTGAAAATGCTGCTGGCATTGGAAAACTCAGTAAAACTTCAGAAGAAGTCCTTGCAATTGATGCTTGTGGTAAGTAATAGCATTGCTTACCTTTTCATTCTTTAGTCAACATTAACCAAGTGCATTAACAATGTCTTTTCTTCCTTCAGACCCTCCAGCCAATGTCAGGGTCTCTGAGGTTACAAAGAATTCAGTTGGCCTTACCTGGCAAAAGCCTCCTTTTGATGGTGGTAGCAAGATCACTGGATACATGGTTGAAAGGAGAGATGCTCAAAATGGCAGATGGACAAAGGCTAACTTTACCAATGTCATTGATACAAACTTTACTGTGTCAGGACTGTCACAGGATCAATCATATGAATTCAGAATTTTTGCCAAGAATGCAGTTGGTTCAATTAGCAATCCATCTCTCATAGCTGGACCAGCAACTTGTGTTGATATAAGTGGTAAGTTGACCTATTTAATTTTTGTTATAGTATTACAATACATGTGCAATGTGTTATAACAGATTACTGTATTCATTTTCAGGTGCTCCAGTAATTGATCTTCCCCCAGAGTACTTAGATGTTGTACAATACAAAGCTGGAACCTCTGTCAAAATAAGAGTTGGAATAGCAGCTAAGCCTTTGCCAACAATCGAATGGCTCAAGGATGGCACAGAATTAGTTTCAAGTGCTCAGCTATCTATTGAGAGCATGACTGATTCATCTGCAATTCTTATCAAAGACACAACTCGCCATAACACAGGATCATATGAAATTAAAATTAAAAATGTATTTGGCACCGCATCTGCAACTATTAGAATACAAATTCTTGGTATGTATTCCTTTCCATTTTAGTTTTTAGTATTTAAAAACATACGTAATACATACATTTCTCTGTATTAATGTTTGTGTATATTTTTCAACAGACAAGCCTGGACCTCCTGTTGGAAACATTGAATTCAGATCAGTTTCAGCAGACAGGATAATTTTATCATGGGAGCCAGTTGTTGAAGATGGTGGGGCTAAAGTAACTCATTATATTGTTGAGAAACGAGAGACGAGTCGGACAGTTTGGTCAACCATTTCTGAAGAGCTCAAAGAATGCACAGTTTCTGATCAGAAATTGGTCAGAGGAAATGAGTATGTTTACCGTGTAAGAGGTGTTAACAAGTTTGGTCTTGGTGAGCCCTTGGAATCTGAGCCTGTTATTGCTAAAAATGCATTTGGTAAGAATAAACATAAAAAGAAAAACATATGTGCTTCATTTAAAACTAAATTTAATATTGGCTGACCGGAACAATCTTTTACAGTTACACCTGGTCAACCTCATACTCCAGAAGTGACAGAAATAACCAAAACCTCCATGCAAGTTGTGTGGGACAAACCTGGTGTTGATGGTGGCAGCATGGTAACTGGCTATTATGTTGAGAGACGCAATAAGAAGAGTCTGCGTTGGAAAAAGGTCTTCAAAGATCCAATTACTGATACTACACTAAAAGTCCATCACCTCACAGAAGGAAATGAATATCAGTTCCGTGTATCTGCTGTCAATAAAGCTGGCGAAGGACCATTCTCAGATATATCTGACTTCTATAAGGCTGCTGATCCTGTTGGTAAGTATTGCAATACACTTTAACCATGTAATTGGAAAGCTAACTGTCCGAATTTGTTCTTCATATTGAACTATACTGTTGCTAATTGTTACTTTCACCTTCCAGATCCCCCATATGAGCCATCTAAACTTAGAGTTGTTGATTCAACTAAAACATCAATCACCCTTGCATGGTCCAAACCAGAATATGATGGAGGAAGTGAAATAACAAGTTATGTTGTTGAGAAAAGGGTGGCAGAGGAAGAACAATGGACTGTAATAAGTCAAAAGGGAGAAGTGAGAACCACAGAGTATGTTGCATCAGGTCTAAAGCCAGATGTTGACTATTATTTCCGTGTGTCAGCCATTAATTGCGCTGGTCATGGAGATCCAATAGAGATGGAAGAGCCAGTTCAAGCAAAAGACATTCTTGGTATGTATTTACATTTTTTAAGGATCACATTGTGTAGTTTTGTTATATAATATATAAGATATTTTATTTTTGTTTTTACAGAGGAGGCACAAGTTGATCCAGATGTTGCTATGAGAACACATTACATTGTGAAAGCTGGAAAAGATGTGGAAATTATGGTTCCTCTCAAAGGAAGGCCTCCACCAAGTGCCTCTTGGAAGAAAAATGATAATAATATCGACAACGACCCAAAATACGACATTCACAACACAGACACATCTTCTGTTCTTGTGATACCTCAGGTTACAAGAAATGATACTGGAAAGTATACAGTTGAAATACAAAATGGCATAGGACAGCCAAAGTCACTCACATTGTCCGTGAAAGTCCAAGACACTCCAGCAGCCTGTAGGAATTTGGTGCTAAAGGATGTTACTCGAGGCAAAGTGACACTTTGCTGGGAAGCACCTCTTCTTGATGGTGGGGCTGAAGTCACTAATTTTGTAATAGAAAAGAGGGATTCTTCTAAGCGAGTTTATTCTTGTGTAACAAGCAAATGTACAGAGACCTCTTACACAATTGAAGAGCTGTCTGAGAAGGCCTCTTTCTTTTTCCGAGTATTAGCAGAAAATGAAAATGGATTAGGAGACCCTTGCGAGACGGCAGAACCAGTAAAGGCTACTGAAACACCTGGCCCAATTAAAGACCTTTCGATGAAGGATTCATCAAAGACATCTGTGACACTTCAGTGGAATAAGCCTGATTATGATGGGGGCAGCATTGTTACTGAATACATAGTTGAAAAGAAGCTTAAAGATGAAGATGAATGGACAGTTGCTGGCACCAGCAAGCAGTTGCAGTACGAAGTAACCAAACTGAAGGAGCTCACAGCTTTGTTCTTCAGAGTGTGTTCGAAGAATGAGAAGGGTCTCAGCGACTTCACTGAAGTTGGCCCAATTACAGTGAAGGACTATGTCATTACACCTGAGGCAAACCTTGAAGACTATCCAAATGGAGAAATTAGTGTACGTCTTGGTCATAATGTTCATATTGAGTTGCCATATAAGGGTAAACCCAGACCAGGTATAGCCTGGCTGAAAGACAACTTACCTCTTAAAGAAAGTGAACAGGTACGCTTCAAGAAAACAGAGACCAAAGCAACTCTAATGATTAAGAACATAACAAAAGAAAATGGCGGAAAATACACTCTTACTCTTGACAACAAGGTCAGCAGGAAATCTTTTCACATACAAGTTATTACACTTGGTCCACCCTCCAGACCTATAGGACCTATTCGTTTAGATGAGGTCCGAGCAGAAACCATTGCAATATCTTGGGATGAGCCAAATGATAATGGTGGTGGCGAAGTGACCTGCTACAGTGTTGAGAAACATGACACATCTCAGACAGACTGGAAGATGGTTTGTTCTACTGTATTGGGAACATCATTCGTAGTGCCCAACCTTATTAAAGGAACCCAATACCAGTTCAGAGTATGTGCTGAAAACCGTTATGGTGTGAGTGAACCAATTGTTTCTCAAAATGTGATTGCCAAACATGAATTCAGACCACCAGGACCCCCAGGTCTGCCTTTTGTTTACAATATTACCAATGATGGTATGACAATTCAATGGGATGCACCTGTTGTTGATGGAGGATGTCCAATCCTTGGTTACCATGTGGAGAAGAAGGAGAAAAACAGCATTATGTGGCAGAAAGTCAATACACTTATTGTAACTGAAAAGGAATACAGGGTCATTGGATTAATTGAAGGCCTTGAGTACCAATTTAGAGTGTATGCTCAAAATGATGCTGGATTTAGTCGCATGAGTGACGCTAGCAAGTACAACACAGCTGTTTCTCCAGTCGGTAAGTTCTGATAAAGAACGGATGATCTTTTTTTTTTTCCTATGCAACATGCTATAATGTTTTTTTTTTTCATAGATCCTCCAGGCACACCTGATTATACTGACATTACCAGTGAATCTGTTGCTCTGAAATGGGATGCACCTAAGCGTGATGGAGGAAGCAAAATTGTTGCCTACAATGTTGAGAAACGTCAAGGAAAGGGACGCTGGTTGAAGAGTAACTTCACTGATGTCAGTGAATGTCAGTTCACCGTCACTGGACTTGCTTGTGGTGAACGTTATGAATTCAGAGTTATCGCTAGAAATGCTATAGGCACAGTGAGTCCTCCTTCACAGTCCTCTGGTTATATAATGGTCAGAGATGAAAGTGGTGAGTACAAAATGTTCATATGATATGATAGATAGATAAATAAATAAATAAATAAATAAATGATCATTATCTAAAATTATTACATTTGGCTTTGTTTTCTATTTCAGTTTCTCCAAATATTCAATTTGGACAAGAGTACTTTGAAGGGGTGTCTGTCAAAGCAGGGGATAATATAAAACTAAAAGTTATTATCACTGGAAGACCAACACCTAAGGTTATATGGTTCAGAGATGGCATTGAAATAACGAAGAAAATGATGGACATCACAACAACTGCTGGATCAAGTATTCTCTTCATAAGAGATTCTGACCGTAGCCACCGTGGAGTATACTCTGTAGAAGCCACAAATGCCTCTGGGTCCAGGAAGGAGCAGATTAATGTCCTAGTCTATGGTTTGTTTTCATAATTAAATGCCTTTTGATTACTTAATTTGACAAGTATTAAATAACTGTCTAAAATGTATCATATCTTCTTAAATCTTCAGATACACCTGGGGAACCAGTGGGACCTATCAATTTCTCAAATATTTCTGAGGGCAAAGTAACACTATCATGGAATCCTCCTGAGAATGATGGTTGTTCTCCAGTTACTCATTACATCATTGAAAAGCGTGAGACTTCAAAAATATCATGGGCACTTGTCTCAGATCAATGTGAGGAATGCACATACAATGCGTCCAAATTAATCAAGACAAATGAGTACCAGTTCAGAGTTTCAGCTGTCAACAAGACAGGTGTTGGCAGACCAGTGGAATCTATACCAGTAATTGCACAGATGCAATTTAGTAAGTGTCCCATCAGCATATATCATGTTCTCATTGTATACAGTTTGTTATAATTTTGTGTTCATTCAAATAATACTTATTCATAGAAACATAATATTTTTTCCAAGCTTATCCAGATGCACCTGGTACCCCAGATTCAACTGAAATTGATGGAGAAAGCATAACAATTTCCTGGACACCTCCAACCCATGATGGTGGAAGTGAAATTAAGTATTATATTGTAGAAAAACGTGAGAAGAAGACTGGACGGTGGATGAAGGTTATGTCTAAGAAACCCATCACGGAATGTGCACACAGAATCGGAAATCTTGTTGAAGGAACAGAATATGAGTTCCGTGTAATGGCTGTGAATGATGCTGGAATTGGATTACCCAGCAATATGTCAATGGCAATTAAATGTGCAGAGCCTACAGAAACACCAGATGCTCCTTCCATTGTAAATGTCAAAGATTCCACAAATACATCTGTCAGCTTAGAATGGACCAGGCCTGGATGGGATGGTGGAATGGAAATTCATGGATACATTGTTGAAATGCGCAAGAGCAGCGAACAAGAATGGCACAGAGTCAACGAAGACCTGTGCACTACCACCAAATATGTTGCAACTGGTTTGGAATCTGGTGCAGAGTACAATTTCCGTGTTTGTGCCACCAACAGTGTTGGAAAAGGAGAAAGCTGTGAAATTTCTGAGCCCGTGCAAGCTGTTGATAGACTGATGGCGCCAGAAATTGACATTGATGCAAGCTTTAAACAGACCCATATTGTCAAAAGTGGTAGCTCTGTCTGTCTTAGTGTTGGCTTTAGAGGAAAGCCCCCTCCAGCAGCCAAATGGGTGAAAGAAGATGGTGAACTCAGCATCATGGCAGACATTACTACTACAGAAAGTTACACAATGCTGAGCTTGGAGAACTGCACCAGGAATGAAACTGGAAAGTACACCCTCTCTCTTGATAACAGCAGTGGCAGCAAAACTATAACAGTTACTGTGAAGGTCTTAGACACACCTGGACCCCCAGGACCACTCACATTTAAAGATGTTTCTAGAGGAGCTCTAACACTACTATGGGATGCTCCAATTAGTGACGGAGGTGCTCGTGTTCATCATTATATTGTAGAAAAGCGTGAAGCCAGCCGTCGCACATGGCAGGAGGCAGGTGCCAAGTGCATTCAGCCTATTCTAAGTATTTCTGAACTTCTTGAAGGGGTGCCATACTTCTTCAGAGTCATGGCTGAGAATCAATACGGTGTTGGTGAGGCTTATGAAATGCCAGATCCAGTTGTTGCTACAGCAGAACCTGCCTCACCTAAAAGACTTGACATCATTGACACCACTGATACATCAGCTACTCTTGCTTGGCTTAAACCTGAGCATGATGGTGGTAGTCGTATCATTGGGTACACCATCGAGGCTAAAGCCAAGGGTACAGATAAGTGGGTGGTTAGTGGTAACACCAAAAATATTTGTACTGTAATAGAAGGTTTAGTACACAACACAGAGTATGAGTTCCGTGTGAAAGCTAAGAATGATGCAGGCTTCAGTAAAGCAAGAGAGGCATCATCTTCTGTTATCATAAAAGAGCCTCGTATTGAACCAACTGCAGATCTCAGTGGAATTAACAACCAGCTCATTACCTGCAGGGCTGGTGGATCTTTTACAATTGATGTCCCTATCAGTGGCAGGCCTGCACCAACTGTCATCTGGAAACTTGAAGAAATGAGACTTAAAGAAACAGATAGAGTATCAATTAAGACTTTTTCAGGTAGGACAACGTTGACAGTTAAGGACAGCATGAGAGGTGATGGTGGACGATATTTCCTGACCCTTGAAAATGTCACTGGAGCAAAGATCTTCACTGTGAATGTCAATGTAATTGGAAGACCCAGTCCACCTGAGGGGCCAATTGAAATTTCCTCAATAACATCTGAATCTTGTGAGATTGCATGGAGTGAACCTGAAGATAATGGTGGCACTGATATTACCAACTACATTATAGAGAAGCGCGAATCTGGCTCCACTGCTTGGCAGCTTGTAAACTCCAGCGTGAAGCGCACAACATTCCATGTCTCCCACTTGACAAAGTATATGCAGTACACCTTCCGAGTCAGTGCAGAAAACAGATTTGGTGTGAGCAAACCAACTGAATCAGAGACGATAGTCGCAGAACATCCATTTGGTAAGTGCCACTCTTTTCAACTGAGTTACCTATGTAAGACTGAAAAAAAAACATTATGCCTTTTTTTCTGTCTTTTAACAGTTCCACCTGGTCCACCAACTCGGCCTGAAATATTTAACGCAACTGCCAACAGTATGACCATTCGCTGGGAAGAGCCATACCATGATGGTGGCAGTAAAGTGACTGGTTACTGGATTGAAAAGAAAGAGCGTAATACAATTCTTTGGGTGAGAGAAAACAAGATCCCATGTTTTGAGTGCATCTACAAGGTTGAAGCCCTGGTTGAAGGCCTGGAATATCAGTTCAGAGTTTATGCCATGAATAGTGCAGGCCTTAGTAAGGCAAGTGAGGCTTCAAAGAGAGAAGTTGCCCAAAATCCAGTGGGTGAGTACATCTCAAAGAGAATTGTTCTACTTTAGATACATTTTTACATATATCATGTTTACTGACAAATCCATATGTGAAATTATCACAGATCCTCCAGGAAAGCCGGAAGTAACAGATGTATCAAGATCAACAGTTTCGATCAAATGGTCCGTACCATTAAATGATGGTGGATGTCCAATCACAGGTTACATTGTTGAACGGAAACCATACACCGTCACTGGAGAAGGCCGGTGGTTGAAATGTAACTACACAAATGTTACTGACACAAATTTCAAAGTCACTGCACTAGGAGAAGGAGAGGTTTATGAATTCCGAGTCATTGCTAAAAACGCAGGAGGAGTGCTCAGCTTGCCATCAGAATCAACAGGGCCAGTGACATGTAAAGCTGAATACAGTAAGCATTTTGAACATTCGTAGTGTTTACCAGTATCAATATTTCAATAATATTACTATTATTAATAATAATGTTTGTCAGCGTGCAAGTAATGTTATTTATCATTTGTAGCTCCACCAAAAGCAGAGCTTGACAGTAAACTTCAGGAGGACACTGTTACAGTAAGAGCTGGTTCAGACCTTGTTCTTGATGCTTCTGTTGGTGGTAAACCTGAACCTAAAGTCAGCTGGTCCAAGGGAAAGAAGGAGCTTGAGATGTGTGAGAAGTACTCATTGCAGTACACCAGCACCCGGGCTTTAGCAATTATTAAATTCTGTGACCGTGATGACACTGGGAAGTATGTCCTGACTGTGAAGAATGCAAGTGGAGTCAAGACTGCTGAAGTTAAGGTTAAAGTACTTGGTATGTCTAATCCTTTATTGTTTTCTATTTCAAAGAACAATAACGTACTTGCCGGTGTTCCATGATCACTATAATGTTCATATTTTTCTAGATACCCCTGGACCATGTGACGGCCAGATAAAAGTCAGCAATGTGACTAAAGAGAAATGTACACTATCATGGAAAGCTCCTCTGGAAGATGGTGGTGACCCAGTTGCTTATTATGTTGTGGAGAGAAGGGACACCAATAGACTCAATTGGGTTATTGTGGAGTCAGAATGCAAAGCTCTGTCATGTGACATCACAAGGCTTTTCAAGAATACGGAATACATTTTCCGGGTCAGAGGTGTAAATAAATATGGATCTGGTGTGCCACTGCAGTCTGAGGCCATTATTGCAAGAAACTCATTCAGTAAGTTCTTAAAAATTATTGCTTACTTTTTAAAAATAAGAATAGCCACAACTGGATCTCATTTTGGTTTAATTTTGTCTGTTAAATTGCAGCTGTGCCTTCACCCCCGGGACCACCTGAAATACTTGCTGTTGGAAAAGATTTTGTTTCAATTGAGTGGCTAAAACCAGAGAATGATGGTGGCAGTGAAATTACTAGTTACCTAATTGAGAGGCGTGAGAGGAAGAGCATTAGGTGGATCAAGGTTAACAGAGATTCTATTCTCAAGGATACAAGTTTCAAGGTCACAGGTCTTCAAGAGGGCAACATCTACCAGTTCCGCATTACGGCAATTAATGCAGCTGGTGAGAGTTTGCCAAGTGAACTATCCATGTATGGTGTCTGCAGAGTTGCAACAAGTAAGAGTTTTGTTTATTATTCTGACAAATGTTATACCAAAAATAATGATACGACCAGCAATGTAACTTCCTGTGCCACTTTTCAGGCACTCCTGCTCCTCCTTCAATGCCACGTGTGACAGACACATCTAAGGACAGTGTTAGTCTGGCTTGGAGTGCACCAGTGGAAGATGGCGGTGCTGATGTCATTGGATATGTTGTTGAGATGCAGGAGTTAGGAGCAGAGGAATGGAAGAGAGCTCATGAAAAGACCTTGAGAGGAACAGATCACATGGTGACCGGCCTGAGTGCTGGTAAAAAGTACTTGTTCCGAGTAGCTGCTGTTAACATCAACGGAACTGGTGAATTCAGTGATCCTTGCTTGGAAACAGAGCCTGCCGAAAGAATTGGTGAGTTGAAATAAATTATTCATTATTTTCTCATTTTCTGTTATTAACCACATTGGGTAATTTAAAACAATCTGTTTTTTTTTCAGAAATTCCTGACGTTGAGCTTCCGGAAGACCTAACAAAGACTATATGCTTGAGGGCTGGAGGTTCACTTCGACTTAGCGTAGCAGTTACTGGCAGACCAAGTCCAGTTGTTAACTGGTGCAAGCCCGGTGTTGATCTTCAGAATCGTGGCTTTATTGAAATGACTAAAAATACTAGCACTCTATTAATTGATAAAGTGCATCGCTATGATGCTGGTAAATATACAATCACTGCTGAGAATTCTGCTGGCAAGAAAGAAGCTGCAATTCTTGTTAAAATTTATGGTGAGATATATCCACTAACCAATTCAATATCTTAAATTCAAATGTCAAAGCACATTAATAATCATATTTCATGATTTATCTTTTCAGATACTCCTGGTCCACCAGGTCCAATCAAATTAAAGGAACTGACATCTACATATGCAGTTATAACATGGGATGCTCCAGCTGTGGATGGTGGTGCCCCTGTTAACAACTACCTTATTGAAAGAAGAGAAATATCTATGAGAGCCTATAAAACAGTTACATCTAAATGTAGCAAAACTTCATGCAAAATTGATAATCTAGAAGAAGGAATGATGTACTACTTCAGGGTTCTACCAGAAAACATTTATGGTGTTGGAGAAGCCAGTGAAACCGGTGATGCCGTACTTGTTTGTGAAGTACCATTACCACCGCGTAAACTTGATGTAACTGACATTACTAAGTCTACTGTAACTATTGGATGGGAGAAACCTGACCATGATGGAGGCAGCAGACTTACTGCATACATAGTTGAAGCGTGCAAATTTGGAACAGATAAGTGGCTCAAGGTGTCCACTTTGAAAACAACAGATTTAGAGTTCAAGATTGTTTCACTGAATGAAAATGAGCAGTATCTCTTCAGAATTCGTGCTGTGAATAGCAGGGGAGCCAGTGAACCCAAGGAACTTGTAACACCTGTAACAGTACAAGAACAACGAGGTATTTTGACATTGTGCGATAATCTGTCATTTCGTCTGTATACGATGAATGAGCATTTTACTTACTTTATGACATTTCAATCTGTTTTACAGTTATACCGCAAATTGATCTATCAAGTATACCCCAGAAAACAGTTAGTGTCTTGGCTGGCAAAGCCCTTGAGCTGGAGCTACCAATAATCGGAAGACCTCCTCCTAAGTGTGCTTGGTACTTTAATGACGACAAGATGAAGATTCATGACCGTGTCAAGGTTCAGAGTACTGGCCAATTCTCCAAGCTTACTGTGCTTGACACTTCAATTGATGACACAGGAGATTACACTCTTGAAGTCAAAAATGTGAATGGAGAGGCCAGAGAATTAATCAAAGTCATTATTCTTGGTACGACTTCTTTCCTCTGCAAAGAAAAAAAAGTTTGGAAATATTCCTAAAGAAATACCTAAATGCCTAATGACAATTTTTAACGATTATCTTCTTGTTTAGACAAACCTGATGAACCTAAGGGACCCATCCGCATAGATGAGATCCATGCAACTTCCGTTACAATCAGTTGGGACCCCCCTCAGAGAGATGGCGGTGCTCCTGTCAGTGGCTATGTTGTTGAACAGCGTGACGCACATCGCCCTGGATGGCTACCTGTATCTGACTCTGTCAGCAGACCAACCTTCAAGTTTGCAAAGTTGACAGAGGGAAATGAATATGTTTTCCGTGTTGCAGCAATCAATCGTTATGGCACTGGATCTTACTTACAGTCAGAAATTGCAGAATGCAAGAGTGCTACATGTAAGAAACGTTATATTTCATTAATTTAATTTCATTATATATGTATGTTTGCCATACATAATGGTCAATCTAACCTACATCCTACTGTTTCAGCAATACCTGGTCCTCCTGGCAGACCAACAGTGTTTGACGTGTCACGTGATGGAATGACAATCGCCTGGCACCCACCAGATGAAGATGGTGGCTCTGAGGTGACAGGTTACATTATTGAACGCAAGGAAGTCAGATCAGATAGATGGGTGCGTGCTAACAAGAACCCAGTGACAATGACAAGATACAGGTCTACAGGACTCATTGAAGGTCTTGAATATGAGCACAGGGTAACAGCCATTAACGCCAAAGGAATTGGCAAACCCAGCCTTCTTTCTATGCCAGCTGTGGCAACCGACCCTGTTGGTAAGCCCACCAATGACAGTAACAACATAATCTATTTCATCACAGCAATGGTAACATAACATAAAATAACTTAACATGTCTTCAACAGATGCACCTGGCTCCCCTCAGAACCCAAGAGTTGTTGAAACAACTAAGTCCTCAGTGTCACTAGCCTGGAATCCACCAGATGAGGAGGGTGGCTCTAAAGTTACAGGTTACCTCATTGAAATGCAAAAGGCTGGTTCTGTGACATGGATAAAATGCAACACAACGCCCTCACTAATTTGTCAGTACACGCTGACTCAGATGCCACAAGGAGAAGAATTTAAGTTTCGTGTAATGGCATGCAATGCTGGTGGACCTGGTGAGCCAGCAGAAGTCCCAGGAACAATCACTATTTCAGAAATGCAGGGTATGGTCATTTCTTCCCAGAAACTGTATGAAACGAAGTCTTACTGTTTTGATTATGAAAATGCATTGGACTTTTTTTCTTTGTTTTCCCAGAACCTCCTGATCATGACCTTGAGGCCAAGTATAAGGAACTTTTTGTTGTGAGACAAGGAGGAGTGATCAAGCTTTCTGTACCCATTAAGGGTAAACCTAGTCCTACATGCAAATGGACAAAGGATGGAGCTGAAATTTCAAACAGGGCTATGATGGCTTCAAATGAAGATGTGACTGAGCTTGTCATCAAGGATGCTGAAAGGACAGACTCTGGTGTTTATGGACTTCTTCTGCAGAACAAGTGTGGCAAAAAGGTGGTGAACATAAAAGTTAAAGTAATTGGTCGTCCAAATCCACCCGCTGGGCCTCTTCGGTTTGATGAAATGCAAGCACGCTCTGTCAGGGTAAGCTGGCAGCCACCTTCGGACAATGGTGGCTCAGAAATTCTGGGTTATATCGTGGAAAGGCGTGAGCTTCCTATGACAGCCTGGTACACAGTCGACTCAAGAGTGGTTGACACCTCCTTGGTGGTTAAAGGACTAAAAGAGGGTGCAGAGTATCATTTCAAGGTGACCGCAGAGAACCAGTTTGGTATCAGCGGATCACTAAAATCTGAAGAACCTGCCATTCCAAAGACTCCTATTTGTAAGTGTTTGCTTAATACAGTCTTGCATACTATTAAGTATTCACAGTGTATCAGTTACATCATTTTCACAAACTATTTTAATTTGCCTTTCACAGGTGTACCAGAACCTTCAAGTAATCCACCTGAGATCATGGATGTCACTAAAAGTTCAGTTGCCTTGGCTTGGTCGAAGCCGAAAGATGATGGCGGCTCACCCATAACTGGATACTTTGTTGAGTATAAAGAGGTGTCATCTGACAAGTGGGTACGCCATGAAACAAAGATAGCCTCAACTATGTACACTCTCACTGGACTCACTCCTGATGCTGAATATCAGTTCAGAGTGATTGTTCAGAATGATATTGGACTAAGTGAGCCAGGATCTGCTTCCGATGCAGTTACATGCAAAGATCCATTTGGTAAGTTAATAATCTATTTCATAAAAAAAAAAAAAAAACATGAATTAACATTAATATATACTGTTTTGAATCATTTTCTTTCCACAGATAAGCCAAGCCAACCAGGTGAGATTGATATAGTCATGGTTACCAAGGATTACATCACCATTCGCTGGGAGATCCCTGAATGTGATGGTGGAAAAGAAATCCTTGGATACTGGGTTGAATATAGAAAGTCTGGAGAAAGCACCTGGAAAAAGAGCAACAAACAGCGTATGAAGGACAGGCAGTTCACCATGCCTGGTCTTTCAGAGGCAACTGAATATGAGTTCAGAGTGTTTGCTGAAAATGAAACAGGAATCAGCAGGCCTCGCAGGACAGCAACAGGCATTAAGACTAAACTTGGTGGTAAGTTCTCTTAAAGACATTTAACTCCTTCTTTAATAGGATATTACTTAAGTTTTTTACAGAATTTTAAAATAAATTGCTTTCTATTTTCTTTTTAACAGCTGGAACAAAACCAAGCCTAAGGAAAGAAATGGATGAGGTCTCAGCGAAGCTTGGACAAACAGTAACTCTTAAGTGCCAGATTATTGGAAAACCTCTGCCTGAAATCAAGTGGTACAGGTTTGGAAAGGAAATTGTAGAGGGACGGAAATATCAGATGAGTTCTGATGGACGAAATCATGCACTTACTGTGGTTGCTGATCAGCAAGAAGATGAAGGTCTGTACACATGCAAAGCTGTAAATGAAGCTGGTGAAGCTGAAACAAGTGGCACCCTTGTTTTAGAAGCAGCGCCACAGTTCCATCCTGACTTCCCATTGAAGGAGAAATACTATGCAGGCTGTGGTACAACTTTGCGAATTCATGCAGTTTACATTGGTCGACCTCAGCCAAAGATTATGTGGCTTCATGGAGCTTCACAATTGCAACCCTCTGAAAATATAATTATTGAGAACACTGAACATTACACACATCTGGTCCTCAAGAATGTTCAGCGCAGTGTGAATGGAGGAAAATACAGAATTCGTATCAACAATCACTTTGGCAGTGCTGATGCTGCATTCTATGTTGAAATCTATGGTAATTGTCTTCTCCTTTACCATATCTCCTTACCATGATCTATATTTCATAACTGTATTTCAGGCAGTGAGGTTTTTAACATATATTTTCCTTACACCACAGATAAACCTGCTATTCCAGAGGGTCCTATTGTACTTGATGCTTTATTGAAGAACTCTGTGATCATTAGCTGGAAACCACCCAAGGATGATGGAAGTTCAATGATCACAAATTATATAGTGGAGAGTCGTGAGGACAAGGAAGGCGATGAGTGGCAACTTGTCTCTTCCTCAATTTCAGGAACATCTTGTCGCATTCCAAATCTTACTGAAAATGCTGGTTACTACTTCCGTGTTTCTGCTCAAAATCGATATGGCAATAGTCAGCCACTTGAAACTGCTACACCAATTCTTATTAAGAGTCAGCTGGGTAAGTTGCATCTGAGAACGTAATGTTGTATATGAAAAGAAAACAGCAGTTCTGTAAATATTTAGATGATCATTTTGTTTTTTCAGATAAACCAGGAGTTCCACTTAATATAGCTGTTGCTGGAGTTACCAAAGATTCCTGTGTTGTATCTTGGAGGCCACCTCTGAGTGATGGAGGATCCAAAATCAAGAGTTATCATCTGGAGAAACGAGACAAGAAGAAGGGTGACTGGGTTGCTGTAACAACTGATGAAATCCATCAGACAGTTTATTCCGTTAAGGGACTGACTGAAGGTGTAGCATATGATTTCCGTGTAAAATGTGAAAATCTTGGAGGAGAAAGTGAATGGAGTGAAGTATCTCCATCTGTTATCCCAAAGACTGATGTTGATGTTCGTGCTCCCGCTTTCAAAGAAGAGCTAAGGAACATGAGTGTCAAATACAAAAGCAATGCCACATTTGTTTGCAAGATTACAGGACAGCCTAAACCTGTAATTAAATGGTTCAAACGCGGCAAAGAAATCTTTGCTGATGGAACAAAAATGAAAATACAAGAGTTCAAGGGTGGCTACCACCAACTTGTAATCAGTGCTGTGGATGAAGATGATTCAACTGCTTATCAGATCAGAGCAACAAACCAAGGTGGATCAATTTGCGCCACTGTATCCCTTGATGTTGAGGGTAAGTGTTTAAAAACCAAGTGTTTGAATTCCATTTTGATTTTTAATCTTAGTACTGAGCTAATACCTGCAATGTTTTTTGTCTTTACAGTTCCCGCAATGCTTCATCTACCCAAAAATCTGAAAGACAAGGAAGCAATTCCTGCCCTTCGAGGAGAAGTGGTGACTATTAA
Organism: Denticeps clupeoides; assembly: GCF_900700375.1. Classification (NCBI taxonomy): domain Eukaryota; kingdom Metazoa; phylum Chordata; class Actinopteri; order Clupeiformes; family Denticipitidae; genus Denticeps; species Denticeps clupeoides. The sequence continues at coordinate 9,194,710 of NC_041715.1, forward strand.
GATTCCATTCAGTGGCAAGCCAGATCCAGTCATCACATGGCAAAAGGGTCAAGATCTTCTTGACAGTAATGGCCACTATCAAGTCATAGTTACAAGGTCATTTACAGCACTTGTCTTCTCAAATGGAGTTGAAAGGAATGATGCTGGATTTTACATAGTCTGTGCCAAAAACAGATTTGGCATTGACCAGCAAACAGTCGAACTTGATGTTGCAGACGTACCTGATCCACCTCGTGGAATCAAAGCCAGCGATGTTTCAAGAGATTCAGTGTCTCTGGATTGGTGTGCCCCTGCCAATGATGGGGGCAGTAGAGTTACAAACTACATTGTTGAGAAGTGTGCCACCACATCTGAAAGATGGATTCGTGTTGCCCAGACACGAGACACGCGCTACACAGTCACCAACCTGTTCGGCAGAACAAGCTATCAGTTCCGTGTCATTGCTGAAAGCAAATTTGGGCAAAGTGCTCCTTCTGAATCAAGTGGACCTGTTGTAACAAAGGAAGACAAATCAAGAGTTCTTAACTATGATGAAGAAGTTGATGACACCAGAGCTGTTTCCTCAGGCAAAGCTCCACACTCCGATGCTAAGAATGTGCACACTAAGTATATGATTGCAGAAGAGCTTGGACGAGGACAGTTCGGTATTGTGCACCGCTGTGTTGAGATCAGCTCTGAAAAAACATACATGGCTAAATTTGTCAAAGTTAAAGGTGCAGATCAAGCCTTAGTGAAGAAAGAAATAGCAACACTCAACATGGCTCGGCATAAAAACTTCTTATGTCTCCATCAATCATTTGACAGTCCTGAGGAATTAGTAATGATATATGACTTCATTTCTGGCGTTGATATATTTGAACGCCTTAATACAGCAAACTTTGAGCTCACAGAAAGAGAAATTGTCAATTACATTCAACAGATATGTGAAGCTCTTGTGTTTTTGCACAGTAATAGTTATGGCCACCTGGATATCAGGCCTGAGAACATTGTATATACTACCAGAACAAGCAACAAAATTAAGATCATTGAGCTGGGACAATCTAGACACCTGACACCTGGGGACCAAACAAAGATTCAGTTCACTACAGCAGAGTATGCAGCACCAGAAATACACCAAAATGAAATGGTCAGCACCGTTACAGACATGTGGTCTGTTGGTGTCCTTGTGTATGTGCTCATCAGTGGACTCAATCCTTTCACTGCTGAAACTAACCAGCAAATGATTGAGAACATCTCAAATGCTGAGTACAGCTTTGATGACGAGTCTTTCAAAGAAGTCAATATTGAAGCATTAGATTTTGTAGATAGACTTCTTACCAAAGAGCGTAAACATCGTATGACTGCTGCTGAAGCCTTGAGACATCCTTGGATGGCAAAGAATACGGAAGAACTGAGCAACAAATTGATGAAGACTACAAGACACAAGAGATACTATCAGGCCATGGTCAAGAAAGAATGGAACACGGTTGTCTCAGCAGCTCGTGTTGCCAGTGGTGGTGCCATTAGAAACCAGAGAGGCGTAACTGTAGCTAAAGTTAAAATTGCACCATTTGAACATGGACCTCTTGCTGGACTGATTAACCATAGTGTTGTTGAAGAAGGTGGAGACACCAAATTTATTTGCAACATTGAGAATTATGACAGCACTACAGAAGTAACATGGTACTGTGGAGTGAGGCAGCTGGAGGAGGGCACCAGATACGAAGTTACGTATGAGGATGGTTTAGCTACCTTGACTATCAAAGAAATTAAACGAACAGATGATGGAACTTACAGATGTAAGGTGGTCAATGAATATGGTGAGGACAGTGCCTATGCCGAGCTCTTTGTCAAAGGAACCAGATCATACCGTGACTTCTATACAGCACGTGTTGTGAAGAAAGTGAAACGTAGGGTGGACACAGCAAGGCTTCTTCAAAGACCACCCGAATTCACCTTGCCTCTCTGCAACAGTACTGCTTACATTGGAGAAGACATTCGCTTTGGCGTCACAATTACAGTGCACCCAGAGCCACGTGTTTTGTGGCTGAAATCTGGACAGAAAATTGTGCCGGGTGATGATGACAGAAAGTACACCTTCACTAGTGACAAGGGCCTGTATCAACTGGTGATTCACAAACTAGATCCTGATGATGATGCAGAATATTCTGTTGTGGCCCGGAACAGATATGGTGAAGACAGCTGTAAGGCTCGTCTGACTGTGATTCCTCGCCCTACTCCTGCTGACAGCACTATAAGGCCTATGTTTAAACGGTTACTCGCAAACATGGAATGTCGGGAAGGCCAAAGTGTACGCTTTGAAGTGAGAGTTTCTGGAATACCAACACTAAAATGGGAGAAAGATGGTACGCCTTTGGCATTTGGGCCACAAATTGAGGTTGTTCATGAAGGCCTGGACTATTTTGTGCTACATGTTAGAGACACTCTTCCTGAAGACTCAGGGACATACAGAGTAATTGCAACAAACTCTGCTGGATCAGCCAGCTGTCAGGCAACTCTTAAGGTGGAACGTGTCACACATGTAAAGAAGGAGTACCAGAGTGAGGCAGATAAGAAAAAAGAAGCAGAGAAACAACAATTGGAAAAGAAAGTAAGGTTATCTCAAATTCTCTCTGGAACTGATGTCACTCCACTCCCACCAGTAGCACAACAGGCAATTAGGGAAGCTGCTACCATGTTTAAACCCGCAGTAACACCCAAGAAAGGAAAATCTGAAGCAGAAGAAGCAAAAGAAAAAGAGGAGAAGAAAAAGAGAGCCGATGAAAAGCGATTGAGGATGCCCTATGTTGTTCCACCACCTCGTGAACATGCTCCTACTGCATTAGATGAAGATATGGAAATTAAACACTTTGTGCCTTTCTCTGACATGAAATGGTACAAAAAACTTCGTGACCAGTATGAATTCCCAGAGCCTTTGGACAAAATTACGCAGAAACGGCCCAAACGTATTCGTCTTTCAAGGTGGGATAAATTTTATGAGGTGCCTTTTCCAAGGATCAAAGAGCAGTACAAGCCAAAATGGCATATTCCAACTGTGTCACAAGATGATCTCGAAACTGTAAGACCAGCAAGACACCGCACGCCATCACCAGAAATGGAAAATTACTACAGACTCAGACGGAGATCTCTTGGAGATCTGTCTGATGAGGAACTGCTCTTGCCTGTTAAAGAATACTTGTCAATGAAACAAACAGAGGAGGAGCGTCTTCGTCTCGAGGAAGAACTTGAACTAGGCTTTTCTGCGTCTCCCCCAAGTTTGAGCCCAGTGCGCTTTGAACTGTCTTCACTGCGCCCTCCATCCCCAAAGAAAATAGTGTATGATGAAGATGGAGAGGAAGTTCCAACATACGACACCTATCGTATTCCTTCAAAGCATGAGGCTGGACCCAGCTTCGTTGATTTGCGTCAGCGTCATGAAAAAGCGACATACAGGCCACCAAGGGAAAAGCAAAGAGTTTATGAGGAAAAAGAGGACCAAGAATTGCTTAGATCAGTTGCAACAGCCCAAAGGATAACCTCCTACAAGAGTCAAATAAAACGCATGGAGTTTGAGGAGAAAACCAAAGTCACAAGAAAGGAGAGGACAGTTGTTTCTACAGTACCTGAAGGAGCTGGATTACAAATTACTCATGTTCCGTCAGGTCCTTCTCCTTCTACATGGTCTGCTAAACCCTTATCAGCCGCAGTCCCCGAGAAGACATATCATCGCCCACCAAGTCCTGTTTCATCAGTTAAGACTTCCTCTGTTACAGAAATATCTACAAAAGTGGACTATATGTCTCGATATGAGGCAAAGAAAAAAGCCCTGAAATCTGACAAGAAGTTTGAAGTTGTCACACAGCAACCTTTCAGTCTTGATCATGCGCCCCGTGTAACCGTTAGAATGCGTTCTCATCGTGTGCCCTGCGGACAGCACACCAAATTCACACTGAATGTCCAGTCCAAACCAGAATCTGACATTACATGGTACCACAATGGACAACAGATTCATGAGAGCAGGAAGCATCGTATGGTTAATATGAGCGGTGTTCTGTCTCTCCAAATTCTTGATTGTCAGCCAGAAGATAGTGGCACATACCGTGTTGTATGCAAAAACACAAAGGGTGAAGCATCCGACTATGCCACTCTTGATGTCTCCGGAGGTGAATATTTAGCCTTTTCATCTCTCCGTAAAGATGAAGAACCTCCTACACCTTTTGTTCCTGAAATGACAAAAACTGACGTTTATGAAGTGTCATCCCTAAAAGCAGCTACTGAAACAGAGCTGAAAGTTACAGAAAGTATAACAAAAACAGAGGAAACACACAAGGTTGTTCATGAAGAGTATACATCTTCCGAAATTAAGATTAAAGCTTTAGAGGAGACCACAGTACAGGTAACTGAACCTGTGAAAATGAAGCCTACCCTTCCAGCAGCGATACTTACCAAACCAGTATCCATTACAGTGTCCGAGGGAGAAACAGCAAGATTTTCATGTGACGTTGATGGTGAACCAGCACCCAGTGTGACTTGGTTCCATGAGGGCCAAATTATTGCAACATCTCATCGCTATCTTGTCACTTCAACAGATTACAAGTCCACTTTTGAGATTTCCTCTGTTGAGCTAACAGATGAAGGCAACTATACAGTACTGGTTGAGAATTCTGAGGGAAAACAGGAGGCCCAGTTTACGTTAACTATTCATAAACCAGCACCTCCACAAAAGGTTGTAGCCTCACCTCCAAGGGTGAAGTCTCCGGAGCCCAGAGTCAAATCCCCAGAGGCAATCAAATCTCCTAGAAGAATAAAGTCCCCTGAGCCAATCAAGTCACCACCACGTGTTAAGTCTCCACCAACAGCAAAATCACCATCCCCATCTGTTCAAGGTAGAAAAGAATCTCTCTCCACATACAGCCCCGTGGAAATAATGGAACAAACTACAAAGAGGGAAATTGCTTATGAAGTTCAATCTTTTGCAGAAATGAAAGCATCTCACACACAAATATCAATGTCAGAGGGTCAGTCTGTCACACTTACAGCAAACATCCCAGGGGCTTCTGACATCAGATGGATTTTAAATGGCGCAGAACTGTCTGATTCTACAGCGTATAGATATGGTGTGTCTGGAAATGACCACACTTTGACCATCAAGAATATTAGTCAGCTTGACCAGGGAATCATCACATGTGAGGCGAAGACAGAGCATGGAACCATAAAATGCCAGTTTGACACATCAGTCAGTGAGAAGTCTTCAAATGCGCCGTCCTTCCTTGTGCAACCAAGATCCCAGAATGTGAATGAAGGACAAAGCGTTACATTCACATGCGAGATATCCGGAGGACCTGCTCCTGAAATTGAGTGGCTAAAGGACAACGTCTCAGTAAGTGTCAAGACATTGAACTGTTGTCCTTTCATTGTGCTGAAAACAGCATTCACTGTAACACATGAACTGTTTTTTTTTACTATGTCTTAGGTACCCATGACATCCAACATAAATCTGAGCCATTCAGAGAATATATGCAAGATGGAGATTCATCAAGCTCATGTGGCAGACAGTGGGAAATACACAATTAGAGCTAGGAACAAATATGGTCAGTGCTCTGCAACTGCCTCTCTAAATGTCCTTGGTAAGTTATGCATACCTTTATGCTGCCCCCTTTTTTATGCATGTTGCTTTTTACTATTAATATACCCTTCATACCACAGATTTGTAAAGCATTGTTTGGTGAGTCCAGTGTCTAGTAATACTGAAAATAACTTGAAAATGAATTTGTGGTATGAAGCGATATCCCGTACAGTTACGTGTGGTTACACATTGGTGGAATGCTTTTAAAATTGAGACGCTGTGTGAATTGTAATGCAGTATCAGTCTGATCATGTTATGTGGAATGGTTTAATGTATGAACCATTGGTGGATGATATTTCTACAAGATAAGGCAAGATATGCGTGTTTAGGCCTTGGCATGACTGTGATGCTTCTACTCTCACAGCTCTGGTTGAAGAACCTGTCAAAATGATTCTTGTGGAGAAAGACTCTGGCCAGGGTTTGCAGGGCAGTTTCTCCGCCACTGAAATGCAAGTCCGGCAGTCTGCTTCATCAATGCAAGAGGCAACCTTCAGAAGCTCCAGCATGTCTGGGATTGAATTTGAAAGCATGTCTGCTAGCATGTCCTCCTTGACCTCTGAAACAGTGGTAGCCATGAGCAGCAGCAGTGTAATTACAAAGTCAAGTCACTCACATGTGGAGTTTTCCTCCACTGAGCATCACTGAGGTGAGGCCGAAAAGCCTTGTTGTTTGTGATGTTTATTGCAGCAAAACTACACTGTAACTCGGATAACAACAAGGCAAAAATATTGCATATTTTTTGATTGGTAATTCTTCTTTTTTTTTCTTATCCTGTTCTAGGAACAGAACCGGTTGCAGCTCTCCCTGAAAAGATAAAAAATGGAAAAGGGAATTGTGTGAGAGTTGCATGTGCGTTGTATAGAGAGCCTGCATGTTTCATCAACCGGTCCCACTCAGAGAGGACACTGCAATAAGGAGAAAAAAAGGTTCCACGCTGAGACCACAGACAATCTCACAATGGTGTGAAAGAGAATGATGCTGGAGCAGACGCCCTCATAATTTCCACTGATAATTCAACGGAAATTGCATTAGTCGATATCAACATCTGGTTGCTGTGAAAACTATATATATATGAGAAATTTAACCCTGTTTCCTTCAGTTCTTTTCTATTTATGGAATGATTTAAAATGCTCTTTACTTGATTAATACCTGGGTTTCTGTTCTTGTAAATATGAACTATTTTTATACCAAACTTGACATTAATTTATGCCACACTAGACTAAAGTCTAAAGTTGTTATAAAATGTGCCATATTGGATAATTATGACTAGGATTTTTGAACCATTTTTCTGTGACATGTACATAATGTATATAGCCGAATTGACCGGTTATGAAAATGTATGCATTGTTATTTATGACAATTTTAACTGAAACTAAAGTAACTACATGTTCAACAGGAGAAAGTTTCTCATGAAACGAATACCCTGACAAAAACTGAAACTAAACGATGTGCCTCAACGAAAAGTTGAAGTCTTAAGATTGCCTCAACAGGTAGAGAGGATTCCCTGTTGAAGTTTTACTGATGAAACAGACAGCATGCACTGTGTAGCAGTGCACGCAATATTTCAGAATATGAAATTGTGAGGAAAGCATAAGACCTTGAGTGCTGTTTGCATTTACCCTCATGTAAGCAGGACAACTAGGCCTTGTGTTCAGACTGACTATGTCATACCACCTTTTTAATGACAAGTTCAAAGGGCAAGCGGCCTGCCCTTTGAACTCATAAAAAGTTATGTACACTCTTTCTGGCAAAGGACCGTTTAAATTGGAATTGAAATCTTTAACATCACCTGGCCAACATTTAATTTAAGTGCTTCTTTGCAGAATTAGTGCTATTCATGGAGGATTGCTTAGTAAATGTGTGTGTTTGTGTTAGCGTGTGTATTAGAATTAGTCTCCCACATGTCAGTTTTCAGGGTAAAAAAGAAAAAAACAAGTGTACCACAGTGATACCACCTGCTGTGCTAAGAAGTTATTGCCCTGCACTTTGACAGAAATTATTTATGCAGCGTTACATATGTATTCAATCTCCATGAGTTTTACGAATTACTGGTTTAATAAAGCATGATTTCAGCACCACAAGAATGATTGATTTCTTCCAACACTGCTTTGAAATAATCATTCAGCAAAGAACATAATACATTGATCTACTATTTTATTTTTTACACAGTACTATTCATATAATTATTATTCACTTCCATTCATATTATAACAACATTGTAATACTACTATTACATGGCATAATCTACTATATTGGGATACATATTAGCATATTGCTATGCATAGATGGACATCAGATTTAATATGTTTCATTTGGCACTGATAAAACCCTGGCAAAACATCAGAAGAAGCTGCCGAGGTTGCACTTCCATCATTAGTGAGTTAGCACTACCCTGGCCAAGGCAGCTCTCGGGATTCAATAAACCACTCCTGGTCTAGAATGAGCAGAATGCGGAGAGCTCTCTGAGGTATGTGATCAGTAGATTCAATCGTTTTGCATATTTAATGTTAAAATATTATTAAAGCTAGCATCAAATTTTACTGGGGTACATGTTTGAAAAAGAAATGTGTGACATTGTGTTGATTTTAAATATGTCCTTATTTGGTCTGTTCTCACAGATTCAAAATGTTGGCTAAACTCAATTTGTTGCTTCAGCTTGCCATTACATGTACATTGATTTGTACAAATCGGGTAGAAAGCCAAGCTGCCTACGGTATGGACATGAATACATGTACAATATTAGTTGAATATATGTACAATATAATGTTTAATGTTTGTTTTAGTATTTTTTTACCATTTATTATGACCATTTATAACAACTTTCTGTTTCCACCCATGCTGCTAGATCAAACAAAAATTGCAGTGTTGGAGCCAAGCATTTTGACATTCTAATCAGTTTAAGTGCAAGCTAAGAACAGTTAATGTCAATGAGGCCATAACATTTGTCTTATGGAAAATGCTGGTTATGCAGTTCTAAGACACATATATTGAACTAACTGACCACTATGATAACAACATGTAAAATCAGGATTTTTGTATGGTTTTGAATCTTTCAAGGAGACTATTTTAAGAGACTATTATTATTATTATTATTTTTTAGGTTTGAAATGCCAATTTATAGCATCCCCTTACAAAACATATTTTGTTCCTCCACCTCCTCCACCATTACCTCCAGTAATACAAAGGCACTTGCTGATGGTAATCTTCATGAACACACCTTCTATCTCATTATTGTTCAGTCACTGTAAAGTTAAATCATAAATTCATTAGGAAATCACCATTCTTTCAGATCAACACCAAGTATCTCACAGCACCTAAAGGTGAAAAGGTAGACATTCCTATAAATGTCTCCAAAAATGGTACATCTTAAAATAATATATATTTATATTAAAGATAGCACCTTCTCTTCATTTAATAAGGGGAGCAGAGGGCAGAAAGGTGAAAAGGTGAGGAAGAAAATTTAATTTAATACAACATAGATTTATGCCATAATTATTAATAGATGCATGTATTGTTGAGTGTTACCTTTCGTACTTTTCATTTTAAAGGGAAAACGAGGACAAATAGGACCACAGGGATATCCAGGTTACCTGGGTGGTTTTGGTGAACCAGGAGAGGAGGTGAACATGATTTCATTGGAATATTTTGATGGTGGACAGTAATTACGTATTATGCTAATCACAATACATTTGAGGCTTCCTTTTATTGTTATTGTAATTTGATCTGGATACTTAGGGGGAAAAGGGTGAAAGAGGCTGGATGGGTTTAGCTGGAGAGGTTGGAAAACCAGGGAGATATGAGGTGAGACACAGACGTAACAGTGAATGTAGCAGCATTAATGTTTTTTCTTAATGCTTCACATGATTTGTCATTTAAGGGGCAAAAGGGGCACATTGGATCCAAGGTGAGTGATCCACTTACAATGTCGGGTTCCAATATCCTTCAGATATGTATTTGAAGGGGTTCAAACGGGGCCGGCTCTATGCTGTGGCAAGAGGTGGTAATGCCCTCCTAAACAAACAACCTGCACACTTAAATCAAACTGTGTGATGCCCAGGGGTTGGGCGCTCACAGCCTGTGCCGAGGCATCTGATTAGGGAGCTCCATAAGAGAGGGTAGCTGCTTAATGCCGTGGCTGCATTAATGTGTACTAGAATACTAGAATACTGATTTCAGTTCTTGCAATTGCCACAAGCATGCAGGGTTTTTTTTGTTGCTGTTGTCCCTTTGTTCCTTTTTTTGGCCCTCGTGCCGTTTCCTTTGCCCTTTAAAATAAATCCCATTTTTCCCGATGTCCTGTGTCATGGTCCACGGAACCAGAAAGTGAGCATGTGTAGAAGGAGACAAGGAACTCCAGTGCGGTGTGACGCAAGGAGGCAGGGGACGGTAGGCGTGATGTACTGAGGGGACAGTTTGTGTGACTCGGTCCTAAGATCCTGGGTGGACAACCACACTCTCAGTCCCACTTGGAAGCGCAGTCGGCGTGGGTGCCGGTGGTTGTGTTGGGTCGACGTCCTGCGGGTGGCGTTGATGAGGGCCGACCGCGCTGTTTTCCAGGCATTTTGGCAGCAACCAATCATCTGACGGGCCCAAGGGACCCATCTACGGGCACCTGGTGGGCAAAGATGGCGTGTTGAAAGCCCTAACAGACTTCAAATGGGCTATGTCTGGTGGCGGAGGAAACCTGCAGGTTATGGGCCAGCTCCGCCCAAAGGAGGAAACCAGGCCAGGTGCGTTGATGGTCTGACGCAAAGCACCGCAGGTATCGTCCCATCTGTTGGTTGGTTCTCTCCACCTGGCCGTTGGTCTGAGGGTGGTAGCCAGAGGAGAGACTGTAGGTGGAACCGATGAGGAAGAAGAAGTCCTTCCACACAGCTGAGACAAACTGGGGTCCCCGATCGGAGACAATGTCCTGGGGGAACCCATGAAGGTGGACGACGTGTTGGAGCACGAGGTCAGCAGTTGTGGCAGAGGACGGTAGGCCTGGCAGGATGACCAAGTTGGATGCCTTGGAGAAGCAGCTCAATATGGTCAGGAGGTCATTCCGTTGGCTTCAGGGAGACCGGTGATGAAGTCGAGGTGGGCCCAGGGACAACAAGGAATTGGATGAGGGTGCAGGGGATCAACAGTAGGAGTGTTGAGAGTCTTGGCCCAGGCACAGACGTCACAGGTGTCCACGTAGGCCTGTACATCCCGCCGTAACAAAGGCCACCAGAACGCCCGGCGAATGAAGGAGAGGGTCCTTTGGCATCCGGGATTGCCCAGAGCACAGAGGAGTGGCCCCAGTGCAGCACATCGGACCAGCAGGTGTTGGGGATGTACAGGCACCCTGGTGGGATGTTGGCTGGGCCAGGGTCAGACGTCTGGGCAGCCCGGACCTTAGTCTCCAGGGACCACCGGGGAGGACGCAAGATGCGATGAGGTGGGAGAATGGGTTCGGGGTCAGAGGATAAGGAATCTGGAGCGTGCTGTTGGGATAGTGTGTCGGCTGCGGATGAGGTTGTAGGCCGAGCGTAGATACAGTTTTGTGAAATACTTGGCCCCCGAGAGGGCGTCGAGGGTAAGAGGGTGTTAGTAAGAGGCAATGGTGTCCGATTTTTTATGGTGATTTTATTGAGGCCACAATTGTCCACGCAGGGTCTTAGACCAACATCCTTCTTGGAAACAAAGAAGAACCCTGCCGCGGACGGTGAGGTCGATGGGCGGATGGTGCCGTTCTGAAGCGCCTCTGCCACAAACTGCTCCATGCCAATTGCTCTGCTTTAGAGAGAGAGTAGATATGTCCTCTGGGTGGCGTGGTTCTGGAGAGCCACCGTATGGTGAGTGATGGGTCCCGAGGAAATGGGTCGACCGTCCACGGAGGTGATGGTGAGTGGAGATGCGAGGGGTTCCATGGGCATGTGATGTGCTCTGATGAATGATTGGTCTATGAAGTTTCCAGCCGCCCCGGAATCCACAAAGGCAGTGGTGGAGACGACGTGCTGATTTAATTCCAGGATGGCTGGGAGGGTGAGTCGTGAGGTCGGCATCGGAAAATTAGGAAGAAGTGGCCCAGTTGATCGTGCCGCTCGGATCAGCTGGGCGCCCTGTTTCCCGGACAAATGGGGCAGATTAAGCGGCTGTGTGTGGGGGAAGCGCAGTATACACCCAAGCCCTCCCGAAAACGCTGCTGTTTCCCCTCATTGGTGAGGGCTGCCCATCCAAGCTGCATGGGTTCCCCCCGATTGTCTGGAGGAGTAACAGTGGTTCGAGGTGGTTAGAATGGGGGTTGAAGGGTCCGATGCACGATTGGAGTGGGAGCCGCAGTTTTTGGGTGCGCCAGCAGGTGGCGATCGATCCAGTTGGATCAATGCTTCATATGTTGCTGGCATCTCCCAGTTGACCATCTCGCCGCGGGACCAGTCCTCCATAGTAAATCATACGGAAGGCGTGGACGTCCAGCGGAGTTTTTGCAGCCAGGGTCCGGAATTGTGCGATGAATTGACTGACGGATGAGGAACCCTGGCCCAGACGAAACAGATGTCTTCCAGTCCGGATGGCAGAATGTGTTTTTTAACTCCTCCACGGCGGGGTACGTCAGCCGCGCGACAGCCCACTCCGCAGCCAGACCAGTTAGCAGTGAAAACGCAATCTGCGATTGGGAACTAGGGTAGGAAAATCAGAGACAGAGTGGTTAGGAGTGCCTCGCGCTCCCCTCGGTCCCATTCCAGCGCTCCGGGGGCACCAGACTGGGTTCAGGAGTCGCAGGAGGGAGAAGACCCTGCGCGTCATGTTCACAGCAAACCTCCTGCAACAGACATTTGATGAGGTTTGACTGGCGCTCTACCCAATCACATCCATGGAATCAGAACATAAGTACGTGTAGGAGGAGACGAGGAACCCCGGTGTGGTGCAAGGAGGCAGGTAAGTTCCCTCCGACTTACTATGCGAACGCTAACCAGCGTAAGACCCAACACCACACGGATGATGTTGTTCGTGTTAAAGTACAATTTAGTTTGGGGCAGGACGAGAGGAAGGAGTTCAGAAGAGAGGATAGTAGAAGGTCAGGAACGGTCTTACTTTGAGAAGGAGTGGAGCCGAGTCTCGTTGACATGTCATGTATCACTCAATGACTGAGCAGCTGGCAGTGGCCATCTTGTTAATTTATAGGAGTCATGTTACATTGTTTCCGTGTTGCTCCCAGTCACATGGATGGAATCATGTGACACAAACATTTAGTTAAGAAAAGAAAATAATAGACTACCTACAAACTGAATATGGTCAAGATTTACTACAGTAGATGAAAATCTCCTGGAAAAGGCAAAAATTAGATGACATGATTCCCCTCTAGTTTGCTCCTTCCCTCTGTGCTCTGTTTTGCGCAGATCCCCACTCACCCTCCCCCACCTAAACATGTAAATAAGCTGGTGTCATGTTTCTTAGTAGGCACGGAAGAGCAAAATGAGTGTGAGGCTTAGAGGAAGCAGCTGTCTGGTGAGATCAGGTTATCAGGTGCAAATTTAAGGAACAGGCTATGATGTTAATAATACATCATGGCTTCACCAGTACCACAGAGGCAGACTTATGCAATGAACAGTCAATGCTTATATACAATGCACAATTCGCAACATGTTCTCTATCTAACCTATGATTACACAGTAAGGCACAGAAGGCTCCTACTTTATTGGTGATAAGGCTCGCTCTTGTTCTGTTCTTCCTCTAAATTGGCAATGGGTGTCAACTTTATTTGACTTAAAAACATCTTGAACGGACTTGCAACCCCTGCTGGAGAAGCGTCTGTATGTGAAACCACTTCCACTTCACCCACGCTTTGTTCGTAGGTTTCAACATCAGTTCCTGGGGTACATGAACATTGATTCGTTCACCACGGCCCCCACCATGGACCCCCAGCAACGTGCTGGCAGTCAAGCTGGTTCTAGAGGAATGGAGTCATTGCCTGGAGGGGGCTGTTCTTCTTGGTCCTCACCAAACACAAAACCTTAGCCTATGGACTATGATCCACCTTCACATGACCTCATTGCACCTGCAGCCCACATCCTCACACCTGTCCGTTGGACCCTTCTGCAAGAAGTCACCGCGGGACACTCGCAGGACCTGCTCCGCCGGATACGCCGCCCGATTGCACCTATGTGCCTGCCACAGTCTGACCTTGCGTGTTGCAATGAATGGTCCGCCAGAGGGTGTCAGTGGTCACGAGGAAGACAACAGACATCATAAGATGGCGGAGACAACAACAAAGCTGGCTCTGGCCTTGTCTTGCCACATCAGTCATGTGGCAAAGCATGTTTAAGGCTGTGTTTGCGATCACTCAAACTGATGTTAAATGTTTAGAATGTTTGTCAGTATGTCTGTGTGTAAAACCGGAATTTTTATTACTCGGTGCAGTAAAAGGGAGACTGTGGTCTACTCCAAAACAACATTTATTTCAACATTTATTTTTTATATAGCCCAAAACCACATACAGTATGTCTCAATGGGTTTTGACAGACCCTACAGTTGACACCCCCCACACTTGACCTTTCTGCACACAAGGAAAAACTAAAAAAAAAACTCTTGGAAAAGAAGAAATGGACAGTGAGCCTGCAAATAGTCAGTGCAGGGTTTGTGATGATTTGCCCAATGTGATGATAAGTCCTACAGTTGTAGAGGTGGGAGAAGTCCAACATGTAGTCCAGTGTCATGGTGTTCATTTATGTGTTCGTCCCTTCACTGGAGTCTGCCAGTAATCTGTGTGCTTGATTCCGTGTCTTGGAGAGAACAAACAGAAGCAGAGGCGGATGGTGGCATTGTACGACTGATATTGAAATATGTGGTTAGAGTGGTATATTTGTGCAACAGTGTCCCGACTTTAACAGAAGGCCATAGAAAACAGATGTGCTTTCAGTTTAGATTTAAACATTGAGACTGTGTCTGAGTCCTGAACACTGACTGGCAAGCCGTTCCTTCTCTATAGGAGAAGAATCTGCTCCCAGCTGTACCTTCTGTACAAACAAATGGCACATACCCAAAAAGACTCAAACTTCCAAACATCTCACCATCTCATCCAGCACTTTTGTCTTCCATTTTCATTCCAAGTCTTCCATCTCACCATCACCATTATTAAATGATCTTTCAACAAATTTAATAGATGCTTCCAATTGCGATCCACTTGTCCTGATGCGTAATATGATCACCGGTCGGCTGTCCTTCACAGGGGGTTCGTCGGGGTCCTCTTTATCTGAATGATGTTGTTGTTGTCTATCTTCTGTGAACTCATGATCCACAAGGCAGCTGTTGTAATCTTGGTTTTTGCTATCTTCGTCATCATCTTTGTCATCATCTCCACATTTTCTATGTGAAATTTGACTGTTGTTGTCGATGTTCCAATCTTTTAAAAAATCGAGTTCAGGAAGGCAGCTACCACGATCTGGGATATCATCTTTTAAGTCAGAACGGTCGACAGTGCTGTCATTGTTGCGTGACTCATTTTTTCCTTTTTGGTCTTTAGAGTTAAATAAGATGTTGCAATCACTTTAGTAATCTGAATGATGTTGTTGTTGTCTATCTTCTGTGAACTCATGATCCACATGGCAGCTGTTGTAATCTTGGTTTTTGCTATCTTTGTCATCATCTCCACATTTTCTATGTGAAATGTGACTGTTGTTGTCGATGTTCCAATCTTTTAAAAAACCGGGTTCAGGAAGGCAGCTACCACTGTCTCGGATTTGCCAATCATCTTTTAAGTCAGAACGGTCGACAGTGCTGTCATTGTTGCATGACTCGTTTTTTCCTTTTTGGTCTAATACCCTGAATTCTTCATGTAAGGGAATGCTACTGTCCATCCTGCGTGATTCCAAGTCTTAACGTAAGAATTGACATTTCTCTTCAGTCCATAAGGCTTCTGTTCTATGGTTATACATATGTTGACTGTGTTGATGTTCATTGCGCTTCCTGTGTCTGTAATGTGGTTAAGTACTGTGGTACTTCCTGTAAGGCAAGCGTCTTCTCTTTTCCTCTTTCCTGGCTGAATGATATGCTTGGCGTGGGTAGTGTCTTCTTTCTTCAGTCCATAAGGGCCTTTCTCTATAATAATTCCTATAAGGTTCTACTCTACAGTTAATTTTGTAAGGATTTTGCCGATATACTACTCTGCGCTCTCTGTATCTTTGGCATGGGCACTCCTGCCTTGAAGGCATTTCTTGGTAGCATATGCTGTCTTCATGTCTGTTGGCAAAATTAGATTCTCTCCACAGGTGGCCATTTAGTGAATGGGTCGAGCTCATTTCACCCCTGTGGAAGTAGGGTTGGTGGTCTCTTCTTTGGTGAAGACAATCTCTTTGGTCATCAGTACTTTTATCATCCGACAGTTCACTTCTGTTTGCCCTGTATGAGTTTTCAGAAGCACTCTTCATTGTTGAATCCATCATTTAATTGAAATTCTTTTAAGATACGATCTCTATAAATAGATAATATCAAATATGATTTTAGTACTAAATAGATTATTTGGCATAAGAATGTTAAAGAACATGAATATGGTCACAGTTCTTTGTGGTAAAGAATGTTTTCATTGTAGGCTACCAGATAGCCAGACACACCCACTGCCAGCTCCGCCCACTAAATTTGTCCACCAATGGGAAACGTCGACCTGTGCCTCATTGCAAGACAGCCAGACCAGCCCATTAATTATGTCCACTAATGGGAAACTTCCAACTACGCCTCATTGCGAGATGCAAGACGGCAATGTGATTGTGTTGTAGGACAGGGCTAATAAGGATTTTCTAGGTATTTGCGAGGGTTACTTTTCACTGATGTTTCGTTTTATATTTACTTTTACATTTACAACACGTGGCAGACACCCTTGTCCAGATCGACTTACAAAGTACAATCAGGTTACCATCAGTGAAGTAATCAGTTCTGGTTCACTAGGACCTCAAACTATGAATCTGATCATGAACTGTGTTTTTAGTTTCTTCAATAAAAGTTAGATAAAAAAAATTATTTACAAGTTTCAAGCATTGTCAAAAGAAGTAGGCCTTAGGCCTCATCCACACAAGAATATTTTTGCTCCAAAACGGTAAAATGTCCAATCTGGCTTTGCAACTTTTTACATAGGCCCAGAAGTTGAGCAAGGGTGGGTGCGTTACATATTCAACACACTTTTAACACAGAACTTTTTGGCCTCAGGACCCAGATATATAAACAGACTGTGTGTAACAAAACCCCTTTCCTTAAATTATAGATTCAGGGGAACTTTGGGGAAATAAATGGACAACATTCAGACATGAAATGTCAGAGAATATGGTTCTTCTGTTTAAATATCGATTTATTTGTTAACATTGCAATTAATCGGAATTGAACTTCCACAGGTTGGTCGCTCTGGTATCGCAATTGGAGGCATGAAGATCATTATTAAATGATCTTTCAACAACTAAAATAAATACATGCCTCCAATTGCGATCCACTTTGTGTCCTCATCCCTGCCACGATCAACGCTCGGCTGTCCTATACAGGGGGTTCTTAGGGGCCCTATTTATAATTAAATAGCATGTTGCGATCACTTTAGTTATCTCATTAACATTTTTTTAAGACAGGTTCAGTTCATGTTGTTGTTGTCTACATCTTCTGTGAAGTCAGAATCCATAAGGCAGCTGATGTAATCTTGGTTTTCGCTATTTTCATTATCATCTTTGTCACCATCTCCACATTTTCTATGAGAGATTTGACTGTTGTGGTCGATGTTCCCATCTTTTAAAAAATCGGGTTCAGAAAGACAGCTACCACAGTCTTGGATTTGCCAATCATCTTTTAAGTCAAACCAGTCGACAGTGCTGTCATTGTTGCGTGACTCGTTTTTTCCTTTTTGGTCTAATGCTCGGTATTCTTCATGTAAGGGACTGCTACTGTCCATCCTGTGTGGTTCCAAGTCTTGACGTGAGAATTGACTTCTCTCTTCAGTCCATAATGGTCGTGTTCTACGATTATACATATGTCGACTGTGTTGATGTTCACTGCGCTTCCTGTGTCTGTAAGGTGGGTAATGTGGGTAAGTACTGTGGTACTTCCTGTAAGGCAAGCGTCTTCTCTTTTCCTCTTTCCTGGCTGAATGATATGCTTGGCGTGGGTAGTGTCTTCTTTCTTCAGTCCATAAGGGTCTTTCTCTATAATGATTCCTATAAGGTTCTACTCTACGGTTAATCTTGTAAGGATTTTGCCTATATACTCTGCGCTCTCTGTATCTATGGCATGGGCACTCCTGCCTTGAATGCATTTCTTGATAGCGTCTGCTGTCTTCATGTCTGGTGGCAAAATTAGATTCTCTCCACGGTTGGCCATGTGAATGGGTCGAGCTCATTTCACCCCTGTGGAAGTAGGGCTGGTGGTCTCTTCTTCGGTGAGGACGATCTCTTTGGTCATCAGTACTTTTATCATCCGACAGTTCACTTCTGTTTGCCCTGTATGAGCTTTCAGAAGCACTCTTCATTGTTGAATCCATCATTTAATTGAAATTCTTTTAAGATACGATCTCTATAAATAGATCATATCGAATATGATTTTAGTACTAAATAGATTCTTTGGCATAAGAATGTTAAAGAACATGAATATGGTCACAGTTCTTTGTGGTAAAGAATGTTTTCATTGCAGGCTACCAGATAGCCAGACACACCCACTGCCAGCTCCGCCCACTAAATTTGTCCACCAATGGGAAACGTCGACCTGTGCCTCATTGCAAGACAGCCAGACCAGCCCATTAATTATGTCCACTAATGGGAAACTTCCAACTACGCCTCATTGCGAGATGCAAGACGGCCATGTGATTGTGTTGTAGGACAGGGCTAATAAGGATTTTCTAGGTATTTGCGAGGGTTACTTTTCACTGATGTTTCGTTTTATATTTACTTTTACATTTACAACACGTGGCAGACACCCTTGTCCAGATCGACTTACAAAGTACAATCAGGTTACCATCAGTGAAGTAATCAGTTCTGGTTCACTAGGACCTCAAACTATGAATCTGATCATGAACTGTGTTTTTAGTTTCTTCAATAAAAGTTAGATTAAAAAAATTATTTACAAGTTTCATGCATTGTCAAAAGAAGTAGGCCTTAGGCCTCATCCACACAAGAATATTTTTGCTCCAAAACGGTAAAATGTCCAATCTTGCTTTGCAACTTTTTACTATGCCCAGAAGTTGAGCAAGGGTGGGTGTGTTACATATTCAACACACTTTTAACACAGAACTTTTTGGCCTCAGGACCCAGATATATAAACAGACTGTGTGTAACAAAACCCCTTTCCTTAAATTATAGATTCAGGGGAACTTTGGGGAAATAAATGGACAACATTCAGACATGAAATGTCAGAGAATATGGTTCTTCTGTTTAAATATCGATTTATTTGTTAACATTGCAATTAATCGGAATTGAACTTCCACAGGTTGGTCGCTCTGGTATCGCAATTGGAGGCATGAAGATCATTATTAAATGATCTTTCAACAACTAAAATAAATACATGCCTCCAATTGCGATCCACTTTGTGTCCTCATCCCTGCCACGATCAACGCTCGGCTGTCTTATACAGGGGGTTCTTAGGGGCCCTATTTATAATTAAATAGCATGTTGCGATCACTTTAGTTATCTCATTAACATTTTTTTAAGACGGGTTCAGTTCATGTTGTTGTTGTCTACATCTTTTGTGAAGTCAGGATCCATAAGGCAGCTGTTGTAATCTTGGTTTTCGCTATTTTCATTATCATCTTTGTCACCATCTCCACATTTTCTATGAGAGATTTCACTGTTGTGGTCGATGTTCCAATCTTTTAAAAAATCAGGTTCAGGAAGGCAGCTACCACTGTCTCGGATTTGCCAATCATCTTTTAAGTCAAAACGGTTGACAGTGCTGTCATTGTTGCGTGACTCGTTTTTTCCTTTTTGGTCTAATGCTCGGTATTCTTCATGTAAGGGACTGCTACTGTCCATCCTGTGTGACTCTTGACGCGAGAATTGACTTCTCTCTTCAGTCCATTATGGTTGTGTTCTACGATTATACATATGTCGACTGTGTCGATGTTCACTGCGCTTCCTGTGTCTGTAAGGTGGGTAATGTGGGTAAGTACTGTGGTACTTCCTGTAATGCAAGCGTCTTCTCTTTTCCTCTTTCCTGGCTGAATGATATGCTTGGCGTGGGTAGTGTCTTCTTTCTTCAGTCCATAAGGGCCTTTCTCTATAATAATTCCTATAAGGTTCTACTCTACGGTTAATCTTGTAAGGATTTTGCCTATATACTCTGCGCTCTCTGTATCTATGATATGGGCACTCCTGCCTTGAATGCATTTCTTGATAGCGTCTGCTGTCTTCATGTCTGGTGGCAAAATTAGATTCTCTCCACGGTTGGCCATGTGAATGGGTCGAGCTCATTTCACCCCTGTGGAAGTAGGGCTGGTGGTCTCTTCTTCGGTGAGGACGATCTCTTTGGTCATCAGTACTTTTATCATCCGACAGTTCACTTCTGTTTGCCCTGTATGAGCTTTCAGAAGCACTCTTCATTGTTGAATCCATCATTTAATTGAAATCCGTTCAAGATACAATCTTTATAAATAGATAATGTAAAATATGATTTTAGTACTAAATAGATTTTTTGGCATAAGAATGTTAAAGAACATTAATATGGTCACAGTTCTCTGTGGTAAAGAATGTTTTCATTGCAGGCAATGAAAAAGACATATTGCGATTATTGAGATCAATATTGCGATATGCGATGTGATAAAGGACACTTGCTTGTACATCAATGAAAAGTCGCATGAAACATACAAACTACTTATAACAACTTGAAATTCCCAGTGCTTTCAAAATACAATATTCTACAAAATTAAATAATCACAAAAACTCTTTTACATTACTGTCGAACGACAAACCCTGATAAGGCTAAACAACTGTTTTGATTATATTTGGCCATTATAAAATCCCGTATTATAGTTCTTACGTTTAACCAAATCGTTGTTTGGATTCCTTCTCTACAATATCAGACGAATCCGCCCTTATCTGTCAACCCAGGCCACCCAACTACTGGTTCAGTCCTTAGTAATCTCACGACTTGATTACTGCAACTCCCTTCTAGCTGGTCTACCACTATGTACCATCCGACCTCTACAACTAATACAAAATGCAGCAGCACGACTGATCTTCAACCTTCCTAAATTCTCCCACACCGCCCCTCTGCTACGTTCCCTCCACTGGCTCCCAGTAGCTGCACGCATCAGGTTCAAAATACTGATGCTGGCCTACAAAGCCAAACATGGAGTAGCACCATCCTACCTCACAGCCCTTATTACACCTCGCACTGCACCTCGTTTTCATCTCTGAAGGTACAAGGGAAACATTCATCTAGACTCTTCTCCGTCTTGGCCCCTCGGTGGTGGAAAGAACTTCCACTCGAAGTCAGAACAGCTCAGTCACCTTCAAACGACAGCTCAAGACCTACCTCTTTAAAGAATATTTAGATTAAATTGTAACTTTAAGCAGCAGCGCAAGCTGACAGCCGTTATCCATCCTCACAGGCCCAGATCACTCTTCTCCTGTCACTCCTCAGAAGCTTTAATGGAGGACGTTTCATGTCAGCTCTACCATCTGCGCCAGGGATCCTGTACAGTCAGTCACTTCACGGTGAAGTTTTGAACCCCTGGCAGCCAAGACCCCCATGGGCCTCCACACACTCTGAATTATGAATGATGAATTATGAATTATGAAGCTCTGCGTGATGGTCGGTCAGGAGATGCCTTCCTCTATTGACGCACTTGTGAACTGTCACATGACCTCGTTCATGTGACTGTGAAAACGCGAAACTGAGTGACGCGTCCGGTATTTAACCTGGTAATCAATGCTCTGTCATTGTTGCTTCGTGTATGACACATGGCTCACCTACTCACTTGAAGCGGTGGTGACTCACCCACCTCATTGCGCCATTTCCCCAATTGGGCTCTTCCTCTTTATCTCCTCTACTATTGGTCTTACCAGGAGTTCAGAAAACCATGCTTATTTTTTTGTGTTGAGCCCCATGGCAAGCATGGTGCATTGAGCGGAACTCCCTGCCCACGTTCTGCACATCCGGCTGCATCCGCCATATGCCTGGTCCCGTTCTCCTGCAGCTGCCTCTCTTCTGCCCGCATCCCCAGTGCCCCAGGGGGGTCACCTATGCTCCAGTCTCTCCAGCCAACCCAGCATGTTTCTGCATGCGTCTTCCCACAGCAACCCTGACATTAACCGATGGAGCAGAGTCTGGAGTTGTGAAATCTCAGTTGTTGCAATTTATAAAATTACACTTGTACAAATTGGTTCCATTTCTGTATATCTTTTAGCCCTACCCTTTACATTGCATTTTTGTGATCTAACAGGGTGACAAGGGCCGGAAAGGGGACCAAGGAACATTAGGAGAATCTGTAAGTCACAGATTTCATTTGATATACTGCATTTTTCTCTTATACGTATTCTGAACTTCATGTAATGTGTTATTATTTATAGGGCTCCATTGGAAACCGTGGTTTCAAAGGCCAGAAGGTAAAACACAAATACATTTGCAATAGGTACATTTATGAAGACTTCTGAGAAGCACCACATTTATGTACAAGTTTATGAAATGGATTTAAGCAATTTTAACAAATTGTCATGGTTATGCTCTGAGCATAGCATTTCCAAATCTCATAACTCTTGTGAAATGTTCCTGGTGGAAAGCGGTGCACTGGCGACTAATCACGAGTGGCCAAGACTTGTGAATGCACAACACAGCAACGAGTTGACCTCCAAATTCTCACATATCTTTTTTTAGGGTATTAGGGGACTTAAAGGATACTCTGGGCTTCATGGACCACTCGGTCCAAGAGGAATTCCTGGGGGACGGGGACGAGCAGTTAAGTATTCAACTGTAAAATTTCTTCCGAAACCATTGTGTGCATGACCTGTTGAAGCATATTTTAATCAGTCTTGGATCCTGCGAAAATGCATTTCAGGGAACGAAAGGTCGCTCTGGGCCACATGGATTAGCAGGACGTGTTGGCACAGATGGCTTTCCTGGCCATGTTGGAAAGCCAGGGGTGCCAGGGACAGGTGCAGATTTATTACAAATTTTACATAAATATGCACAAACATAGTGTATACGTGACAATTAACGTGTAGCTTGGGTACCTTGCAGTGAATCTTCTGCCTGGGCCAGAAGGAGAAAGGGGTTTCAGTGGACCTCCAACATCGTGTAACTGCTCCAGGACAATCCATATTCACAAGCCACAACTTAAGGTTCTGCCTGTATGTATAAAATCAATACTGAATTGATCAAATGCAAATTGATCTATTAGACCCATGTACATGCAACACTGACATACGCATTTGAAACGCATGTAAGAAACTGTACTTTTAACAGGATATATATATCATAAATGATAAGGAGGATATGCTTGAAATACAGTCAGAGAAAGCCATGGTCCTGAGGAGGGACACGCACACGCTATTTGTCTTTATTGACTCTGAGTGGGCCAATGTCCAGGTGAGTAACTTTAGCTTTCAGTGAGAAATTTCCATCATTTCAGTACAACTATTTCATGCGTCTATCACACATGGTACACTTATTTATATTAAATGAAATAATTATCTATGCTTAAACTTTAATCCAAGGACGGACCTTCACTTTGCAATGTTTGTTTGTTTCAGGTTTCAAGACCAATTAACAATAATTAAATGACTGGCATGGTATGTGGTGCCACTAGCAAACATGCATGTCTGCATTGTCCAGATTAAGAATTGATTATTAAAACGTTGCTTGTCTCAACGAGTTGCTTTTAACGGCACGTCAGTAAGCGTAACTACTTAAGTTCATTTCCACTCACGCTTTAATTGTCACGCTCTTGTCACATTGTTAACGAACCTATAAATGACACAGCACGGGCACCGGCCCGCTGTGATATGAAATAAATGAACTGGTAAGAAAACCAACCCTATGTGCTCTTTCAGTCCTGGGGGATTCCGTTCTGTCGCATATTAATTTACCTTCTCAACATGTCCTTCCTGAGTTCTTGGTGGCTGTGGCGGGATTTGTCGCCATTTGTTGCCATGTCCGCTTATTTTACGCGGGGCTTACTTTGTTTTCGCAAAGTCGCGCGTAGACCTTTGCATTATAACACATGCGTGTTTAGGCTTGTTTCCTTCTTTCGTCAGTTGTATTCTTTTTTTGTCAGTTTGCAAGCTTTTTCTCGCGACATCTGGCAACCCTGAACGCGTAACGGTAGGTAGGTAGGAAAAAGGCATAGATATGAACACAATAGATGTCTCATTGAATGGGGGCATCTAAGGGAGCGAATGCGTCAATAGAGCCGCCATCTTGGGATGGGCTAGTGCTCCTTTTAAATTAATAAACGTCTATCAGCGCCATGGTGGAATATAGAATAAAAGCAAAATTGAGTTCGTTTCAAATATCAGACATGTATTTCTGACCTTATTTTTATGTACAAAAAGTAATCAGACAATATTTGTTTTTTTTTTTCATTTGAAATAAACTTAAACTGCACTCTAACTACATTCAGAACAATGCAAATACAAACAACTCAAAAAGGCCAGCAATGTTAGCTGAAAGACCCTTCCAATCTTCATTATAATCCCTGTAGCTTTCACCACTCATCCATTGATATTTACACTTTTGTCCAAAGCAACAAGAATTTGTAAAGATTTGTAGAGAACTATAGACAAGCTGTACACAATGCATTTTTCAGACAAGGAAAATACTTTATTTTTTATATTTAAACATCAATTTACGTTCTTATATGGAAAAAATGGTCCATACACAGAGGCATTTTTGTAGATTTGTCAAGAACTGCAATTCACACAGGTGTCAGAACAGAAGCCGCCACTTTCCTATAGGGTGTGTGTAGGGTCACCAACTGTCGAAATATGGGTGATTGTCCAGTCTGGGGCAGCTCCCATTACTTATTCCAATCACAGCCTCATCCGCTAATAATAAGACTACTGTAACCATGACAAAACTCATGCAAATGTGGCCATGAGTTATAGACTGTTTCAGGGATGTCAAACTCAACATCCTTTAAATTCAAATTCAAGTTCAACATTTATTTGTCACGTACTGAGTCACACACAGTATGATATGCAGTGAAAAGCTTTTGCGACTGCTGTTGACCTCAATATTGCAAATATTGCAAGTATTCAAGTGAAACCAATATGCAAATACCGCAAACATTACCAAATATTACAAAATTATGTTTTTAAACATAAAATATGTGTAGGGTGAAGGTGTGCAAATGTGTAAAGTGAAGTTTCAGCAAAATTCTGTGGGGATTGAGTCCAGAAGTGATTGAAAGTTCTGGAGTGTATTAGTGTGCTGTCCCTTGCAGTGTCGTTGTTGTTGAGAGCTCGTATAGCCTGCGGGAAGAAGCTCCCCCTCATTCTCTCTGTGTTGGACTTCAGGGAGCGGAAGCGCTTCCCTGATCGCTGCAGAGAGGACAGTCCATTGTTGGGGTGGCTGAGGTCCTTCACTATCTTCCTGGCCCTGGTCCAGCACCGCTTGCTGTAGATCGATTGAAGGTCAGGGAGCTGGTGCGTTCAGCTGATCGAACCACCTGTCCTGCATGGTGCTATTCCCAAACCAGTTTGAGATGTTTCTCGTCAGAGTCTCTCAGGCGTCTGAGGTGGTAGAGAGGATGCCATGACCTTTTCACCACGGTGTTGATGTGACAGGACCACGACAGGTGTTATGGGAAATTTAGTTCCCCCATGTTCCCCCTGGCACGCACTGATTTCAGTTCATGACGTCACACGCTACTGCAACTTCTCTTTATTTAGACGTTTTCTCTTAACATTTTAATGTATTTTTTCTAATTTTTTGAATACTATTCAAAACGATTGAAGTCGCTGGACAGGATGTTAAATTGCCGGAGTAGATGTGCGTTAGTCTAGTTGTAAAAGTATATCATGAGTGACTGTTATCTGTACTCGCGTGTAATTAGGTACCCGAGTGATTTCCATTAGTGGATGTATGATGAACAATTGCACACACACACACACACCAATATATTGTTGTTACGTCTCTGGACGTATGCTCCCACGTGTTCTGTGTGTCTGGCTGTGTTTTTGCGCCCTGTCTCTTTTAGGTTATCCCCGCTGGACCATCCCTCCCGTTAGCTGTCCGCTGTATTATTGTTCCTCACTGTGAATAAAAGCACTGTTTATATGTTTGGTTTGTTTGTGTGTGTAACAGTGGACCTCCTCCTCTCCAAACCCTTGTCGTGTTTCTTAGACCCCTAGACTTAGGAACGTGACAATTGTATGTATATACAGATATTTTGAATACTCTCATCTATTGTGTTCTCAGACTATTTATTGTATAGTGAACTTCTTATATTAAACTGTTTGAATATTATCTATGATATTTATGTTTTGCTGCTCTTGTACTGTCATTTTCTGCCATGACAATGTAAATTTCAAACTTGTGGAACTAATAAATGATCGTCTTGTCTTATCTGACATCTGGTCACCCTACCTAAAAATTAGGGGGAATATTTTTGCCAGGTACCCAGGACATAACTGCCCCTCCACCAATACTACATCAGCAACATGTAATTATGTGCCTGGGTAGTTTACAGACATCTGTCATACTTCTTAGCCTAAATAATAGGGGGAATATAATTTCCTGGTACTCAGAATATTTGGTTCTCCCCTGTTACAACTGGTATACAGGAACTCTGGACCCTAATATTATTATTACTACATCAGCAACACCAGGATCAGGTGCTAATTCATGTTAAGGAGAACATGAAGAAAGCCAGGGACAAAATTAGGCAAAGGAACAAAGCATTTCATTTCCTGCAACAAATGACATCAGTGAAGCAGAGCCAGACGAGTCATGGGTATGGAGGATGCAACATCCATACACACACAAGCAAACCTACTTCTTAAAAATCTCCAATACATGTAATTTCATATCTATACGAGGCAAGCTTAATGAGACAGCTATCTAACAGTAATTCAGATTATTCTCTTTAACAGATTTCCTGCAATGACGGTGGCCAGGGGTTTCACTTGAGTTGTGCTGGAAATCCAGGATTATTTCTGCATACAGTGTGAGAAATAAGGAACTGGAACGGAAAAGAACAGGAATACAAAATTGTTTGTTAGAAAAGTGTTTATTGATTATGTTCATTTTAGTTTTGTGTGTGTGATTTGGAAAATATCTGTATATACATTAGAGGTGGGCATAGATTAATTTTCTTAATCTAGATTAATCTCACTGTAATCTTGGAATTAATCTAAATTAATCTAGATTAAAATGGCTCATTTGAATTCTGCCGAAGGCATTCAGAATATGTGTGCTACCCAAATAATGACTAAAAGTAAGTCTTTGAGAACAGGTTTTTCAAGCCAGGTGGCACATTAGACCAGGGGCTCATCTCCTGTTTCCAAAATGCATCACAAACTGCTTGAGAAAGCTGTTCTACTATGATAATTGGTGATCAATAAGATGTACTTGTGTTTACCAACTGTTTATTCAGTTAAATAGCTGCATCCATGTTACCACGTCACGTTTGATGTGGTAATTTCACAGTTCGAAGACTCGTTCTCGCCCCCTACAGTGCAATTCGGCTAGGTATACCTCCGCGCTAAAATATCAAGGTGAAAGTCATCATAGTGTAGCGGTTCTTCTTCTGCGTTGTGTAACTTTCTGATTTCGTTTCTTGAACCACAAATGATGAGCTGACACCCAAGAGATTTTCTGTGCAAAGTGTATTCTGTACAAAAAGCAAGGTCGCGTCAGAACATCGCGTCTTTCTGCACCTCTCTCTACAATATACAGTATTAAAAGAACATAAAATGCAAAATATTCCTAATATGTACATAAATTAAAATGAAAGAAATAACTTTTTGCACACAAACCCAACGCACCTCTCACAACTCATGCCATGTGTCCAAGAGACCTGAACCGGGTCTCGAAAACAAAATAAAAGTCTTTAGAAAATAAGAAAATAAAAGACACAAGAAAGAAGAAATATACTTATAAATCTAGTGTAACCATTTAACTCCGGCGTAGTATAGACCCAACTCCCAACCCAACTTTGTGAATAGATTAAAGGCGATATTTTCTTTATCGCCCGATAAGAGTCTCACGTGAACGCAGCACGTTAACGCCGATAACGGCCCACCACTAATATACATACAATATATTGGTGTGTGTGTGTGTGTGTGTGTGCGTGTGTATAAAATTGCTCATCATACATCCACTAATGGAAATCACTCGGGTACATAATTACACTCGAATACAGGAAACAGTCACTCGTGATATACTTTTACAACAAGACTAACGCATATCTACTCCGACTTAAAATCATGTCAGGCGACTTTAATCGTTTCGAATAGTATCTGTAAAAAAAACAAAGACGCTTTGAAAAAATTGATTAAAAAGGCAGAGAAGACGTCTGACGTTTCAGTAGCGTGTGACGTCATGACCTCAAATCAGCGCGTGCCAGGGGGAATACGGGGTTTCCCCAGGGGCGCAAGAGTTTTGAGCGGGAAAAAGACGACTTCTAGAATTCAAAGTAAAGTGGACTCGGAGTCGCGTAAAAGCAGGTGGACTCGGCTTCAGCCTCTCTAAGCCGGGAGCCATGTCGGACCCAGATTCAAGTCTACCTCCGAACACCAGTGTCGGCAGCTCAGCGCCATCCAGCGGCCTACGGTTCACCTTCTCCCAGTCGGCAGCGCCATCCAGCGGCCTACAGTTCACCTTCTCCCAGTCGGCAGCGCCATCCAGCGGCCTACAGTTCACCTTCTCCCAGTCGGCAGCGCCATCCAGCGGCCTACAGTTCACCTTCTCCCAGCCGGTAGCGCCATCCAGCGGCGTACAGTTCACCTTCTCCCAGTCGGCAGCGCCATCCAGCAGCAGCACCACCGCCGCTTACCAGCCTGCAACTGTTGCAAGCACCCCATCTTCTTTCCGCTTCTCCGATAAAGTTCTTCAGCCTCAGACAGAGCCACCAAAGTCTCTCTTTGGAGGCTTCAGCCAGCCCTCAGCCTTTGTGAAGCCAGAAGTCAAGCGAGAGAGGTTTGAGAGCACAGACGTGAGTCAGGGCGATGAAGAAAGTGCTGGAGATGTTCCATTTGAACATCCAATCCAGTCTCCTGTTCTGCAGAAACCGGAAACCAGGTCCCCAGGATCAGCAAACACGGTTACCATATGTAAAAGGTTGGTCAGTTTTATTACCTGGTACTTTGCACTTCTGCTGACATAATATGGGACAGTAGTAGCATTTAAGGAAGCATCTCTGTGTCTGGAAGGTTACATGTTTGGTTCCAGTGACTCCTACGCTCTCAGTGTGTTATTATGTACATTTAGATTACGTTATTTTATCTATTTTTATGTTTTTTTTTCCTCTCTCAACAGTACTGCGTTAACTCTTAATGTATCATTCACTAGTTCTCCAGCCACAAGCATTGCTAGTGTCAAGAGTAAAATGGACTTGACTCCAGAGGGCCCCAGTGCAGAGCCGGCAGCGAGCAGTCTGCCGTCCTCACTCCAGCATTTGATTGGCCATTTGGCCGAGACAGCTGAGGACAAGTTTCGCCTCCTGGAACAGAGAGACAAGATCCTGAGACAAGGTGTGCTTTCTCTGTTCTCCTGATGTATTTTGCAGTGGGATTCCAGTTGTAACTAAATTAATTCATATGTTCATGTTCTGGGACAGACCGGCCAAACAGAACAGATCTGGATATGTCCAAAGTATTTGTTGGCACATGCCCTGATATGTGTCCTGAGAAAGAGCGCTATATGAGAGAAACTCGCCACCAACTGAGCTCCTTTGAGGTGATTCCATGTTTTATTTACACAATTTGCCTTGTGTTACTGTTATAAATCCTAGTATCTGCTGCTATGATCCTGTTCTGAGTGATTCGTTTCCTGATTGACTGTTCAGGTGGACCATGCTGCAATTATAAAAGAGTACAGCAGGTCATCAGCTGACCAGGAAGAACCCCTCCCCCATGAGCTGCGGCCACTTCCCATACTGAATATGACCATGGACTACCTGGTCACGAAGATAATGGACCAGGGCGAGGACAACTGCCATGGCTGGTATGACTTTGTGTGGAACCGGACCAGAGGTATTCGAAAGGTATGTACTTTTTCATATATGTGTACATCAGAATATATTTAAAATATGTATAATGGGAAAGGGAGGGAAGAAGCGTGTGAAACCATATATTCAGGGTACCAATAAATAATGTGAAAAAATGAGATAAAAAATGTGAAATTACCCAGGTAAATAATTACATGTTGCTTATGTAGTAATATTAGTACTGGGGTCCAGAGTTCCTGCATGCTAGTAACAGGGGGGAACCATATATTCTGGGTACCAGGAAATTATGTTCCCTCTATTATTTAAGATAAGAAGTTTGGCAGATGTTTGAAAATCACTCAGGTACATAATTACATGTTGCTTATGTCTTGAGAAACTCAAGTCACTTTTTTCAATGAGTAAAACTTTGTTCTGCACCGACTCAGGACATTACCCAGCAGCACTTGTGTGATCCAATGACCGTGTCCTTGATGGAGAAGTGCACCCGCTTCCACATCCACTGTGCCCATGACCTGTGTGAGCAGCGCCTGATGTCGTTTGACCCAAGAATCAATAATGAGAACATGACCAAGTGCTTGCAGAGCCTGAAGGAGATGTACCACGATCTGAACAACATGGAGATTCACTGCCCCAATGAGGCGGAGTTTCTTCAGTACAGCGTGCTGCTGAAGCTTAACGACGGGGACGTTCTTAGGTCACTTTGGACACATTTTCTCATTTTGTATTTTCCTCTTTTTGAAGACTAAATTTCAACCCTTTTTTTGTATTCGCTTTATCAACAGAGAGTTTCAGCAGTTCCGTGAGGAGGTTCGGAATTCACCTGAAGTGCAGTTCGCTCTGCAGGCCTTTGCTGCTCTAAACAGCAACAACTTTGTCAGATTTTTCAAGTTGGTGAACTCCGCTTCTTATTTATCCAGCTGCATCCTTCACAGATACTTTAATCAGGTTGGTAGCTTGTTTTCTACATTCTTTTGCAGACATGCACATATTTCATGATACTTGCATCAACATTACGTGAACATCCATATGCATGTGCTTGTATTGCCTTTTGTGTGTAGGTGAGAAGGAGTGCTTTGAGAGCACTTAACATGGCCTACTCTATAGGTTATCAGAGATCCACGCTTTTCCCTGTCAATGACCTGGTGAGGATGCTCATGTTCTCTGATGCACCGGAAGCCACCAGTTTTGCCCAGCAGTACGGCCTCAACGTCAGCGATGGGTCAGTGGGTCTCCCCTCTGTCAGCCCAGCACAGGGTATCTGTTTGCTTCACATTTAGCAAACAGAAATTAAAAAATCTTCATTCTGAATAGCTACAGTAGACCAGTGATTCTCAAGCAATCTTTGGCTTTTCAAGTATCATCACTATGACTATAATTAAAATACACTAGTATAGGCCTGTTGAACTACCTATATTCTTATTCTATACAGATGTAGTATTTACTCCCCTAGATCCCACCCCTAGGGGGAACTAACATGTCACAATTTGTGAGCCAGGGCAGTACACAATGAAAATGATTGTAATAATAATATACAGTGCAGTAAATATGTTCAGACAAGGTGCAGTTTAAAGATATGAATAGTGCTGCAATTTTGTTGTATTATATTTAAGTACATTCTGGAATGTTTCAGGATGGTGGAGTTAAGACGCACGTCTTATCAGGAGCCCGAACCACCACTTCCCCAGAAGAAGTACCTGGCCATTGAGCTTAAGAGGAAGGTGCTCATTGGTGAGGTGGTGAATGGAGGCCCTCTCCCTAACCCACGTCAGCATATCCCAGTTTGCAGCTTTGATTCCCAGAACAAGTACAGAGGTGGTGGTCTTTAGTTGGAGCGTCTCCCAGTGCTTTCAGAGTGAGCCCATTGGAAGATATGTTTAGGACCACATCTGACTTACTTTAATAACATCATTCATCTGATTCTATGCGTTGTCATTAATTTGTCATTAATTATTTTTAGATTTAGATGTTTGTTTCAACAAGTAGGCACAGTAGTTTCTATATTATCTTCTACTAAATAAAGTTTTATTCTTATATGTGTTTTGTGAGGAGGAGGGAGAGTGAGGGTAGTTTAAATGTATTTATTTTTTGGAAAAACAAGGTTCAATATTAATTTATGCCTGTTTGCCTTTCTTCGTTTGTCCTATAGAGATGAATAGAGTTAGAGTTAAGGGTTTATGGACGACTGTTGATGTTTTAATTGATTTATTAATGTTTTATAATTCTAACCTTACAAGCTATATTGTATTGATGTAACTTGTCTTTTATAAAATAAAGCACTCTTCTACTGTAAAAATTTTAGCTGATCCTTTTCTACAGAGCTTTACTTTGGTAAGAGGCGTTGCACAGTAATTTTGTTTAGAATATTAAATTTAAAAAGAAAGCTGAAACCAGTGCAAACACATGTACTGACTTTGAAATCTATTGTTGTGTTATGGTGAAAAAGATCTACATATTTATTGTAGGATTTCTTTTTTTTTTTTTCAAATTTCCTTTTCTAACCTGGCCAGTAATCACTTTATTACCACCGCCACCGGCTGCGAAAGCAGAAGACCCAGGTTCAAATCCCACTTACTACCATTGTGTCCCTGAGCAAGACACTTAACCCTAAATTGCTCCGGGGGGGGACTGTCCCTGTAACTACTGATTGTAAGTCGCTCTGGATAAGGGCGTCTGATAAATGGCGTAAATGTAAATGCAGAAGACACATTTCACTGTGTGCACCGTGTGCTGGTCTGCTGTGAATCACAAGTGACAATCACTTCACTTTATCTTTTATTATCTTTAATAATATATTTTTTATTATCTACTCTACTATTTTTATTATCTAAAAATATTAACGGACACTGGACGTGGTATGTGGCAGCTTAATCAATCAAGTCAGGAAAGTCTGACGGGTGGGGGGGGTCATTATTCCAGGGGCGCCTTCTCTTCTGTACATCTTTTCATAAGAGTCCTACCTCGTAAAAGGGGAAAGAAAGCACGTCAGTCGGCGAGTACTTCTTCCTTTAGATGTTAATTATGCACTTGTCCTCGTGTTGTCCATGCAAATTAGGCCCTGGTCGAATTTCTGAATGCCCAGGATGTGACACAGCGTTTCCACGTCCCGGCACAGCCACGCTCGCCGTACATGCATCACAATCTGCAGGTTGCGCAGAACGATGCCCATTGCCAATCGGTCCATGACGTCAGTTTCACTTGGAAACCAAAGACACTGGTTTTTCAAAAGTCTTTCTGCAAACTATGTCTTAAGACATACATTAAGATACATAAAATTCAGTCATAATATAGTGTGTTACTTACAATAATAGGAACATATGTTTCTGTCTGTTTGACAGTTT
Source organism: Denticeps clupeoides (assembly GCF_900700375.1). NCBI lineage: Eukaryota > Metazoa > Chordata > Actinopteri > Clupeiformes > Denticipitidae > Denticeps > Denticeps clupeoides. The sequence goes on from NC_041715.1 coordinate 9,227,744, forward strand.
GTTTGCCCTGGCTTGCTGAACATACTGTTTCATCTGTGCTTAGAAAAAACATTTATTGATTAATAAATACAGTTCTACACATGTTATACTATGATACAAACAATTAATAATACTGTCATGACGTCAGATAAGATAAGATGATCATTTATTAGTCCCACAAGTTGGAAATTTACATTGTCATGGCAGAAAATTACAGTAAAGAGCAGCAAAACATAAATATCATAGAGAATATGCCAACTGTGTAATAAAAGAAGTTCCCTATACAATAAATAGTCTGAGAAAACAGTAAGATAAGATAAACCTTTATTAGTCCCACAAGTGTGAAATTGCATTTGTCACAGCAGAAAGTGGATGGAACAAAGGTAATAGCAGAAAAGACCTTGGAAGAAAAGACCTTCTGAACCTCTCCTTCCCACATCGTGGGTGCAGTAGCCTGAGACTGAAGAAGCTGCTCAGTGCTGTCAGAGTTTCCTGCATGGGGTGGGAGACGTTGTCCAACAGGGATGACAGCTTAGCCACTCACCACCTCCACTGGGTCCAGAGGGCATCCAAGAACAGAGCTGGCCCTCCGGATCAGCCTGTTCAGTTTCTTCCTGTCTCCAGAAGAGATGCTGTTGCCCCAGCACACTACACCCTAAAAGATTGCTGATGCCACTACAGAAACATAAAAAGTCTTTAGGAGTGGCCCCTGTATTCCAAAGGACCTGAGCCTCCGCAGCAGGTACAGCCTGCTCTGCCCAGTCCAGCTTATTGTTCAGATGAACCTGTAGCTCTCCACAACCTCAATGTCCATACCCTGGATGTTCAGTGGTTGCAGTGGAGGATGTTTGTGCCTGCGGAAGTCTACCGCCAGCTCCTTGGTTTTTCCGGTGTTGATCTGGAGGTATTTCTGCTGGCACCAGTCCTGTGTCAGTTCTGTGTACTCCCTGTCGTCCCCATCAGTGATGAGTCATCAGAGAACTTCTGCAGGAAGCAGTTGTTGGAGTTTTAGGAGAAGTCTGCAGTGTAGATGGTGAAGAGGTGGATGATGGCATCATCCACTCCAATGCCAGGCTGGTAAGCAAACTGAACTGGGTCCAGTGATGAACTCACCAGGTGCCGAAGCTATGCCAGGATCAGCCGCTCCAGGGTCTTTATCAGGTGGGATGTCAGAGCCCTTGAGTCTTTGGCACTGGTACTACACAAGAGGCTTTCAAGAGCAGTTATACTCTCAGTGCACACAGTGAAATTTGTCCTCTGCATTTAACCCATCACCCTTAGTGAGCAGTGGGCAGCCATGACAGGCTTTGCTCAGTGGCACCTTGGCGGATCGGGATTCGAACCGGCAAAATTCTGATTACTGGGCCGCTTCATTAACCGCTAGGCCACCACTGCCCCAATTGGGTACCACTTACCTATTGGGTAAGGACGAAGTCTCAGCGCTAGCTGCTGCTGGGACTGAGTATGCTTCTGTGGCTCTCAGGTAACAGTGGTCTTTTTTTAATATATTAGTTTGCTCATTTATCAGTTTGAAAAGTACACTGTTTAACTTTTTTTTTCTGTCTCATAATTTGTTGCCATGCAGCTTTCTGACCAGTGTTTACCTGGAAATTAGAGGAATGTCACACAAAATGAAATCACACCTAAATGTTTCACACCCACACTATCACAGTCTAATCTAAACATAAGCTTCCATCCAAATAATTGGCCAAACCATTGGGTTGTGGCCACCCTTTTCAAATCCTGCTACTGGTACTGTGTCCCTCAAACCATCATATGTGTGGATATGTTATATGGTTTAAGCTTCATAAACACCATCTTCTCCTTTGTCTGCAGTGTGTCTAACAGACAGGTTGATGCTGTCATGACCCGGTCCGGAAGGGGTTACTCAAGTGTAATGATCATTTTCACCTGTGCTTAACGTATAAAGCTGCCATGTTCGTTTCTGTTCACCGTTGGGTCTTAGTTATGTTACACGTTCACCATTTTGCAGGATGTCTCCCCACTGTCCCGTTCTTCACAAATTAAACCCCGGTTTCGTGATGTCGTGCGAATACGTCCTTCTTCCTCGTCATCTCCGTTCACCTGCCTCGTCATGCCAAAAGGTTGTGACAGATGCAGTATTTTCTGAAGTGGTTCAGGAGATGCTTAGATTACTTAAACTGCATTTCCAGTTAGAATGTCTGTGTTCAATATTTTTATTTTGTATGTCACATAAAATTCATCTGTTTGTGCAAAGGCAACTCGTGGACCTCTGAGTGAAGAAGGCCAGGCTAAGGTGGAGCATCTGAAAGCCCTATTGGGTACTAATGCCCTGTTGATGCTGCTGCCGTACATCTCCCTTGTCGACAAGGGAGATGTACCACTGCTCTCAGCCCTTCTCCAGATCAAGCAGATTCAGCAGGCCAGCTGCTGGCACTCACCCATGCCACTGGCTGTGGTGGTCCCTGGCCAGACAGACGGGTCCATCAATGACCAGAAACTGGAGAAAGGTAGAGTGGTGAAGAATTCATCTTTGCTTAGGCTGTGTCACATTCAGACTGTCAGGTGTAATTTTCCTGTTGCTCATATTTTTCTGAAGATCTTATGCTGAAGGAGCATGTACATGATGGATTGTATGGTTATCCATATTCCAGACACCACCAGTGACATGCAGGGCACTGAGCAGGTAGGTCACGGCTAGTCTTCTCCAGATATTTAGAAAAAACTATTGTTTATGTAGGTAAATCTTAATGCCATGCTTGCCATATTTCAGTTTTCATTTGCACGTTTTGTGTTGTACCTGTGCAGTTCCTCCGAGGGTATTTAAGATTGCAGATGACTTAGAATTTCCCAAGGTTATGCTGGAATGAATTATTATTTCATCCTCCACATCAGGTCTAGATGCTATAATCAGAAATGTACAATGAAAGACTGTTCTTTTTTTTGGTTGTGGCACATGCTGCGAGCCTCACAAACCACACTAATTGGTCAATCCAATAATTATTTTATTTCACTATGTTCTAAAAGCATACGTATGCAACATTCTAAAGCATCTGTGCTACAGTAGTGTAAAGTTATTGTTTATTTTTTTATTTTCCTTTAGCTGAGCCAGGCTGTGAAGTGGCTTGCAGCCCACTCCACAGTGATCTCCACTCTCCTCTGAGACGCTGGTTGGTTTTGTGGAGGCAGGACTGTGTCGTCAATTCAGTCCCAGACTTTACCATGACAAGCACGAACGAGCTAAAGCCAGACTCTCCTGCCAGGACCCAGCTCCCATCATCCAACTTTATAACAGTGTACTGAGCTTTCTAGCTGGACATGTGTCTTCTGACCACCTGGCCAGCCTCTCCTGCCCCCCACCTCTCCCTGCCTGAGACCACAGAACTGGTTACCCATTTGTACTGGAACTGCCCACAGCATCTGGCCTGGTTGAGAAGAGTGAGACCTGCCCCCTTTGAATGGTGATTCTTTTTGTGGCCAACTGTGTAGTTAATTTTATTTTATTCCTTTCTGCATTTCCTTTTATAACATGAAATATATTTGATTTACAGGATATATGACTGTGGTGGTGGTCCTTGTTTAAAATGTTTTTGTAATTGTTTCTTCTTACTGCCTCTTGGCCTTGCCTGTGTGCCTCTGTATTCCAGTATGCATCTCAGATACCATCTTTCCCGAGCAGCAAACCTCTCCTCATGTCCCAGCTGGAGAATCTTTTGGAAATACTTCATGCCAAATGTATTCTAGAGCCATGTGAGGAGCCAGAAGGTGATGAGAAAAGAAATTTAAAACAGGACCTTCCTGGGTTAAATGCACCAGATTCCGTGGGATGAGATTTTGGCCATCTGCATTGATCATCGGCTGCGCAGAAACATCAGGATTATTATTATTATTATTTTTGAGGGACATCGCTGAGATCAGATATGAAAGAGACATACGCATGTCACTTGTTGTTCAGTTTCGTTCGGATGTTAACAGACCTTGTTGGCCTTCTGTTCTGCTTAACCTAAATCCTTTTACGTATGGTCTGGTAGGTTCACCCAACAACTAAAGCACTGGTTGGAAGAAGACCCCGTGGACACTGTTTCCTTGCCTATGTTTGTGCCATCCACCCTTCTTTCCCATCCAGAGCACCTTACACCATCCAGGAGGACTGCTGCTGCCACCGCCACCAGCTTAGTTACCGTTCCAGTTGAACAGGTAAGAAAGCCGTTTCTGTTCAGATGAAGCATGTTTTCGGTGCTGTAGAAAGGGAGGAGTGGGTAACACACTCACCTATGAACCAGAAGACCCATGTTCAAACCCCACTTACTACCATTTTGTCCCTGAGCAAGACACTTAACCCTGAGGGGGACTGTCCCTGTAACTACTGATTGTAAGAGACTCTGGATGTAATCATCGATTAAAGGGCATATTTTTCTTTAGAATTACTGTTTATTGCAAATACAAGGACCTGTTGGGTACTACTGTGACAACACAGATTATTGGAAATAGCCAGACAGTCTACAGTCAAAGTTTGATTCTTGCTGTTAGTCGCGCGTAATTAATAATACTCTGGAGAAATGATGCACAAGGGAATGTAAATAGTGCTGATGTCTAATACAAGCGCTTGGCGTGTTATAATTTGTGTAAATGTGTTTAGGAACAGTGCATTTTGAAGTGCGATGTGGATTTTTTTAAAAAAGTTTATTCACATTGCAAATGTTGACAAGTTTTTAATTACGGCTTATTAGTGTTAATTTTTGTATTTTTTTTTATGAGCCACAACTCAAACTATACGCAACAAAACAGTTGTCAGGGTTCACAAACAAGGTCAAGTTCACCAAAATGCCGTCGCTGCAGAGGGCCGGAGACACAGGCTTTCAAAAGCGGTCCGGATAGGCTACAGCTGGAAACAGCACCTGGAGCCAATCCTGACAGAGCACCCTGGCTTCCCGCCGTCGTCCTGCATGGCGGCCCCAGACCATCAGGATGGCTCCCCAACGTGGTCCCACATGGCGGCCCTGGACCCTCAGGCTGGCTCCCCGACGTGGTCCCGCATGGTGGCCCCAGACCCTCAGGCTGGCTGCCCGACGTGGTCCTGCATGGCGGCCTCGGACCCTTCAACCTGCACACATAAATCAGGGCCGACCCTTCCGGGTACGTGCGGCCCCTGTCTCCGCATGTCCCCTTTGCAAGTCCCTGGTGCCAGTATGGAGGCTTCACCAGACCATCCGGCTAGCCCCTTCTGCATGCGTTAGGACAAACAGGCCCTCTTCCTGCCTGTCCCAGCTGGGTCCTCATGCCTTCCAGGGGGCTCTATGCGCTCCGTCCCTCTGGAGGCAGACGCAGGCCCATTCCTGGCCCGCCCTCTTTACCGGCAACCGAAGGACTCAGCTCCGTCGCTATCCCACCGAACCTGAACTGCACTGCCCCAAAAAAACGTTGGGGGAGCAACCCCCCGGCTGGACTTAGGGGTACCTTGGGGCTCGTCCACCTCGTTCTGGACCAGCACAGTCGGGTCAGGAACCGCCTACCTGTGGTTCAGCTCCACTGCTGGGTCACCATCTGGTGGACATAAAGATGGGAAATGGGGGCCCCATACGGACACATAAGCCACGCACACACACACAGACAGAGACAGACAGAAGAGAGGGTCCTCTGGCTCCCTCTCTGGGCTCTACGGTACCTCCGGACTGGCTTTGGATGTGGTGGTCGATCCCTGGCTCAGGACCAGAGGGATGTCCCACACAGGGCTGGGCGTGGGGTGGTGGACGACCTTTACAGCAGTGGGGACACTGGTGCTGCGCTGCCATTTAGCTGGGGAACGTCCGGGCAGAGGGAAGGCGGGTCGGTGACCAAAGCTGGAGTGGCGGATTCCCCACAAGGCTGTCCCGGCAACCCCGCGTCACCGTCTTCCTCCTCACTGTCCTCACACCTGTGGATGTGACGTCGTCGTCCGTGTCCTCCCACCACCAGAAGTGACGTGGGTTCCCACGGACCTCGCAACGATTGTAGACAGGCGCAATTGGCGGAGCCATCCCAGCACCGACCGCCCAACTTGCGTCTCCAATGCTCTCGTCATTGTCATCTGTGTCGTCCCAGTTCACGGGGAGCCTTGCCCGCAGAGCGCAGAGTTCCTGGTTCGACATGGCGAAGATCGTGGGGGTCGCATCCTCTGCGCTCGCTGCTCATGTCACTTGCTCGCTGCCGGCGATGCCATCGCACTCACTCCGCCCACTCGACCACTGACGTTGCTGCTTCCAGGTTTCGCGGACTCTCCAGGGGTCAACGTCATCATGTAGCGTCGTGCGCCATGGCTCGTCGGGAAGAAAGTGCTCAACCAAAATAGGTGGATTGGATCCAGGTCCCGGCGGGCCTCGCCGTGGATCCTCCCGACTGTGACGTCCCGTGGCAGACTATGGGTGTTTTCTGTTGTGTGTGTGTGTGTGTGTGTGTGTGTGTCTCTCTCTCTCTTTCTGTCTCTGTAATGTTGCATTGGACTCCTCCCACTTCCTGCCATGATTGGTGGGCTGTAATAAGGAAGAGGAATCAAAATGGCGGCTGCTTTGGGACAAGAGAGGATGTTGGTGAAGAGAAGAATGTTGTTAGTGAAGTGAAAAGAGTGTTGTTGGTGAAGTGAAGGATTGTGACCAAAAGACAAGACTTAGACTGCCCAGACCTGTTTTGTGTGTGTTTTGTTGTTTCAATGTCCTTGTTTGTAATAAACAATTAGCCTTAAGTATTGTTGCGTCGTTTTGGAGTTTATACTCCTATGTCCCATTTGTTATGTCCCTGACCCTAGATCGGGGACGTAACACCGACCCCACAGGCGTCCCTCCAGTGCTAGTTGTCAGGGTTCATGAACAAGGTCAAGTTCACCAAAATACCATCGCTGCAGAGGGGCGGAGTCACAGGCTTTTGAAAGCAGCCTGGATAGGCTACAGCTGGAAACCAATCCTAATGTGATTTGCTATCTTGTTATATTTAGTGTTTTAAAAATGTTTTGCACAAATCCATACCATTTCCACTCCTCCTACTGGACCGATATAGTCGCTGTGTCTGATTATCAGCACAGTTTAAGATATGATGCTGTGATGCAGTTAGCATGTATGCTACTGTCCCCTTGCAGCATAAAAAATGAAGCGCATCTAAATCCACATTACACCTTACAGCACATTACAATGTTCATGACCTAAATCATTTTCAGATTATTTCTGATTGCTTTCGCCACGTCAGTTCCCCAGCAAACGTTCCGCCAGCATATGTTTTTCTCCGGTTCAGAGCCGTGTGTAGCACCAATCACCATTCATTTATAAATCTATTATCAGCGTATTTTTATTTGTTTTGCACGAATCCACACCACGTGTTTCTGATATATAGATTGATTTTAATTGCTTTCTCCACGTAGCCTGAATGGACAATTCCGCCTGATCCATTGCCACCAAAACGGCAAAGTCTGGGCAAACCCACCCCCAGCTGGCTCTTTGGCACAGTTCTCTAAAAAAATACATTATTGTGTGTAGAGTAGAGTGTAGAGTAGTGTAAGAGTAGTGAAGATTAATTTTAAAGTTGTGTCATGTCAGATTCTTCGACAAAACTATGACATCTACTACACTTTAACACACAGCGAGGCTGTGTATTAATATTTCAAATTACGAAAGTTTTCATTAAACACCAATTACCTAATACTTTTCAAAAACCCTAGAGACAATAAACAAATTGGTGTGTTAGCAAGACAAATATATCCTGGTAATACCAATTTTTTTCTCGAATGTTTTAAAAACACGACTGAAAAACCCTTCGGCTACCTCATGATTGATTATAAATCTATAAATCTTTCGTCTATGTTCAGAAAAAAAGAGTTCAAACGCTAACATGTCTAATCGTCTTTATAGAAACCTGCCGCTTCTAAAACTCTTACTTAAAGCTAAACCGGCGCTGAGTCGTCACCTTTTACAACAATCTTTGAATGAGTTCATTTTAACCTTGTGCGAAGCGGCTTTGAATGTGCTCAGCGGTACAATACCGCTGAGAAAGTCGCAATATAAAAGAAGGAAAAAGCTATAAAATTCATAGATGATAAAAAAAAAATAGCCATATTAAGAAAGAAACATGTGATTAATCAAGAGGGCGGGTTCCTTTTGCCTCTGTTAAGTGTCGCCGTACCCTTTATAAGTAGCCTAATCGCCTCAAGACAGAGGGACTGATGGAGTATGCTGTAAAGATGTATTTGGTCCCCCAGCGACAGCTGGACAGGTTAAAAACGATAGAGCACCCACACTGTCAAGACAACACATGGAAAACGATTTGGAGGCATCAATAAAAAGTATTTTGGATAGGACTCATTTGGGGAATTTGGAAAAAGTTAAGCTATACACGTCGCTGTTGCAGAGGTATATATCACTGGTTAAGCAGGGTGATCTCGAGACTAAAACAATAAGGCTTAGCCTACCACAGGCATGTTGATAGACAATGCCCTGTTTTTTAGATGTCTTCCTGTTGATAATGCCAGCTGGTAAAACTCTCTTATAGCAGAACCTTCTATGTACTGCGGTTGAAACGACTTGGCTGGGAATTGATGTCCATCCACATATACCACTAGGAATTCAAAATCATAATGTTTGAATGCAAAAGGGTTATTATTTTAGGCATGGTAAATGCATCGTTGTCCACCATGCCTATCACAACGGCCTTTGGTAGTGTCCCCAAAAACAGGTTTTCCTGATTAGCAACACAGGTCCCGGCGGGCACTGAGAAATTTTTTAGGTACACTCTGTCAATAGGATATTTAGCAGTCGCTGTGATTAAAGCCTGGGCATGTCCTAACCTGACAGCCGGAGACACCGAAACTTTATTAACAAATAAGGACGGCGCTAGTATGTTGATTTTATAGGCCACATTGTTGCTGCGCATTAGACAAAACACGTCCCCGCGTTAATCGACTTTTAATATCAACAACGATCAAATTTTATTTGTCACCTACACAGTCATACACGGTATGATATGCAGTGAAATGCTTTTTAGCGACTGCTACAGACCAGATTATTGCAAATATTGCAAGTAAACAATGAACCAATATGCAAATATTGCAAAGATAACCAAATGTCTTGGTGAAGGTGTGCAAATAGGTGGAGTCAAGTATAAAATGACAAAGTATAATAAAGCAAACGTTAAAAAGTTAAAAATTAATTTCAAAGTTTGTGCAAGGATTTCCAGGGCAATTGAGTCCAGAAGTGATTGAGAGTGAAAGTGCTGGAGTGTATTGGAGTTCTATGTAGTGTTGTTGTTGTTGAGAGCTCAAATAGCCTGTAGAAAGAAGCTCCTCCTTACTCTCTCTGTGTTGGACTTCAGGGAGCGGAAGCGCTTCCCTGGTCGCAGCAGAGAGAAGAGACCATTGTTGGGGTGGCTGAGGTCCTTCACGATCTTCCCGGCCCTGGTCCAGCACCGCTTGCTGGTCAGGGAGCGATATCCATATGACCCGCAGAATCCTTGTAAAATAGACCTGTAGAGAAAAGTGATTCCAGGGTGTGGCTATCATAATTCATACGACACTCTATGATGATTCTGTACGGGTATGTATTTGAACTCTGTGAGATCAGACGATCCCCCAAGGATACGTCGACCTTCAAAAATATTGTAGCTCCAAGATAATTAATCAAGCGCATTGTTTAAATTAACAGTCTTCTCCATTTCCAGCTATTAAAAAACTTGAGGGGCGCGATGTCAGCCAATGCCGAAATAGGCGGTACTTTGATGTATTTTTTCTGTAGACAGCTGCGTCATAGAGACTGTGAACAAATCCAACTCTGGCTTGACGCATTCATCGGACATGCCATATATTAACGCCATGACTAGAAAATTGTTTTAAAATTTCTTTTAGCCAGATACTCGTGCAAGCGTTGTTTACCCCTCGGGTTCCTTTTGGACACTGAGCTTTTTTTCTTCTTTACTTTGTTTTTCTCCCCATGGGTAATTCATTTTACACCCAGTGGTTTGTGCGCAGACCTCCTATGCATTACCATCATCCCTGAACCACCCTGCCCTACATCATCTTGTTTAAGTCTCATGACGTTGCTTTTAGTGGCTGATTTCAGATGGGGCTTTGCCCTTTTTTCAATAGCGGTAGCGGCATTCAAAAAATACTTAGAAAAATACCACCTAGCCCTGCGCTGTACATAGAAGGCACGCTGTAAAAACCAGGAATCCCACCGCCCGCTTGGTTTTGATAATATGTCCCTTAAAGATGCGGGTCTATCACATACTGGTTAAAGGTCTTCATAGTTTCTCAAATTCTTTGATTGTTTTGTGGGTCTGAAATAACCACCTTACCCTATTTAAACGGTCATACTTGATTGTGACAATCTCTTTCTTTTTCCCTGTAATATGTACACATCGTAGAAGGGGTACAAAATAGTCACCCACCACCTGGTATTCTCATGACAGGTTTACTGTAACTTGTATACTCCGAGCCTCCAGTACTGCTCGCCTGGTCCCTCCATCTCTGAAGGTAAAGACACTCAACTAGACTCTTCTCTGCATATTTACTAAATACATCTATACACGTTAGCATGTATTTATAACCATAATTTTCCTTTGAATACATAGACATGTCAACTAGGTCTACTTGGAATTGTTTGTCTATACCATACACAGTGACTCTATTTCTCTTGTACTTGATACGCACGGGTTTGTGTAATATATAAGCATCCTCCTCTGATAACCAGTCAGAAACCGTCCTGTTAGACAGACAGACTTCTGTATTTTTTAACACAGCGTCTTTTAACCTTGTTTTACCAACAAAGGAACCCTCGCTGTCTGGCGTATAGGAGTGTGTTTTTAAAAGATCTGTCATGGTGTGTTGTTTCTTGAAATAATAACACAGTCTGTTTTGGTTACATAGCATTTATTTTCAAAGAATTATGCATTGTCGAGGTATTGTAAAAAATTTCACACACATATCTAAACCAACGTGTCCACAATGGTATAAACATTTATTGTAATATTTTTACTCAGGTCCTGAGACAAGGTGTGCTTTGTATGCTCCTGAAGTATTTTGCAGTGGGAGCGAGGATTCCAGTTGTAATTTAATTAATTCATATGTTCATGTTCTGGGACAGACCGGCCAAACAGAACAGATCTGGATATGTCCAAAGTATTTGTTGGCAAATGTGATATGTGTCCTGAGAAAGAGGGCTATATGGCACTCCCATGGCTGGTATGACTTTGTGTGGAACCAGACCAGAGGTATTCGAAAGGTACCTGTATGTACCTTTTTTTTTTTTTTTTTTTAGTTTTTATGGACATTCTGTATCAATTGTTACATGTACATCAGTCTTAAGTATTAATCACAAAGTATCAACATGAATGTCTGTTTTCCAGAAATAAAGAACATAACTAAAATAAAAAATAAAAAAAGGTAACAAAACAAAAACTTGAACACTTAGGGAGTGAAGTATGGTTACTGCTACGTATACAACATATTATTGTCTCAGGTTAAGCAAATCTGGCCTGTGTGGTGTTATATAGTCTATCCATTTCTTCCAGCATGAAACAAACAAGTCCTTCTTATAGTTCAAATCTGCTGTTAATTTCTCCATCCTGCATATATCCATCGTGATGTCCATCCACATGGTCAATGTTGGACTCCCCTGTGAAAGCCATTTTTTGTAAGTGCCTTTTTTCATGCCACTAACAAAACACTAAACAAATGTTTGTCTCTCTGTGTCCATCCATCAGGCATGAGTTTTGCTTTCCAAGGGCAGGTGGCTCCCAAAAATTTCTTGTATTGCTTTATCTATTTCCTTCCAATAAGTTTTAACAACCTGACAACCCCAAAAAACATGATAATGATTTGCATTTATATTTCCACAATTTCGCCAACAGGCTGGAGAGTTACCTTTATAGTGTGATTTTTGATAAGGTGTAATAAAATATATTATAGGTTCTTTCAGCCAAACTCCTTCCAACTCTGCAAGCTGCTACATTTCCATTGATACACTTCCATTGAAGATTTTTTCCAATTCATCCTCTGACAGCTCTATTTCTCCTTCCCTTTCCCACTTTGCTTTAATGTACAGGGTTGAATGTGCTTTCTTGTTTATAAGCCCTTTATATAAACCTGAAATAATTCCCCTATCTTTGTTAAGCCCTTTTAAACAGATCTAACAGCCGATTACTTGATTCAGATACATACTTTAACTTGTCTCTGATAAAGTCTCAGCTGCAGGTAAAAATCTCAAGAGCATATTTCTCTTTAATTCGTTCAAAACTAAGGAGTGTATTATCTTTTATTATCTTGCATAGGGCTGTTACTCCTTTATTTGTCCATTCTTAAATCTTTTATCTAATTTATTTGGGACTAACTGTGCGTCGTATGCACACCATTTAAGGACCACAATATCCTCTTCTAATTTGTATTCTGTTATTACTGTTTTCCATATTTTAAGTGGCAACTTTAACCATGTTTTTTCCGTATTTTTCATGAATTCTTGCAGTCTACAATCGGCTATAAGTGCTTGTATGGGGATGGAAGTCAGACCCTCTTCAATTTTTTTCCACTGAGCATTGTATGATGGGTTACACCAATATATCATAGGTCTCAATTGTGCTACCCAGTAATAATATCTGAGGGAAGGAAGTCCCCATCCCCCTTTTGCTTTGGTCAATTGAAGGGTTTTAAATCGGATTCGGGGTCTCTTACCTTGCCAGATATATCTGGACAACATTTTATCCCATTCATTAAATAGTTTTTGGTAGGGTTTGAAATAAATAGAGTAATTTGGGTAGGATGTTCATTTTAATCGAATCTATTCTTGAACTGAAACTTAAGTATGGAATTAAATTCCATCTTTCTATATCCTCTTTCATTTTCTTTAGTATCGGTAAGTTATTATAGTGAAATAGTTCTGTGAGATCCTTCGGTATTACAGCCCCAAATATCTAAGATATTCCGTTTCCCATGCTAAGTCATTTTCCTAATTTCATCTGGTGGTTGTAATTGTAAGCAGTTGTGTTTTATTTATGTTAATTTTGTATCCTGATAGTCTGCCAAAGTAGTCAAACAATTGCATTAATTTGGGTAGGGAATTTGTTGGTTGACCCAGAAAAATCAAAATATCATCCGCGTAGCAGGCCAATTTGTGCTCTTTATCCTGGATATTTATGCCTATTATTTCTTTGTTTTGTCTTATATATTTGGCTAACGGTTCTAAATACAATGCAAATAGAAGTGGTGAACATGCACAACCTTGCCTTGTGCCCCTTTCCAATGTAATACTATTAGATAAGCTGCCATTTATCTTAATTCTAGCATTGGGCTTATCATATAATGCTTCTATTGTTTTAATTATGGTCTCATGAAGGCCAATTTTATGTAAAACTCGATAAAGAAAACTCAAATTCACTGAGTCAAAGGCCTTTTCTGCATCAATACTAATTATCATAGCTGCTACTTTATTCTTTTGGACGTGGTTAAAAATTTGTAGTTTCCGTCATATGTTTGACGCTCTTGAATAAGGCCTGTTTGGTCATTATGTATCAAATTAGGCAAAAATCTCTCTAATCGTCTAGCCACAATAGATGTAAATAGCCTATAGTCTATATTGAGAACCGGTATAGGTCTATATGATCCACATTCTAATTTATCTTTATTTTCTTTTGGAATAGCAGATATTATTGTTTCCTTCCAACTGGGTGGTGTTTGTGCTTTCTTTAGAGCCCAGTTCAAAGTAGGGAGAATTACTGGTATTAGCTCTTCTTTCAACTCCTTATACCACTCTGCCGTGTACCCATCTGATCCTAGTGATTTGTTTGGTTTGAGTTTACTTATTGCCATTTTAGATATTTTCCAGTTATGTCCTCAATCATTATTTTATTCTGTTCTTCATCTAACACTGGTAGTTCCAGTGAGTCCAATAAATTATCCATTTCAGTTATGCTGCCTCCTGTCTTTTTAGAGTAAAGAGTCTTATAAAATGTTTAAAAGTTTATTTTTTGCTATTTTTGTCATTGGATCTTTGATTTTATGAATTGTGTTCTGTGCTATTTTTAAGTTTCCAGGCCAAAACTTTCATTGAATTGGATCCGCCTTCATAATATCTTTGTTTAAGGGACATCAAATTTTTCTTGGTTTCATACGTTGTCAAATTATTAATTTCGTTTCTTGTTTTCATGATTCCCTCCAATAGAGGCTGTGCTGTTCGCTCTTTATGTTTTTTCTCAAATTTTTTAGTTTATTTTGTAGTTCTCCCAACTTTTCATCTTTTTTATATAGGACGATATTGCTATGGTTTTCCCTCTCAGGACCGCCTTTAGGGAATCCCACAGAATGGGAGGGGATACATCCCTTTTGTCATTCATGTCGAAGTAGAAGTGGATTTCTCTTTTTATCTGTTCTTTAAAGTGAGGATCATTGAGCAGGCTTGAATTTAATTTCCAGTTATTCATTTTGGGTTGTAAGTTATTTTATCTTTCTCCTTTCCAAAGATAAGGAAATAATCTATTCTCGTATACATTGAGTGGGGTGAGGAATAATGGGTATAATCTTTTTGATTGGGATGCAAATCTCTCCATATATCAATTAACCCAACCTCCTCGAAAAAATTTTTTTTTTTTCAATAATTTTGTATTCTGGGCTTTCCCCGTGGAAATGTCTAGTTTTGGCTGTAAATGTACATTTAAATCACCCCCACAGATTAGAGTGCCTACTGTGTCTGATGCAATCATATTAACGACTTTATACCACTTCAGGGTGGTGCATATATATTTAGTAACGTTATTTAGTTATCCTCGATGTTTCCTCTTACTAAAATAAATCATCTATCCATGTCACTTATTTCGTATACTTTGTCAAAGTATATTTAGCTTGATATAAGGATAGCAACTCCTCTCCTTCATTCACCTTTATAGGAAGAAGAAAAGACACTTGTAAAACCCATTCTTTTCGATTTCTCATGTTCCTTAAAATCCAGGTGGGTTTCTTGTAAATATACTATTTGTGCTTGTTCTTTTTTCATTTTAGTTAGTATCTTATTACGTTTTATAGGATTTAACAGGCTGTTTACATTATATTAAGTATTTTTTATCTTGCCATTAGCCATAATCTAATTGTCTGGGTGTTTTCACTGAACACTCCCTGAACATACATAACCAACCATTATATAAACATTAGATCTGTATAGAGCAACAGCTGCAAAATGAAGATTGAATTGTCTTTGAACAAATACAGAAAAAACATGTTGGGGTCATCAAAAAGACCCTGGGTAAGCCCCGATGAAAGGGGGGCTTTGAGGGAGGGCCTTCATGCGCAGTCCGGCTGCTGATCATTCTTTTCACAGCACAGATAGAACACCCGACCATTTTAATGATCTCTATTGCCACAGTTCCAAAAAAAAAATTATTTATTTGTTCTTTCCCTTCCCTTCCTTCCTCTTCTTCCTCTCTCCTTCCTCCCCTTTTCAAAACAAAGAAACCCCTTATGCGTCTCACCTTAACTATCTCTTCGGGGAAAAAAAAGGTGGAGAGAAACACCTCACTGTTAGTCCTCTCCATATGTCAGTTTTCATGTCCTGTTGTTACTCCTGTTCCTTTCGTCTGAATTCTTGGAGTTTCTCCTTCTAACCCCGGGTCCGATTCTTACTCATCTGACCTCTGGTCTTTCTTGTTGTGCACCACGTTAGGCGTCGGACTTGTTCCATAATGGTCTCCGGGCGTTTAATGACCATGACCGGGAATCCCCTTTTCGCCAGATCGCTAGTTGCTTCCTCCACCAAGCCCTCCGGATAGAATACTCTCATCTTTGCTGGAAATGGAGTCTTGAACCGAATTCTCTTCTCTTTTAACACAGATTTAACCTCTACATATTCCTTCCGTTGCTTCAGAAACTCAGATGCATAATCATGATCCAGGATAACTTTGTTACCGATATACTCAAACACACGTTTCTGCCAGGCTAATTTTAATATTTCTTCTTTTGCTCTGTAGCTGGCCATTTTGGCAACGATGGATCTTGGCGCCGCATTTGGTGGTGGTTTTGGCACGAGGGCGCGGTGAGCCTGAAGGAGATGTACCAGGATCAACAAGGTGGTTCACTGCCCCAATGAGGCGGAGTTCCGTCAGTAAAGTGTGCTGCTGAAGCTTAATGATGGGGATGTTCTTAGGTCAGTTTTGCAGCTTTTCTTACTTTGTATTTTTGTAGTTAGCTCTGAAGGCCTTTGCTGTTCTAAACAGCAACAACTTTATCAGGTTTTTCAAGTTGGTGAACTGTGCTTCTTATTTATCCAGCTGCATCCTTCACAGATACTTTAATCAGGTTGGTAGCTTGTTTTCTACATTCTTTTGCAGACATGCATGATGTTTAACTTGCATCAAGATTACGTGAACATCCATATGCATGTGCTTATATTGCCTTTTGTGTGTAGGTGAGAAGGAGTGCTCTGAGGGCACTTAACATGGCCCACTCTATAGGTTATCAGAGATCCACGCTTTTCCCTGTCAATGACCTGGTGAGGATGCTCATGTTCTCTGATGCACCGGAAGCCACCAGTTTTGCCCAGCAGTACGGCCTCAACGTCAGCGATGGGTCAGTGAACATTTCTCCCCTCTGTCAGCCCAGTAAATATGGAGTAAATATGTTGAGACAAGGTGCAGTTTAAAGATATGAATATTGCTGCAATTTTGTTGTCTTATATTTAAGTACATTCTGGAATGTTTCAGGATGGTGGAGTTAAGACGTACATTTTATCAGGAGCCCGAACCACCACTTCCCCAGAAGAAGTCCCTGGCCACTGAGCTTAAGAGGAAGGTGCTTATTGTTGAGGTGGTGAATGGAGGCCCTCTCCCTAACCCACGTCAGCATATCCCAGTTTGCAGCTTTGATTCCCAAAACAAGTACAGAGGTGGTGGTCTTTAGTTGGAGCGTCTCCCAGTGCTTTCAGAGTGAGCCCATTGGGAGATATGTTAGGACCACATCTGACTTACTTTAATAACATCATTCATCTGATTCTATGCTATGTCATTAATTTGTCATTAATTAATTTTAGCTTTAGATGTTTATCAACAAGTAGGCACGGTAATTCCTTGGTACTGTCCTGCATTGGCTGGTTTTTGATTTTTAAAGTTTTTATATTATCTTATACTAAATAAAGATTTATTCTTATATGTGTTTTATGAGGAGGGAGAGTGAGGGTAGTGGACAGAAACCTGCGTTTAGCCAGCCGTCTTCAAATAGAGCTCGGTTTTCGGACAGTCGTGAGTGTTTGGCCAGACTGGTGGTCTGGTTCAGGGATCTTGGCAGCCCTCTGTATTTTCCGCAGTGTCTCAAACCCTGGTTTTTGGACAGTCCCCTGTGGGACAGGGCACTCCAGGTTTTGGTGGGCCACCCCAGTCAACTGGACAAAGATTAGCATTTGGGCAATTGTCAGCGTTTGGGCAGCCGTCGGTCTTCGGACAGAGCTTGGTTTTCGGACAGTCGTCGGTGTTTGGCCAGACTGGTGGTCTGGTTCAGGGATCTTGGCAGACCTCTGCATTTTCTGAAGTGTCTCAAACCCACGTTTTTGGACAGTCCCCCGTGGGACAGGGGACTCCAGGATTTGGTGGGCCACCCCAGTCAACTGGACAGAGTCAGCTTTTGGCCAGCAGACTTCTGTATTTGGAATCCGGAAAAATGTCTTCTAACTCTACCAGTGCTTCAGGTGACAATGTGACTTATTATTTCTGACCTTGTTGTGTTAAGGCATCGGTTTTCATTTGATTCTCCTAGTGAATCCAGAAACATGTTTTTTTTTTCTGAAGGACACATTGCCTAAAACAAATAAGAAATGGCAAACCAGCATGTCATGCACACAATACATCTATCAAACAAATGTATATACTTCTCTACTTACAGCAAGAGTCCAGTGTCCATGCTCAACACTCCAAGCTCCATTCCACTAACAAAAAGACATTGACATTATTAAAACACCCACAGGACACTTCTTTAAAATACAACATTGTATTTGTAGATCTAATAAATAGCTATAATAAATAAGAAATATGAATAGATATATCATCAGGAGAGGAAATGGTACCTTTCTGAGGGTATTTTATGACCCCTGCCACACCTTGGTCATGGTATACGAATCAATTAGAAAAGCCTTGTCCTTGCTGATTTTATTGTGTTCTTTGACCATTGCAAAGATATATGCATTTATGACCTGTGAAAAGCACAGCAGACGTTTGGTCATAATTTTTTTTCTTAACTTGTCATCATTTTCTAAAGCATAATTGCACAACTGACCTCACTCTCTAGTTGTCTGCCAGGGGCAACACGTCCAATGTCCCAGTTGAAAACTTTTCAAGGGACAATTTTGCTAAGAAGTTGACTTTTTTTTTTTGGCCCACACTCTTCCAGACCAAGCTTGGTCAACGTCTGTCAATTATTAAAAAGAACAACTATCAGCAAACGCTAAACTTATTCTATCTAAAATTATAACTAATTTTACTAATCATCAAATAAGGATCTTACATTCTTTGTATGGTTCCATTCATTTTATCCACAAGACCATTTGTCTGTGGGTGGTCTGTGGGTGGTATGGGGAAAACAGACTCCGTGAAATCCCAAACAGCTTGCACGCTTCCATCGTTTAACTTGGAAAACAAAATTAACAAAAATACAGACCAGAACTGTTGATTAAATCATGTGTTTGATATTATTTATTACTCTAGGTTAGTACATTTGTATTATTAAATGGTCCTAATAATTGAAAAGCACAATTTTGGGAACAAAATGACAGTGAACATGAAAATATGATTAAAGTGTACATTCCTTTACCAAAGACACATCACAAACCTCGCTCCCTTGGTCTGTCAAAATCCTTTGAGGTGCTCCAAAATCCCAAAAATCCAAACTGACAATGCATCGTGTGACCTCCGCTGCTGTTTTAGAAACTAATGCAAAGGCAGAACTGGAGTGTTTTTGGAGAATATGCCTTGCATCCCAGCACTTTCTGTGGCCACTGTATAGGCACACAAACTCACCCAGTTGTGAATAACTGCACTCATCCCAGGCCAGAAGTTTTGAACAACCTTCACTAGGAGCTCTTTATTACTTCCCTTGATGCGTGTATAATGTAGCCGTTCATCTGTAACATTAAATATAAAATAATATGATGTTATTTATAAAACTACATTATATACTATCGATACAAAACAATTAATAATAGCTATCCCTACATTATAATAGCAATATGACATGATTTTTAACACCATTTACACTATACCGTTTGCAGTCAGCGCTAATAACCGTATTTTCATGCTAGCGGCCGCAGGTGGGATAGGACCTCTTCCACTCAATAGAGTAATATTAAGACCTTTTATAGAAAAAATTAAAGTTTTCCATGCGCCTACCTCTGACAGAATACTGATGCGCACGTCTTCGGATGACATATCTTTCCGACTTTCCGTCAGACTCTGCCTGAGGTACCGGAAGCTGTCTACTCTCACCACTGGGCTCCTGTTGATGACTGGGGTCCGGTAGTTTCTCTCCTGCTTGGTACTAAAGTCCACTAGCAACTCCTTTGTCCTGCTGACGTTCAGGTGGAGATTGTTCCTCTGGCACCAATTTATGACGGTCTATTACTATTGCCTCTCGATATGAAGCGCCGATAACACAAAAACTACAGATCCCATAATGCAGTGCTTCAGTTGCCCTGCCGAACGCGATTGGAACTAAGTAAAGGATGCTGTCTCGGAAGGAGTTGGACGCGGGACGTCACCGCCGCCCCTGCCACGCACACAGAGAGCCGCCGCGGCATGTCTCCCCCCGTCGCCCTGCTCCTGGCGCTGCTCGCCCTGCAGCCGAGCCTCATGGTCGCGGCGAGGGACGAGGTGGACACGGAAGTCTTGTTCATGCCCGAGAACTGCACGCAAAAGAGCAAGAAGGGGGACCTCCTGAACGCCCATTACGACGGGTTCCTGGCGAAGGACGGCTCCAAATTCTACTGCAGGTAAGACAACGCCAGTTTGCTCGTGTGACGGTACGTCCGCTGTTTGTCTATTTATTTATACTTTATAATAAAAGGGGACGCGCGGTGCGACAGATTATTCGTGCACGACGCACTCGTCCAGATGAGCGATGAATTTGGGGACCTCGGTTAACGTCCAGGACTATTGCTTTTCAGTCGTTCAGTGAAAGAAGGACACCCTCAGTGGTTCGTTTTGGGTGTCGGACAAGTGATAAAAGGCCTCGACCTCGGGTTGACCAACATGTGCCCAGGAGAGAAAAGAAAAGTAACGGTGCCACCGTCGTTAGCGTTCGGAGAGAAAGGCAAAGGTACGGTGGTCGGGATGCGCATGCGCCGCTGCCTGGGTTCGACTAACAAGCTCCTGCCTTTCCTCTACCTTCATTCTTGAGATTCTAAGACCTTATGATGCACTCACCTTATGATAAAGGTTCTCAAATCTGTTTCGTTAAAATGCATGTTTTCATATTATGGAAAAGTCATGCTATGGTAAGGTGTAAGTACAGTACAGTGCAAAAGTTTGGACGCACCTTCTCATTCAATGTGTTTTCTTTATTTTCATGACCATTTACGTTGGTAGATTCACACTGATGGCATCGAAACTATGAATGAACACACGTGGAGTTATTGTACTTAACAAAAAAATAACTGAAAACATGTTTTATATTGTAGTTTCTTAAAAAATAGTTTCTCCAATTACTGCTTTGCACAGTCTTGGCATTCTCTCGATGAGCTTCAAGAGGTCGTCACCTGAAATGCTTTTCCAACAGAAGTTCCCAGAGATGTTTAGCACTTGTTGGCCCCTTTGCCTTCACTCTGCAGTCCAGCTCACCCCAAACCATCTCGACTGGGTTCAGGTCCGGTGACTGTGGTGGCCAGGTCTCCACTTTTTGTTAAGTACATAACTCCACATGTGTTCATTCATAGTTTTGATGCCTTCAGTGAGAATCTACCAAAGTAAATGGTCATTAAAATAAAGAAAACACGTTGAATGAGAAGGTGTGTCCAAACTTTTGGCCTGTACTGTATGGTATGGTAAAGTGTTAATCGCTTATCTTTGTTTGTGTGGATGAGCCAGGCCCTGTTCCACCTAATGCAACAGTTGTCTTCGAGGTGGAGCTGTACGCTGTGTCTCGGGGACCAAGGAGCATGGAAGCGTTTCAAGAAATAGACCAAGACATGGACAAAGCTCTCACTAGAGACGAGGTAACTAGGTTGCATAACTAGTCAGATCGGTCACCTGTAAGTCCCTTTCACAAAGTTTACATGTGTAGTTTTCTCCACATTCCAGGTGAGACGGTATTTGAAGTTGCAAGATGAGAAAACGGGCAGTGGCTCGCAGGATGAGACGTTCTACAATAAAGTCGTGGCCGATGTGTTCCGCAAGAACGATGTGAATGGAGACGGCTCGTTGTCTGTAAAAGAATACAACGTTTATGGGCATGACGAACTGTAGACCTATCTGTTGTGTGTTCTTCAGGGAACCACTTTATTCACTTCAAGATTGTGCTGTAGAATATTGTTTTAACAGAATTAAATTAGTAAGACTGTGAGAACTTTTTACACGACACCACTTTTTTTTTTTTTTTTTTTTTTTTTAACACTAGATTATCTTAAAACATCAGCTTTAGCTGAAGGACTGTTTTGTAGATGGGGCATGAAAATTCTTGCAATTACTCCATCGTGCTTGACAGTATGGGGAGGGGTCAATTTTGGTTTAAAATAAAATTGCACTTAGAACTGTAGAGGGCTATGTCTTATTTAGTTCTTCTGACTTGTTCATTCGCTGCCTTTTAACGTCCCCTTTCTGTTTGACTTTTTATTTTAATGTATTAGAATAAAATTTTTTTTAGAAACATTTTGATTGAATTCATTATGCCACCAACGTATTTAATGTGGTGTTTGCAATGGGCAAAAAAATGTTTCTCTTGCATTTGCAGACGGGAACTGCAACCCAAAGGATTTCACATTTAAATAGATTATTTAAAATGACCTTATCAATCAGAGCCCATGAGCATTTCCAGCTTGCTCAGCGAGATCCATGGGACTATGAGTGCTTATGTCATTAGTGTATGTTATGTTGATTGCCCTGAATTCATCACGAGTGGGAGTCAGGTCCTCAAAACCTGACTCAGGTCTTTTTAAGAACACATCCACTTAAGAACATAAAGAAAGATAATAAAAAAGCAGATTCTTATGATGAGAAGAATCTATTATAATATTGTTTGTTAACACTTAAGGCTCAGTTAAATTATTTCTTGCATTGGACACAGACATGTTTTCTGCATACCAGAAATGTTAAAAATTTCATCACTGTCAGTACCTGCATGCAGGAGCAACAATTTATGTAATTCATGCTGTTTTGTGCTACTTTAAATAGATTTATTATCTACATTTGCCATGCAATCTGTCTGGACACTGAGGAAGTGGAGTGAAGGCATTGAAATGAATGAAGACCCTCAGAGATTCCAGAATGTGCCTGAGGATATTCAAATTAGGCCATTTCTCCTCCTAGCTGATTAATGAAGTGAAAATATTCACGATGCATGACATGATATTGAGACAAAACCGGCTCCCAGTGGGAACTGCACTGGAGCTTTGCTTCCTCAGCTGTGTCTGAATTAGCATTTTTTTTCACACAAACATTGTGCTGAAATGTATTTCCTGACAATGCAATACGTGTGCTTTACATCACTACCTGGTACGGCAGGAGACCGCACGGCCTCATCATGAGTCGTTTCAATGTACGGTTATCCACATGTAAAGTTATTCTTCTGTCAAATAATAATCTCGAATGTGAAAGTGAAGTGATTGTTATTGTGATCCACTGCAAATTAAGTGTTTTTATTGTTGTTGTTGAGAGCTTGGACAGCCTGCGGGAAGAAGCTCCTCCTCATTCTCTCTGTGTTGGACTTCAGGGAGTGAAAGCGCTTCCCTGATCGCAGCAGAGAGGACAGTCCATTGTTGGGGTGGCTGAGGTCCTTCACTATCTTCCTGGCCCTGGTCCAGCACCGCTTACTGTAGAAGGTCAGGGAGCTGGTACAGATGGTGCGTTGGGCTGATCGTACCACCCTCTGTAGGGCTCGCCTGTCCTGCATGGTGCTGTTCCCGAACCAGGTTGAGATGTTTCCCATCAGGATGCTCTCCATGGTGCAGGAGTAGAAGTTCCCGAGCACCTTGGAAGGCTGTCAAAAGTTTGACGCTACACATTTGAGGCTGGCATTAAAATCCCCCGCTTTCGGTGGGATTAAGCGCAGCGTGCCGGTGCTGTGTTTGGTGCTGTGTGAGCGCCTCCTGCAGCTCGCATCAGGCAGTGTCCGTGTCCGCTTTCGGTGGGATGTAAGCGGCGCTGATGATGACCGATGCGAACATGAGGAAGAACAAAGGACGACATTTGATGGACAATAGTTCCAGGTCGAGTGTGCATGAGCGTGAGAGAGGGACAACGCTGTTGCACCAGATGTTGTTTACCATCAAGCACACGCCGCCTCCCCGTGTCTTCCCCGAGTCCCGTGTCCTGTCCATGCGGTGAACCGAGAAGAACTCGGCCGGCAGTACTGGGGTGAGGTTCCCCAACAATTTAAAAAGTTCATGCATCTGGACAGTCCTTTCCAGTGAGGTGCAGGTTCAAGTGGGTTCAGCTGAGCTAACATAAGATCAAATGCCAGAGAGTTTAACTAGTTTTAAGATGTCAGGTACTGTGGACGAGAAGCTGTCACATAAAGAAACGTACCGCTTGCCTTTCCCCAAACAGTACTGATGCTATAGAGTTTGACTGGATATTGAAACAACAAAGAAGAGAAATAAAAGGGAAACAAGATTAAGAAAAACACTTTAAATTTAATTTATTTTGACCTTTTCATATATATATATTTTTTTTATCATAACTGGTATTATAACTTTCTGCTTGTGTAATGTTAAAAAAATATATATTTTTTCATTTGTTTTTGTAGTAGACATGTGTAGCAGTACAGGTCGAGCTCACTAGATGGCGTACATCAGCTGGAAGATGTTTCAAGGATGCCTTGTTGTAGACGATGCCAAGTGGTTTCAAACTGGCCTCTGAGAATGAACTGATCTCCCTAGTGTGAACACGACTTAAACATTTCCACCCGCTCCAAAACTTAGAAATAAAAACCAGAGAATTCAGCAAGAAACCAAAAAAAAAGAAAAAAAGAAATAGAACATTTCTTTCAGCTTTATAGATCCATGCCTGTACATAATTACTTGTCCAAACCGGCGAGCGTAACCGTCTTGCTATGCACATTCTCTTCCTGCATCAGTCATTTTATAAGAGGAAAATACTGCGACTCCTGCAGCCTGGGACGGAAACCCAGAGGCTTTGCCCCCGGGGTTCGGTTCTCTGGCTCTCTGGTGATTAGAAGACCAGAGTGATTACTGGTTAGAAGCCACCAAAAAAGGGGCAGCGTGAGAAGGAAATCATTTGCTTCGCGCTGAACTTCGTGAAGTGAAACTCTTTTAAACCCCTGCATTTTTACAGGGGGGGCGGGTTCCTCATAACGTGAGAACACTACGCCTTTTCTTATCAAGTAGAATACGTCTTTTGTGAAGAGGATTCGGCCTCTCTGACACAGTTTCAGCAATTGTCCTACAGATCATGCATTTCCAGAAGACACACAGTGGAGCATTTTATGGATATTGCATATTTTGCGAAGCTGCTCGAATTGGACTGGACGTGTGACGTGTTCTTGAAGCTGCCTAGCATGCTTAAAGCCGACGCAGCGCCGTACACCATCGAAATGCAGCGCATGTCTGTGCTTGAGATCAGTGGCGGCCAAAGCCAACATCTTTTTGGCGAGTCGACAAGTGTGACTGCAAATGTGCAGATGTTGGAAAAACATGGCCCACAGGACCAGAGTCGACTCAGACTAAATATTCAGGATCTGTAGCTCCGGGGTGAGTGTTCGCCCGTAACCAGAGCTGAAGTACGTGGACATTTTGACCAGCGACCTGTCTGATTTCATCCTTTAGAATCCTTTAGTTAGAAAGCGTTTAGAAAGTGTGACAAGAAACATGGTAATGGCAGTCTGGAAAGGGGGAAAAAATTCAAAGACGAAAAGCATCCCGTCTCATCAGGGACCTCGGACCTTCAAATTTGCAGTCGCCGCGCAGAACACAGCGCTGTAATTGAGACCTTTTTGGAGTTTAATCACACGCACAAGTTCTGCAACAAAAGGGGCCAGACCACATCAGACAGCTGGAACGGTCCAACTTGTGGGGTTGGGGTCGGGGGTGGAGAGCGAATGGCATGGGTGGAGTGTTGTGGGGGCAGGGAACAGCAGCCCATGCACAGTCACAATAACATCTAACGGCAGTCAGATCCCTTTAAGAGTAAAACGCATGTTCAGCAATTTACAGAAGAGGACAAAAAAAAAGGTGAAACAAAGGATCGAGTCTTTTATCGCCATTTTTAAATGAATGGCTCCTCAACCAAAACGCAAAATAGTGCATTTGACAGTAATAAGCATGTAAAGAAATGAATTAGTTGGTAAGAATATGTGATGAACATGTCATGTCCGTTTAACTGGACAGCTTTCATTGGAGAGGTGACATATAAACGGCCGCGTAAACCCGTGCAGGCATGCTTACATCTGGACAAACCTCGGCGTGCTCCACAGTGGCGACAAAGCAAAGCAAATGTGGCTTTTTCTTTCATCTGCTGTTTGTAGTTTCTGCAACACTTACGTTGATTAAAACAGCTATATTATTACAATTATTATTATTATTATTATTATTATTATTACATATTTTGGCCATGGATTTAAAAAAAATAATAATGTCTTCAGCTTAAAAGGACTTTGGAGATTCGGTCTCGCACCCGTGAGTGCCTCTCATTTCAGGAGGGAAATGTACGCAATTACCCATAGCATCTTATATCCAATGTGGCGAACAGATCTCGATGCTGAGGTCATGGTTGCCCATTCATCATGGCGGTAGAATTTCCCTTTTTACCCTCAACCCCCACCCCCCTGCACTGTGCACTCAGGAGTGACTCAACTACATCTGCACTTTCTGAGGTTCGCCAAGACCCCGCACTAGTCACACACAAGCTAAAGATGGGCGAAATAGAATGTTAAAATGCCAAATGAGCCCGAACGGAATGGAACAAAGAGCATTCAAAAAAACTTGTGAAGCTGGCACAGCAGCAGGAACACCAACTCGACTTGTACGGACAGCCGCCGAGAGGGTCTGTATAAATAATGATACGCTTGACTGTCATTACTCAGCCGAGAGCTATTTGTCGGGTAATGAGCCCGCGGCCACTTCTCTCTCTCGCTCCGCCTTTTTGCATTCATCAGCTGCAACAGCGAGCGAGCGAGGAATATTGCGAGGCCAGAGATCAACACATTTTTTTTTATGTACTTCCAGACTCTGCAGGAACATGTAGCAGGCATGTCACTCAGAACAAAGCTTCAGATGGAAGGGCACTGATACGAGAGTCTGCAAAAATAGAAAAAAAATAAATGCATGTGAGTGCAGGGCCTGCATTCCGTGTATTACTAAAAAAAATAGTTTCTAAGAAATTCCTCAAAGAAATTTTTTCTCCAGGAATCTCCAGGAGACTGATTTGAATAAATATGGGGGAAGCGATTAAAAAAGTGCATGCCCTACACCCATTTACTGGCATGCGTCAAAACTGTCTTAAACATCACGCAGTGAAAAACTTCCCTGCAGGGTGGACTGTCAGATTATGTTCTGGAAAATGAGACAAAAGTATTTCTTCCCATTCTGTGACCTCATAAAAAGTGAAAAGTGATGGCTGCCAGTTGCCACATTCATTTTTTTTTTTTAATCTGAGCTATAGGATATGTAAAGCACATTACAACTTCACAGAAGATATTTTTCTGCAGTGTTACAATACTTTAAAATAAATGTTGAACTTTGGAGAAAAAACTCTATTGGCACACTTCACCCCAAAAGGTCTGTGGAATGATAAGAATTTTCTCTGGAGCATCACTGGATGCTCATATATCAGACTGTGTTAAGAAATTAATATTAATACCATTATAATATAGTATGCAATATAAGCTCAGATCATTGCAAAATAATATTAGCTAATGCTTCATTAGTCCAACAAATTTGCAAACAGCCATGACAGGCACCCAGGGAGCAGTTTGTGGGGATGATTCTTTACTCAGTGGCACCTTGGCGGCTCGGGATTCGGCTCTTTATTGGACTGTTTCCTTACCTGCTAGGCCACTACTGTCTCGCTGTAGTTATGCACTTGTTCTCATCTGCAGTGGGCTCAGAGAGGATTACTGGATTTTTAATACCCTTTGGACAAGTCATGTTATTATGAGTTGCTTCGTCAGTTGTAATATGTACAGTGCATCCGGACTGGGAGCGTTGGTGTACAGCCATTTTAAGATCTCTCCAGAGATGTTCAAACCGATTCAAGTCTGGGCACTGGCTGGGCCACTCAAGGACATTCACAGAGCCACTCCTTTGTTATCTTGGCAGTGCGCTTAGGGTTGCTGTCCTGCTAAAAGATGAACTGTCCTCATTCAAGAGCGCTCTGGAGTAGGTTTTCATCCAGGATGTCTCTGTACATTGCTGCATTCATCTAGTCTGACTAGTTGCCCAGTTCCTGCAGCATGATGCTGCCACCACCATGCTTGACTGTAGGGATGGTATTGGCCTGGTGATTAGCTGGATTTCACACCAGGGGTGGTAGTAGCCTAGTGGGTAACACACTCACCTATGAAACAGAAGACACAGGTTCAAATCACACTTACTACTATTGTGTTCCTGAGCAAGACAGTCAACCCTAAGTTGCTCCAGGGGGGGACTGTCCCTGTAACTACTTATTGTAAGTCGCTCTGGATAAGGGCGTCTGATAAATGCTGTAAATGTAAATCTTCAAACACACCAAACAGTATTTGTCTCATCAGACCAGAGAAAAGTGCCTTTAGGCAAACTCCAGGCAGGCTGTCATGTTCCTTTTAAAATCCCCTTGTGACGTCATAAGGGGACAAATTCCCGATTCGACCATCTGAGCTGTCACTCTCTGAACGGCAAAGCAGAATGACCAAAGCACTCTTTTCACCTATCTCCATTTCTAGACACTGTAGGACCATAGACAGGCTAGAGGAACTCGTATTAATGTCAAATAATTTTTAAGAGTAATATGTCAAATAATTTTTAAGACTAATTTTCATGTTAGTGGACCTTAAAGCTGCTGAAATATCTAAAAGATGATCAGAGGAAACGAGATGCACCTGGCAAAAGGTGTGAATACTTATGCACATGTGCTTTCTCAGAATTTCACATTGACACTATGGGGTGTTGTGTTAGAATACAGAGAAAAAAAACATTTTGAAATGAGATTGTAACATGATTTCTTGTCCCATTTCACTATGAGTCTACTCACATGACTTACTACTGTAAATTCTGGCTATGGGCACTACTCAATCCATGGAGTGGCTAATATTTAAATGTTACTTTGTCAAATATTTACACATCACCTTTACATTGTTTTCAACCGAAACATCTCATGAACACCTGTTGCCACCTCTTGAATGATGTTGGATTATAGACTTTATAGCCAAATAAAGTATTTAATACTATAGTATTTAATGCCATAGATAAACTAAAATATAATGACATAGATAAACATGAAAGGGTGACAATGTCTAGGTGTAATTCTCAGGTCTGGGAGGAGATCCCTCAGGAGACCATCATCAGGAGCTTGCCCAGTCGTTGTACGGAAGTCATACCAGCACGTGGAGGCCACACACACTACTGAGCCTCATTTTGACTTGTTTTAAGGACATTACATCACAGTTGGATCAGCCTGTAGTGTGTTTTCCACTTTAATTTTGAGTGTGACTCCAAATCCAGACGTCCATGGGTTGATAAATTTGATTTCCCATTGATAACCGCACATTCAGCTATGTAAAGAACAAAGTATTCAAGAAGAATATATCATTCATTCAGATTTAGGATGTCTTATAATTTGTTCCCTTTAGTTTTTTTTTTTGCAGTATATTTTGTATGGCATTGTCAGTTCAGACCCATTGAGGGAAACGAGAGGAAACAGCTGCTAACCATGTTTTCTGAGCGTTCAGGTGATTTACTTTTCCGTCCGACTGCGACACTGCAGAGGTAAAGGAGAAAGCCAGCTGTGCTCCTTACATGGTGGAGCTCTTGGCCAATCCAAGCTCCTTAACAGCTCGACTTGGACTATTTTTTTCTCTGAGGAAAAGGGAATGGCAGCCTTTTGTAATGTTGCTTAGCAAGCCTGCCAAGGATTTGGTCATCAGCAAATGCAGCCAGGAGGAAGGTAAAAGCTGTTGGAGCAGACATTCGAATGAATCATTGCCTCCTGGAGTCTCCATGTGCTGGGCTTTGTCTGGATCCTCTGCACTGGAGTTTTTTTTTAAAGACAAATCTAATGTATTGAATAGGTACAAAAATTCCCAACATAATTAACTGTCTATGTCTAATATGTTGTTCAATAGTTCATGCAGAATTAGTGTTTCTGCTCTTATTTCAACAAGAAACATATTTTTGACCTGATCAACATTAGGTAATGGATTAGTTTCATTTAAAACCATACAAAATTTGGATGTGCGGTTATGTAGATGAAGGCCATTTTGAAGAATCCAATGCAAGTATTTTTGTAGCAGTAGATTTCAGTCACCTCTTTTTACCTCTTTACGTACTCTTTTTACAGTTATGTAACTGTTGTAATCAATGTAATCAGTGTAATCACTATTGTAATCAAAAGCCACTTCATGAGATGCTCATTTTCATGAGTGAATGATAAGAAAGTGTTCAGTATAAACCTTCAGGACTGTTGGAAACCATCCATTTTCAAACTTAAGTAGGTCAAAAGAAGCAAAGTGTGTGAAATGCTGCCATCACAGCAAAAGCTCCCTAATTTGAAGACACTGAAAAGTTCAACTTTTTGCCTTGCTCTATTTCTATCACGGACGAAGGACGTTGGTGACACTAGCTGCCGTTGGTAACTGCACTGCTGAGACTGCCTCACAGGGAATCCGCCTCTCCAGCTCCGGACACTGACACGCCTTCCCTCTGACGTTCCCCAGAAGAACGGCAGCGCAGCATCAGTGCCTCCGCCTGCTACAGAGAACGTCCTCCACCATTCTTGCTTCACGCCCACCACCATCTCCAGCAAAGTGCCCAGCCCCCTGTGGGAAGTACCCAGGGTGCCCAGACCCTTCTCAAGAGCAGCAAGTACATGCCAGTCCTTTTTAACATCCTGTGGTGTGTACTTTGCTTCTCTTCCCTTGCTCTCAGACGCGGACAAAATTGCCACCACACTCGCGCATCTGACTGGGACAGCATGGGGCTGGGGCGTAGTAATGAAGAGAGACAGACAGGATTGGGTAATCGGGACTTCCTGGAGCTACTGAGGGTGGAGTTCGATCGGCCAGAGCCCGAGCCATGGATCAAACCCTGCCCCACCACCACACCCAGAACCAGCCAGGATCCAGGAAGACACAGCACTGGCGGGTGGTCAGAGAGTCATACCTCCTGTGTTCCTGGCTGATCCTCCTGGGGAGGTCAGGCTAATGGACCCACCAAAGTGTCGCCAGAATCGGGCAATGAACTGCGGTCCCCATTTGACAGGAGGTCGACCGTGGTGTCAGATGATGAGGGTAGCGGTCTCGGGGTGTTCCACGAGGGAATCATGGTGGCGGTCTGGGCAGGGTCCATGGCTATCCCATGAGGGCTGATGTTGAACATGGTTTGTGTCAAGTGGAATGAAATTTTCTCCAGTTTCACGTAAAGTCTGTAGAAAGTCTGTGTTCAGTCTGCGCTCACCTGATGCCACGGACATCTGAATCAGATTCAGGTTGTAACGGGTTTGGGTCATGTAGTGGAGGAAATGGTGCTGAAGCATCCAGAGAAAATGACGGTAACTGCTCGTACATGACACAGGAACATTATATGTACCGTACATTACTTATTTTATGAAAATAATAAAGTGGCCAAGGGAGCTTGGACCAGTCCTCTGGTTCCTCTGCTTGGTGGAGAGTCGATCTGCATTAGACTAACTCAGTGAGTGCAGACTGAACAGCGACAGTTTTTCTGCTGATTGTAGCAAACAAAAATGTCCACACAGGTTTAGGAGACCTTAATTCTTGTATTTGAAAACATTATGTTTTCGTAATGCATCGATATCAAGGTATTGATAATAGTAATCAGAGAGACCAGTGAAGGTTCACACCTCTAGTGAAGATCATGTGAATCTGCATGGTTCTTCACTGTATAGTTCTTCAAGAGGACCAAAGCACATTAAACAGAGTGACAAGTGGAAAGAAAATGACACTTCATATTATGTCCAGCTTAGTTACATGGTTCTGTAAAAAAGAGCAACTTTTTTCAATACTTTTTAACCCTTGAATGGTTAGGGTCAAGTCTGTCAGATCCATTTCAATGTTTACCAAAAGAAAAGTGAAGCAAACCTGAGACTGCTTGAGTTGGCTGTTTTTTCTAAAGAACATATAACGTAACACATTTTCAACGACTTCCCACAGCACACCCCACCTCCAACGGACCAAATATGGACACTACACAAACGTTAAAAACACAAAGTGATGTCTGCTTAACTTTGTGTGTTTCAAATAAGTTATTGAATTACCTATATTGTAATACTAAACAAACTAAATACATTGCACCTCAAACAAGTTAATGTTAAACTGTGGATATGGAATATCATGCTAATATCAACATGGTTAGATGGACCCCCCACTCCCGCCTCCCCCAGGCTTTTTCTTGGCCATGAATATAAGCACACATATCTCATAAAAAGTATAATATACCTCATGGCTGCATGCCACATAAAATGGTGAATAATTAAAATCCTGGTCAGACATGTTCCAGTTTAAGAGTTCGGAGTGATATGGGTCTTCAAAATAGATGCATAGATAGATGTATTAAATGAATGTGATTGAGCTGTAGAAATTACTTAACTTCATTGAAAATGGCAATCATTACAACACTCAAGGTCACCAAGGAAGCTCCTGCCAAATCCCGCAGTAAACAGCTTATCCAGCCAGAGCTTGCACACCATGGTTCATTCCCTACCAGCTCTGTTTCAGACCATCTACCCACAGGAGCAGTGCTTTATCCAAGGACTTTATCTAAGTCCCCGCTGTGAAGAAACTGTAATCTTACCATTAAAACAAGTTTTGGTTTAGTTATCATCTTTTTCAGTTTTTAGTCTTTTTATAGTATAACAGTCGATTGACTTGTGTTCATCTTCTGCATATAATGTTTTTTTTTTAACATAATTTCCATATTAAGCTTGTGGTGGGAATCTGAGCCAATCATATAATCTCTCTTTCCTTCACACAGAAACGTCATCTGCAAAAACCATCTATAGCGCTGTGGGACAGTACATTAGTGGAACATATCTTAAAAATGAAACATGAAATACATTTGAACTCAAACACATATCGAAAGTGAATGTATTTGTTTATTTGCTTGCTTTATTTCTTCATTTATTACCTAATTGAAAACTGTTATGCCTTGTGGCCTCTGCCAAAACACCTTCTAAAAAGACGAAATAGTTCTGCTGCACAAAATGTTGACTTTAATTCTATTTGAAGGTTTAAAAAGGAGCTCTCCTGTGTATCAGACCTGCTTCATCAGGTCACACCCAATGCCTTCTCCGTAAGTCTCTTCTGAACAGAGATGAACTCCCGTTCTCTGATCGTCAAGGTCCTGCCAGAGCAAGTCTCAGCAGGGTTTCCCAAAAGGCCAGTTGCAAAGATTGCAGGCAGGGAGAGAGACGTGGAAACAAACCAGAAACAAAACAGCCATTTGTTACCCTGTGACAAGCAAATGGGTGGGGGAAGGGAGACCGACTTGACCACCAGAGTTTCCAGATGAACTCTACCCTCTCTAAAGCATGTCCCAGAAGGACAATATGGCAATTTTACGCCAACATGTACCATTAATGTAACTTGCTGATGAAGTAGTTTTAAGCATAATTTATTTGATGTATATACACACATATATATATTTATAATATATATGTATTCAAACCTGGGCAGTGGGGGAAAATATTTGGGGTTGTTGCACCACACTGGAGAACCATAGTTAATCAAGTTTTACATGGCTATAGGGAAACAATCCGCACGTACTGGAAAATGTTAGGACACACAGAATTGCTGAACATGACTCACTGCTGAACTATCCTAAAGGGGGATGGAGGAGTTCTGCTTAAATGCTGGACTAAGACATTTGTTTACTTTCAAGTCACTATGGTTAAAGGGGCTTCAGGAAGGAGAGAAGAAGGAGGGAACAAGACTTTTCATGTCTCTGGAAATAAAAAAGAGTGTAAAGGTTGAACTTAAAGGATGAGAAGTAATAGATTTAGCTCAAAATGACCTAGGGGGGAAGAGGAAGCATTGCGTTGACATGCGTGAACCACTTTTGCATAGGTGAAATGTTGATTTAGTGTTGTCCATCAACGTAATCCATCAAAATATGCTTGTGTGATGACAGTCTAGAGTTTCAATGTACAGAATTCCATTTGGAATGTCCATGTTTCACATCTATTCACACTATGTTAAAAACAGCCCTTGAGAGTTATTGGCAGCCAGTGATGGGGTCACTGACATTTTACAGGCAGACACTAAGGTGTTAAGGTTGCCTAACAAGGGTCAAAACATATTGCTGCTAGAAGATAAATATGAGATTTACAGACCATTAACAGGCAATCTGCCATTAATAAGTGCCATTAATAAGTGGAATATCCTAATTAAATCTAAATAATTCCATAATTTTTCTATAAAATTATCTAAGATATTGATATTTTCAAATTTTATTCTCAAAATATCAACAGGGTTGCTGGGATGTAGTTGTTGAGTCTGTGTCATCTTGCAGCAATTGATAGGTATGCTTCCATAATGGGCCTCCATTACTTTAATGGTTTTATCCCTTCCTTGCATTGGTGAACTAATGAAGGACAATACCTTTATATATTAAAACTCTGTAGGGGGTTGTCTACCAAAATGAATCCTATATCACTGGAGCTTACTGATATTGTACTACTGAAATTCTGAGACATTAACAAGTTGAGGAGCTATGGGACCACCAAGACTTTGCAAAGGTCAGAATGCCCCCCGGCCTTTAGGGAAAGAGAAAACTCATCAGGGTGGCCAAGAGGCCAATGGCTAGAGGTTGCAGGAATTTATGGCACCAACTGGCTTCTTCTGGCATTTTATAGCTATATTATATATTCCTCTAAATATAGTCCAAACTATGGGATCAAAGTCAAACTTTGGTCACTTAATTCCAAAATTAGGCCCTTATATGTCAAACTAGGGTATCATGCAGACCTTCTTCTGTTACCCTCCATCAGCTCACAAGAACATTGGCTTACAGTCTGCCTGACTGTAAAATTAATTTTGCAATAGGATAGAGAGTTTAAAATGTAGAGTTTAGAGTGTTTAGAAATCCAATGTAAACTCTGCCCTGGGAGTTTCTATGCAGCTGGGATGCACATGAGCATCTGAACAGCTGGGAGGTATCCATGCACTCGGAAGCTTAGACTGATGACTGAATCCTTTGATTGATGTTTCAAAAGTCTAATCCTTAGTATGCTATTAAATTAGCTGTAATAATAACAACAATAACAATAAATAATACACAATACAGTGATTCTGTTCTCCCCTTTTAACCCAATAATTTGGTGAAAATTTAACACAGAATGATGCCACTGCGAATCAGAGTTAAAGTCAGTGTGAGAGAGTCTGAGAGTATGTATTTTTAACTTTATAATAAACTTTTTACTTTTGAAAACTATTTTGTATTCCAGTGTCAGTTGGGAACATTTGGAAATTTGGAAATGTCAGATTGTGAAATCTGCCAATGTTAAATATTTAATGTAATATTTGTTACTATTTGATAATATTTGTAACAGTCTTAACCTCAACAAGAACATCTGTTGTGCACGTGAAAGTACGGAATCCATGTTTGGAATAAGTGTCTTCTCACTTTTGTCGACCTTCAACTTGTAGAACTATGCAGCCATGTCACAGTGAAGACATCTAGGTGCACCATTATTTATTTATTAACTATCCGAGAATTTTATTGCCAGTTGAATGTGTAATTTGCCCTTAATTTCACAGTGTCCACGGCAAAGACCAAGAAGGCATAACTGCTGTTCTTATGGAAGAAGCATGTAAGGGGGTGTAGTCCCTGAGAGGAACAACTGTCTGTGACTGGTTGATTATGAGAGAGCACTGACAAAAGGGGGTGGGTGGGAGGAAAATTAGGGCTGGCAGCATTCTTCTTATTTAAAGCTGTGACTGGAAGAAGAAAAAAAAAAAAGGGGGCTCTCAGAGTCTGGGCTGGGTCTGCGTGCTGTTCAGAGGGGAACAGCAGTCTGTCTACATGGTGGAGTGATACTCTGGACGTTTTTGCCCTCTTGTCCCCACTTTGCGCACACGGGAGGCTCATGTCTTGTATATAGGCATAATGAGCATTATTCGTTCCAGGACATTCTTATTTGTGGTGCTTTTCCTTCCGTGGGGCTTTTTTGTGGGATGCCAAGAAGTTGGTAAGTTGTTACTGAGTCTGTTAATGTTTTGTGCTGTTCATTTAGATGCTGATCATTTAGTTTCTTGGTAACAGAGAGCATTTATGGAATGAAGACGGTGATTTTCCCTGCCGGTCTAAATTCATTGCCGTTGATTATTGGTAAGCCTGTTATGGCTTGTTTCTTCAGCTGGCTTTTTTCAGAGCTTCACTTCATGTCAGGTACATCTGTACTTTCCCCCGTTGCGTACGCACCATTTGTGTCAAGATTAGGACGTAAGGATTGCCTTTTTGAAGGTGCAAAGTGACATTCTTGAGACCAATTGTACCCCTCGGTAACGTCATTTGCCCGTAATTGCCAGTGATGTCACCTGGAGGAAGCGGGAACACGTAAAACATGGGGTGTTCTGAGGAGCGTGCCTGCTCCTCGCGTCTCTTGTCGCACTGTAGGCTTCATTAAGTGTTAACCACATCCAAATGTTTTTTATCCTCAAGCCTGTTCCCTCAACATCTGCTGAGGTCATTTCCACAGTCTGACTCACGCATGTTCAGTGGAACACAGCTTGAATCTTAATGTGGGGCAGATGTATGAGGCTTGAGGATGAGAGCACATAAAAGTTCAGAAATCTGTGTGCATTCGTTACTCAAAAGTCCTGTCGTCTGGAATTCCACGAAACTGATGTCACTTTTTCCTCAAATGAAAAGTGTCACGTTGAAAGAACTACAGAGCAATGGTTTTAATCTGACTTTGCTGTGTTGATACTGTCTGCTGAACATAAACCTGCACACGTGAGAGCCCCTGGTCAAGAGCACCACCTTGAGGAGGATTTGATGGAGCCCACCAACCTGAAACCCCACTGAAATGTCATCAGAATAATTTATGTTTCATGTTATTCGTTGAATCTGTGGTAAAGTTGGCATTTGGTACATGATGAACTGTTCAGTGTACCTTACATGATGTTCCTTCAGCGTTGATGTTCCTACCACTGGGGCAGTGGTTGCCTAGTGGTTAAGAAAGCGGCCCTGTAATCAGGAGGTTTCCGGTTCAAATCCCGATCTGCCAAGGTGCCACTGAGGTGCCACTGAGAACAAGCACCGTCCCCACACACTGCTCCCCGAGTGCACTTTTTTCAGCATGTAAACTGTCGCTGCTGTATGAATTAAATTTTATTAACTATAAAGCAGATTTTTACTGTTATATTGGATTTAATTATCCTGATTTGCAGTTGCCACACAGATGGGCCAAACGGGGTCTTATTAGACATACATTTGAATCGTTGGTCTCTTTGTTTGGAAGTTTTTCTCTGCAATGTTCAAACGTGGCATGCATATGGAACGAGAGATTGGTGGTGACATGAGCAGCTCGAGGACATTTTTTAATTGCATTGTTAATCTGTATTCCTCTCACACCCAAGTATGAATCACAGGGATAATTGCACTGTACATTTTAAAGTCTATTTTGTTGTTCATATACCCTGGTACGCCTGTTTGTCCAATCCACAGCTTTCATTGAGTCTGTGTCCTTATACAAAGAATGTTCAATTCTTTGGAAAAAATAAAAATTTGTTCAATTATCATTATTCTATCAATCTTGCTGCAGATTTAGATTAAGATTTCAGTTTGAACGCATCCAGCTGCTAAACTCACCATTCCTCGCAACTCCCATAATCGCAGTAAAACATCCTCACAGATGCAGGGTCTCACAGGATACACCAAAGCATTAACACCAGGATCAGCTTGCTGTGCTGTTTGTTTCCTTTATTGAAGTTTAGCAGAGAACTGTCTGTGCTTACTTTACAATGCATAACACTGTCCATCGATGGTGTACTTTACAGAAAGATTATCTGCTTTTGTTCTGTCCTGTGTCTTCCCATTCACTCAGGTGGAGCTCGGATTAATGCTTCAGGCTGTTTCCACATCAGTTGCATTGCAACAAATAGGCTGTTTGGTGGGGGAAAGTAGATAAATTGCGAGATACGCGAACTTGGTTTGTTTCACGGGACGCCACTGATGGAAAACATGTGCCGCATTTTTTAGCTATGACTTAATTACACGCCTCTTTGCTGCCCTTGTAAAGAGCAAAAGTCAGATGAGCGAGGAGCTCGCTGCTCTGCTAGAAACCCTGTTGCACTGACGGCCATGCTGTGGGCAACGGAGATAGTTTCTGATGTCTTAATGAAGCCAGAGGCTTAGCTGATACATTTTTAATATCGGCTGTAGTCACGAGCCAGCTCCATGGGAACTCCTTATAAAGTAAATTACGGCAGTCAGCAAATACAGAACGGGGTGATAACTTCCAGATGTTAAAATGGTTGCTTTGGCAGTATTTGCAAAATATCAAAACAAACCCTGGCTAAAATGCAGTTGGGGAGGAAGTTATGTGGCTGATGTAAGACATGGCATGTCAACGTTCAGCCCATGGCTCCAAGAACATGGACATTTTGGACACAAGGGCAGAAGTATTCTAACTTATTGCGATGATTGCTTTGTGGGAAAAAAAAGTGAAAACATGTAATATGAGCACATATAGGCTTGCAGAATATGACGTTGCATCATGTGAAAACGGCATTGTTTTTACTAGGATAGAGACAGCTGGTTTCATTTTCAACATCTTCATGGGGTCATACCATGGAGCTCTTCATGTAGTTTATATAGAGCATGTCTGTGAAGATCCTCAGTCATCCAGGTGTTCTGTGGATGCAGAATGAAACGTCTCTACATTAATGAAGGACCGTCCAGAAAGTCCCTAGCATGTTCTGGGTGGTAGTAGCCTAGTGGGTAACACACTCGCCTATGAACAAGACCCAGGTTCAAATCCCACTTACTACCATTGTGTCCCTGAGCAAGACACTTAACCCTAAGTTGCTCCAGGGAGACTGTCCCCTGAAACTACTGATTGTAAGTCACTCTGGATAAGGGCGTCTGATAAATGCCGTAAATGTAAATGTTCTATTCTTGACAAGTTAGGCCTTATCAGTTTTGTAACTCAAAATCTATAGAAACCGAATGAGAATTGCTGGTGTCTTCCTCTTGTAAGTCGCTTTGGACGAAAGGGTTGATGTCTTAATGTTGAAGGCTTTGCAAGATTTGAACTGAATCGTTAGTTCTTATCTGAGAAATTTGCCAATTAATGTATTTATTGTTAGATGCCAACGTGACATGA
Organism: Denticeps clupeoides; assembly: GCF_900700375.1. Taxonomy (NCBI): domain Eukaryota; kingdom Metazoa; phylum Chordata; class Actinopteri; order Clupeiformes; family Denticipitidae; genus Denticeps; species Denticeps clupeoides. The sequence goes on from NC_041715.1 coordinate 9,266,384, forward strand.
TCTAATTCATCAATCTTCAAGGGTTAGGAGTAGCACATAACTCCGGCAAAACATATGAAGTCAGTGAACCTCTTTCTTTTTCTTTTTTTTCTTCCCCTGAGCTTTTCCAGCGGAACATAATACATCAGAGTATATGCTCGCCGTCTCTCCGCTCTCAGCTTCCTTCCGAAAGCGTCAGGGCACTTCATTCACAGCAGGATTCACTGTGTTGATGACAGCCAGCCTTTCCTCCAAGCTGACCACCCAATCATGTTCACTGAGTTTCATTTTCTTTTCAGTTGACTCAATGCATTTATGCTTTCATGACTGATTGGATTTCAGATGCCCTGTTTTCAGTATTTTATTAAAAATAAATGTAATGCAAATGCTTTTAATGTTCACTCATGACATATTTACTCATTACAGGTTTGAAGTTGTGGTTACACTTTGATTTGCACTCATTAGACCCACAATTAGTCCGCATTTGTAAGCAGAGCAGCTGTGGAAGAGACCTGGACTCACTGTCCATCTCCAGGCTCCAGGGCTACCAGTCAAATCAAATGAAATAAAATGGCCTCGCTCTTCAACATGCTTTCTCATGCATTATAAGTGTGGTGACTGGACATCTGTCGCACATATTTTCATCCCCATGAAAGTGTTTGGTCTGGTTTTGGGGCAGACACTGTCTTGGTCATGGTTATATTGATCTGGTCCCATCACTCCCAGACCTTCCTGCTTTTTTTTGACTCTGTGGGTCATTCTCTGGAGACCTGGATGCTGCATCAGCCGGCACACAACCCTCAGAGGGTTTGAAACAATTCACTTCCTTAAAAGAAGCCAGATGTGACATGTCTCCAGGGGCTCGTACTGTTCCTCAAGGGTCAGTGCTAGACCCCGTACCGATTGTAAATACATGTTCCCTTTAGGATGTTATGAAAGCGTTCTGTTTGTACTGTTGACTCTGTGATCTAGAACATTACCAGACCTGAACTATGCATGTTACCAAATATCTTTGAGGGGGACTAGATGAGATTAAGTACAATAATATCAGCTTCTGCATCTTGTTTGCATCCCCTGCCACCACCCTCCACATAGCAGCTGTGTCACATGCAGACTTTATTCCTCGCTCCAAATAAGACGATTCACCCATGCCTTCCTTTTTATCTAATCGGTGAGGGGAACGCGTGACCCCAGGACCTGTCAGCAGTACTCTCAGTAAACAATGGATAAATGCATTGATATAATCTAATAACTGATTGTGCAGAGATTATTTGATTCAGTTTGTTTCTGAGACTGTTCAAGGGTAAAGTATTCCCTTTAGCCTTTGACTTCTGCCAGTGTCTAATAGAACACAGTCCCCCAGTGTCACATTTGATCAAAATCAAATGCTGCCGCCAAAGGTTATGCAAAGAGTCAAACACAAAGCCCTGTTTAATGTATACTCAGAAATGAGGAACATGTTTCAGTGGGTTCGATTTGGTCACATCACATCTAGATGTTCTGAGCACAATTTTACTAATGTAGAACAAACATTAATGGTTAATGATCAGATGATCTAATTAGACTTTCAGATAAATCTTTATTGTCATTGTCACTTTCCAAGGAACAACAACATTTTAAGTGCAGTTGACTCAGTGTGAAGTACACAGTTAAATACAGAAAATTAGACAGACTTAAATAACAAACAACTAGAATAGTAGTATACAGAAAATATAAGAAAGTACCAATTGCACTTGATTTTTACTGTCTATTGCATGTTGTGTGAAGATATTGCATGTTATTGAGGTGGTATTCCACATTTATGGAGCACAGCACGTACGTAGAGAGCAATTATTTTGAGTTTAGAATCTGGATTGCTTTAGGACGAAAGCTGTTTTCAAGGTGCCGCTGTGACATTAATATGCTGGATTTCAGAAGAAACATGACGACTTCGGGTTGAAGAGAAAAGCACACCATCTTTGTGGCTTGGACTGTTTAATGTGTGCATTAATTGCCATGGGATTTGGAACTTGTAGGGGATCCTGCAACTGCTTTACTGGCCAACATAATCATGTGTTTGTAGTTCGGCAGTCCTGTGTTCATGTACATAAAAACTTTTCAACTATTAATTTCTTGCTGAAACTAAGCTCTGCACTAGCACATGATGCATGTTTCCACGAATAAATATTCATTTAAAAATGACAATCCTTGCTTGAAATAGTGTTCAGAATGCACACTCCTTCTGAAGACGCTGTTTCTTTCTTGACTTGTACTAATCCCATCAAGATAGTGGGCAAGCCTGCTTTTTCTTCGGAAAAGAATGTTGCAGCCCAGTAGAGCCAAATTCTGTTTCCCAAAGTCCTGCAGGCACCACCATTTAGATGCTATAACATAGAAACTGTATAAATGAATTACAATTTTTTGTGCTGTGGATTCTGTTTCCTGTGTTAGTAGCCTAGTGGGTTCGACACTCGTCTATTAACCAGAAGACCACAAAGTCACAGGTTCAAACCCCTCTTTTTACATTTACAGCATTTATCAGACGCCCTTATCCAGAGGGACTTACAATCAGTAGTTACAGGGACAGTACCCCCCTCGAGCAACTTAGGGTTAAGTGTCTTCTTCAGGGACACAATGGTAGCAAGTAGGGTTTGAACGTGGGTCCTCTGGTTCATAGGCAAGTGTCTTACCCACTAGGCTACAACCACCCTAGCTACTACCACTTACTACCATTTTGTCCCTGAGCAAGACACTTAACTCTGAGTGTCTCCAGGGGGACTATCCCTGTAAATACTGATTTTAAGTCACTCTGGATAAGGGCGTCTGCAAATTGGTGTAAATGTAATCATTAAGTGAAAACCTTTTTTTCTCAAAAAAAAAAATTTTAATTTGCAACAGAACAATAAAATCTCTGCATTTTTTGTCTGGTACAAGCTGACTTTGAAGAAGTTATAAAGCATCGTAAACTTCAAGGAGGGATAAATTATGTGACCTCCCCCCTCCAGGCTCAAGGAAGCGTTTCATCACTGGCCCAGGGACGCCACATCACAGGATCGAGGGAAGCCAAGATTTCAGGGGGGCCCCAGAAGTGTAGATAGTGGTGGACATGTCCAGTCTCTTCTTTGCTTCATGTTTCTGCATTGGCTAAGTGTCAAAACTACATTTCATACCGTTCATGCATTACAGACAGCCACAAAATGAATACACTGTAACAAGTAGCCAAGACCTAGACCTAAACAAGTATTTTAATTGGTAATCATAATTTTCGGAGCCACGTGGAATGCAGTTGAAAATGGTGGGATGTTCATGAAAGCATTTGGATCCACAGTCAGTTACTTCCCTTCATAAATATTTATATTGCACACAGTTGCCTGGCCCTGCATGATCAGTGCACCGGTGTGTAATGTAAGCCAGTGTCATGGCAGGCCAGCTGTTGCCATCCTGTGATCTCAGAAAACAGAGAGAGCAGGAGTTTTATGAAGAAAACATGAGGAATGGATATTTCTATCCCCTAGAGAAAGAGAGAGAGAAAGAGTGTGCCACAAAGACTGAAGGGAATGTGCAGTTCACCAAAACCCAAGAAAATTAGTGGTCTTTATAATGCATGGAGCATATCCAGGACCTAATTCTTATGTATATTTTAATATGATATTTGATCAATTTCCTAATAGCCACCAGAGAATTAAATTGAATGCTGGTAAAAACACTGGAAATTGTGGCAAGAAATGAGAATGAATTATTTCATGTTCTTTAGGTTTGTAGAATATACATATGCATAAATATGATTTGACAGATGAAGTGTTTGCTTGACTGTGCTTGTCTGTATTAGTTTGCAGGTTTGTTTGTTGATGTTGATAAGATCCTTATTAGTTCTGAATTCTGGTGGAAACTTCATTCTAAAGTGCTCTTCTTTTATGTATTATTTCCATGTATTGGCACTTTACAGAACGGAATTCATGTTTATAGCTTTAAAATTCTGCTACAGTAATATAAAAAGCCGATCAATTGTCTCAAGGTCAAAGTATACTTATATAAACATACAAACAATCCGACCATGGATCCTTATTTTAAAGTCTTAATGTTTGCAGCACCCCCCTACCCCCCCAGTCTGCGAATGCATTTCTGGCCAAGTTGATGTATCATGATCACTTTATTTGGAGGAAACTTTAAATTCATGAGAGCAAAAGTGTATGTGTGATATCATTAAAGACCTGCATCCTGGCCATTTTTAGTTTTACTATGTCCATGATTTTATTCAGAGATCTTATCTTTCGGGGTATGTGTTGATGGCTCACTATGGATGCGTGTCATGTTTTTTGCCATATCCAAATGTATATATTTGCATGTATTAATATATTTCGATTTTTGTGGTTACATTGGACTTTTACAGCACAGCACAAATGAATTCTGTCTGTCAAGAACATGGATGTAGTTTACTTGACATTTTCAATTAGAACTTTAGTAGTATTGACCTCTAAACCTCTGAATATTTGGCAACTATGAGGCCGCTGTAGCTCTTTGTGGTACAATGCAGCACATTTTAAATGCATGTACTACAAACTGTACACAGTGTTTATTAGGGGTATCATATATTACTTTGTTTATTAGTGAATTGCATCTTTGGACTTTATATTTATTGCCATTTGGAATGATGTTATTTGGATAAACTAAGAGGCGACGTAAAATCTATAGGCCTTTTAGAATAAATTACCGCTATCAAGTGACAACATCTTTCCATGTTCAGAATGCCGATAACCCTTTTCAACTGAGAGTTTGGGTCACTCTATTAATGTAAAAAAAATATTTATGATATTTAACAATGATCATTTGGATTTTGACACAATGACAGAAGGTCGTTTCATCATCAAGCACAAAATATGTTCTGTCAATATGTTTAAGAAAGAAAAATCACGTCTGCACACTAGAAAATGTCCTCAGACACGGGACATCTGTCAAGCTTTTTTTTCCCCAAATACAACTGCTACCAAGTAACACACTTAGAAAAATTACATAGATTTTAACAAAAATAAAACACAGACAGGACTGTTGGGTACCTTTGATCTTAACTCCTGTGGTTATGCTTCAAGGGTTATGATGCCTTAAATTACATACTTTTACCCAATGTATGGTTAAGCACTGTAATTTGGCAAAGAGTGAAAAACGCAGAACACCAACCATGCATGTTTATGGCACTCCAGGATGAAAAATGGGACAATTCTTGGGACAAATTGCACAAATTCAGTTATGGCAAACCTGAATTGGTAAGCATTTCCTTATCAAGATGTCTGGTATTTTTTGTCTATAAGTTTGTGAGCAACTATATATGGAAAGTGCACCAACACTATAAATTCCCTTCTGGCAGAACAGCAGAATTCTATTTTTCTTTCTTTCTTTTTTATTTACCACATAAGTGGTGTAAAAAAAATCCCTGGGATGCAGCCAACTCCTTATTCATTTAATTTTCCTGGCTCTGTTTCCTACTTCTGCTCAAATGAGGCTGAAGCGATTGTGGGAAAGAAGGTAAAACGTATGACCGAACCAGAGGAAACCGTGTTTCATGTACAACTGTGGTTTTGCTTGACCATGCTGCGTCAGCCATCTTACTGCTGTTCTCAGCTAATGGAGACATCATGCATTCGTTTGTGGTCATTTAAAATGGAGCAGAGTTGAAGAAAGTATCTGTACTATGTGCAGTTATACCAGATATATACCAGAGTTTATTTAACTCTCAGACTTTGTCTTGAATGGTACTTCACACCTATGCAAAGGCTTATCAAGATTTTAGGCATAGCCATAGACATACATAATGTGACTTATTAAGAGTTTTGGGGACTTTTGAGTTACGCAGAGGACAGAAGATTCTGACAAAAAGGGTTGGTCAAAAAATGAAGGACCTTCAATGTTGGCAAGAAGATGGCAAAAATGGCTGGTTAGTCCTAAATATACCCAAATATGTGTAAATCCACAGAGCTTTCAGCACATTGGGTTAAATGAGTCAAAGTTTCCATATGGTCATGTTCTAATGTCTAAGGTTTGGCCTTCAACGTGGAGTCCCTGAACGCAGCATGTTACGAGAATTTCCACATTATCCAAGGAAAATCCGTGAAGCACCCCTTCATCCCAGCTTCCGACAACTTGGAGATATATTTCATTTCCATCCAGATCTGCGGTTCCTGTTTCTCTCACTTGTTCCAGGCGTTCGGGGGAGAGTATTATTTTGATGCTCCCTGTGTTATCTTACCATTTTCCTGGGGAAAGTGCTAGTCTGTGAAGAGGGGGGGGTTGCTGCAGACATGTTTTTGTTAGGGTGTGGATGTTGAGTGGGAGGGCTGGTGGAAAATGAGTGTCATGAGAACAGTTCACTGTCACTGTTAGTGGTTTTTTCTTTAATAAACGTCTGCGGAAAGTGTAGAATCTGCAGTGAATTACTTTGGAGGATTTTTGGCTTTCTAGCCTCTCCCTCTGTAAATGTTATGTGTTCTCAAAACACTCCAAAATGTTCATGGAGGAACGTCGTCCCAGACCTTTTATTACCATACAGAGTTTTCTGTAACCCATACTTTTGTTTTTAATAATCCCAAAGTATATGAACTACAATATTAAATTCTGGAACCATACATATAGGTGAATGATCTGGAGCCCCATAGAATGGACAAAAGAAAAACAGTCGACTGTAACAGTTGTAATTCTCTACAGGCAGGTTAAGAAGGTCAAATTTCCATTACATCGGCGGTGGGCTTCATGCAGAGTCACACATCTGTGTTGTCAAGAAGGTATTCCAACATGTGGCCTGTCCAAGAAACAAAGGAAACAGTCCTCCCCCAGACATGCCACATGTTGCACTGGAGTACTGAATCAGACACCGAGGTCAGAGGAAATGGAGATCCCTCCACCACGGATGAGGGCATTTCGGAGACTCGCTTGTCTGCACCGAAGCACGTTTAAACACGACCCATGATTTGCATTCTGGCGCTGGATAAGATCATTATGGTTTTTGTCAGTTGAATTTAATCCCTTGAAGGTGAATATGCTTTTATAAATGCAAGCTGAATTCCATTTTCGTTCCGTCATGTGCTGATCCATTATTTTTTCTCTCTCTCTCCTTTAAAGACTTTATTGTGAAGTCAAGTGAAGTGACTGTCATTGTGTCACCACAGCACACGTGACACAACGAAATGTGTCCCCTGCTTTTAACCCATCACCCTTGGTGAGCAGTGGGCAGCCATGACAGGCGACAGGGACAGTGCTTTGCTCAGAGGCTCGGGATTCGGACCGTCAACCTTCAGATTACGGGTCCGCTTCCTTACCTGCTGGGGCACCACTGCTTGTCATTACACAATCAAACTTAGTACAGCAGTACAACGAGATTGAGTTGTAAAACTCAAACTCAAAATTAGCATCAAGCAACTGGAGCAACGAGTGGTTTAGTTAGTTACTAGTTGTGGCCAGTAAGGCTGTAGCAGAAACAGCCAGATCTGAGTTGAGAACTTTTCTCAAGCTCCTGCATGCCACCTGGTGTTCACCTGGTGCTAAATTGTCAAATGATTTCTTTCACTTGGGTGGTTTTGTCTAAAATAAACATTGACAAATTGCAAATGTGTAATTAGCATATGTATATATCATATATGAAATGCCTTTTAATTGGGCGTGCTCACAGCTTCGTAAGATTTTCTTTGTATTTCCGCATGGAAAACATCTGTCTGGACCCTGCAGTTAAGGTTGTGAATCAGAGCTCCTTTGAGAAAGTGCCTTTGGAGAGAATTAGCTAATGTCTGCCCTCAGCAGACGTTCACCTTTTCCAGTAAACCCTTTTCTGCACTACTCCCATCTTATCCCTGACAGCGCAATGCAAACATTTACATTCTTGATAACTATGACTTTTGAGCAGACTCTAGTATGTGTTCCACTCAGATGTTTAGATCGTTTCTGTGTACCGTTACTGAGCATCGACGTGTGTTTTATGAAATCGTTAATGAATCATATTTACTCAGATCATTCAGAACACCGTAGCCAGGTTGTCTGAGGTGGCTGATCTGATCCGAACTGTTGTCCGCAGGAGATGACCTGAGTTGCACAGAAGACGGGCAGGTCTACTCCAACAAAGACATTTGGAAGCCGGAGCCATGCCGGATCTGTGTGTGTGACAACGGAGCCATCCTCTGTGATGAAGTTCAGTGCGCCGAGCTGTCAAACTGTGAAAAAGTGTACATTCCTGAAGGGGAATGCTGTCCCGTGTGCCAGAGTGGCTCGGGAACAGACACCAGTGGCTATGACACGTCAGGTGAGGAACAACTGCAGACAAAATAGGAAATGTTACTGACTTTATAAATATTACTGTTATTTATAATACAAATGCTGCTTCTCCCCTCCACCACCATTAGGAAGAATATATAAGGTCAGCATTTCTATAAACCTTTTTTCAAACATTTTCATTATTATCAACTTATTTTTATGAATTAATGCTTGAACGATTGACTTTCAGGGACAGAAAGGTGAACCAGGAGATGTCCCACTTGTACGTGTATACACATCTCTTTCATGAATATTGTAGCTACACAACTATGAGAATATGATGTGCTCTTTTAACACTTTCTGAACATTCATATTACAGGTCACCGGAATAAGAGGTCGCCCGGGCCAAATGGTAGGTCAACAATTCCAACATTTTATCAGAATTTATGATTTCTTAACTTTTGTCTGTTGTCATGGTGATCCTGAATGCTTCAGTGTGTTTAAAGTGAACACTAGGTGGTAGTAGAGAAGTCTGGCTGGAATGTTGGCTGGACTGCTCATGTGCTGTTTGTGAGACAGAAGACATCAAGAGCATTTTAATGATTCATTTGTCATCCTGATTTATTAAACAGGGACCTCCTGGATCTCCAGGATTCAGAGGAGACCGTGGATCCAAGGGTAGGCCTGTGAGTAAAAATCTTCTCCTACTCATCTATTCCATGTTCTTCAAAAAAAAAAACAAAAAAAAAACAATAAAATAAAATAAAACAATAAGAATTTAATTTTTGCTTATTAAATTGCAAACATACAAAATGCAATTCATCCTTTAATAACTTTCTTGTCTTTTCTGCATGGTCAGTTAAGTATTTATACATTTATGTTTACCGCATTTATCAGACATTTTTGTCCAAACCAACGTACATCGGTGCTTTGCAGTCAATATCTGATTATCATACCCGTACAGCTAGAATTCAACCGAGACTATGTTGCACACCAATATGTCCAGTACATATAGGTCCATTAGGGTTTAAATGAAAGATTAAACATTTTAGTTACTCAAAAGATTAATGAATCTACTCATTTTTAGGGAGCAAGGGGACCCCCGGGACTTGACGGGGAGCCCGGCATTCCAGGACAGCCTGGAGAGCCTGGGCCACCTGGGCATCCATCTCACCCTGGAGTGAGTATCACGGATCAATGGACATTTATGTGGTGCTATGTGACTACTAGATGGCTGACTAACGGCCTGTCACTTCATCACCGATAAAAATGTGATGTGGTGTGTTCCTGTTGACTGACTTGAAGCCGTTGTTTTCCAGGGACAGCTGTCCGCTCATATGGCCGGGGGATTTGATGAAAAGTCTGCAGGACAGTATGGAATGGTGCCAGGGGCGAGGGTAAGTAGAAGCGACACCCAGTACACCCAGGGTTAAGAGACCCTTTATTCTTGTGACAGATATTTTAGAGTTTCATTTTAGCTGGTTGGTCTTATTTTGCAGTGAAACAGTCTATCAATGCAGTGCTAAAAGCATGTTTGCACTTGTTTATATTCGGAATGTATATGCATTTATACCAAATGGTAGTAGCCTAGTGGGTAAAACACAAAGCACAACGAGTAAAAAGCCACAGGTTCAAACCCAACTTACTCCCATTGTGTCCCTGTGCAACACACTTAGTCCTAAATTGCTCTAGGGGGAAATTACTACTGATTATAAGTCACTCTGCATTAGGACGTCTAATAAATGCTGTGAATGTACATTTCTTTTTAGGGTGAGTCCGGAGCAAGGGGACCCCCCGGACCAAATGGCCAGCCTGTAAGAGCCTGTCATTTCTTCATTAAGTAAATGGGCAACTTTACATGACATAGGATAATTCTTTGGGATATTTTGTATTTTAGGGGTCACCTGGACCCCAAGGACCACCTGGCGATGTTGGTGACCCTGGTTCGATGGTATGAAATTGTGTTTCTACATACGTTTACGTGATAAAATGTGAATGTAAGATGTAAATACTGGTCACATATGTATATATGTGTGTGTGTGTGTGTGAGACCAAATGACATGCCATGTTACTACATAACATAGATTTTCAATGACTTAACACAGTGCATTACCCCTTGACTGGACTTGGAAAAATATGAACACCACATAAGAGTTAGATTGTGTTGGCAATTATTTGCCAATAATTATAATATAAAATGACTTTACTTGCAGTTTGGCAAGTACCCTTAGTGAGCAGTGGACAGCCATGACAGACACCCGGGGAGCAGTGTGTGGGGACGCTGCTTTGCAATGGCACCTTGGCAGACCGGGATTCAAACCGGCAACCTATTGTTTATGGGGCCACTTCCTTTATCGCTAGGCCACCACTGCCACCACCATACTCTCTTTTAGAAAACCATATATATTTACATTTAAGGCATTTGGCAGACGCCCTCATCCAGAGCAACTTACAACATGCTTTCAAGTTACCATCGATGAAGTTATATAGATTGATGGGTCGATATCTGGATGTTAAACAGGTGCAATGTGATGTTCCAAGACAGACTACAATAGCACGTTGGAATGGAAAAAGACTAACTGGAAAACATCTGACAACATACTTCAGAGCAAAAGCTGAAAGATTAGTCTGTCCACTTAGTACACTTGGCATAATTACCTAACCCAAACATTAACATATTAAATGTCTTAAATTAGTTGTAGACCTGACTAAAATCAAACTTAATTATAACACGTTATCTTAATTATAACAGTGAGCCCAGTAGAGAGGAATTAATGCAATTTTGTCTAAAGCTTGATCATATATTTGCATCATTTATCTGAATTAAGTAGCATTGTAAGTAGCCAGGATTAGGTGTAAACACATGTATTAACCATTAAGTATCATCTTATATGTCATAGGGTCCATCTGGAGCCAGAGGCCCAGAAGGCCCTCCAGGGAAATCTGGTGAGGATGTGAGTACATTATTTTATCATGTTCATATTCAGTTTCCTTTTCAATTTTACAAAATTTTTATAGAACTAGAACGCTAGATGCATTTTTCATCCATTCAGTGATTCAGTAATTCTTCATTCATTCATTCATTCATTCATTCATTCTCTGTCAGGGAGAAGCAGGCACAAGCGGAAAAGCTGGAGAAATTGGATTTCCAGGATCTCCGGTAATTAACTTGTTGTTAGATGAAAATCATATAACTGCTTCACCATCTGATTTCTATACCTTGTCCATATGTTTATGTCATCGTTTTTTACTAGGGGGCAAGAGGATTTCCTGGGACACCTGGGCCTCCAGGCTTGAAAGGCCACAGAGTAAGAACAACTCATCGAAAAAATTTAACAGATAAGTGAGTCTGAGGGTCATTCATAAAGTACTAATGAAACCATATTGCAGGGACACCAGGGTCCGACTGGTGTGAAGGGCGAACGTGGAGCAGTGGGATCAAAGGTAAACTAAAACTGGGTTCAGGACAGTACTGAATGTTCTGACATAAGATTCAATACTTAAACAGATTTTACATGTTTTTTTTTTTAGGGAGAATCAGGCCCATCTGGTCAGATGGGTGTTCCTGGCCCAATGGTAAGATGTTCCAATCCAATCCAATCCGAATTTTTTATAGAACATTTTACAACTACAACTTGACCAAAGTTCTGAACACAAGAATTAATGTATAAAATTATGTACAAATGAATGTATAATACATAGCTTAAAGAGATGTGAGATCAAATAAGAACAGCCATAAAGACAAAAAAAAGACTACAAACATTTTGACACTTATGTAGTCTATGTTCTTTAGTTTTATTCCATTTAAGTTTGCTGGATCATAGAACAATGCTCCTTATTGCAGGGTCCGAGAGGCATGTCTGGAGAGAGGGGGCGCTCAGGACCCAGTGGAGTCCCAGTAAGTGGCTTGTGCATAACAGTAGCCAAGCAAATGTGGCTGATTCGTGACCACATGAATGAACGATTTACTGTATTGTCCTGCTGTTACAGGGGTCTCGTGGGCCTCCTGGCAACACTGGAAAACCTGGTCCAATGGTAAAAAAACATTTTTGCCTTTGTTGCAGTATGTATAATAGTTACAGTATGACTACTGTTTAGTCACGCCATAATGTAGAAAGACTTTAAATTGCCATCATTAAAAGTGTAAAATGAATCCTGTATTCCTTTCATATAGGGACCTTTAGGGCTCAGTGGTTCAGCAGGTTATCCAGGAATTCCAGGTATGAAGGTAAGGAAGAAATCAGGCTGAATTACTCTGATGCCAAGGCAGCCTTGGACTGGACAGGTGCTGCCAGTCACACGCACCCACTACTCATTCAGCATGGGTGATTAGAACCCTTTACATGTTGATTTTCTCCCTCACTCCATTGTCCTGCATTGCCAATGTTAGGTTGCTTTTCTCTTCTGTGTTGGCCATCTTGCCTTTAGTTTTTCACATTTGTCAAACATTTGCGCCTCATCCTTTTCACCCAGTGGCATGACAATTACTCTCCTGAATCCTGCCTTTCTTTATATTAATTGTTTATATTAACATTTTCAACATTTTCAACTTTTTATGACGTTTGATCAAATTGGCAGAGCTGAGTTAAGGCATCATTAGAATCTAATCGGCTGTTTTTATATTTTTACCAGGGTCAACCTGGACCTACGGGAGTGCGAGGGCCTGAAGGACCACAAGGGCAAAGAGGAGAAACAGGCCATCAAGGCAGAATTGGATCAACTGGTCTTCGAGTGTGTAACAAATTCACACTCCATAGAAAATTCTTGAATAAAATTATGCTTCTAAATCAGCTAAACATCCTAATTAAAAATGAATCATAATTCTAGGGTCCAGACGGTGTTGATGGAGGGCCTGGTTCCAAAGGACCTGTAGTGCGTATGACATGAATGAATAAATCATGTAGATTCCTTTTAATAAGACTGGTATACAAGATCATTTTAAAAAAAGATGCTTCCCCCCCCCAGGGAACAGTTGGCCAACATGGTCCTGGAGGTCTTCTTGGTCCACTAGGTCCACCAGGACCTCAAGGAAGTACAGGACAACCTGGGATCAAAGGTCAAGGGGTAATGACACATTTTGCAACTAAAACGGGGGTGCATAATATGTCAATTTTTATTTCAAATGGTATAAAGGTCTGTGATGATTTTACTTGTTTAGGGTGATGTTGGTGTTGGTGGATTTAAAGGAGAGGCTGGTCCCAAAGGAGAACCTGTAAGATCCCATTGGATAATCTATATTTACAGAAAATTTTGAATTTTATTATTGCTTGTGTTCATCTCTTTAACATGATATTTATCTGTGGACAGGGTCCTTCAGGTCCTCAAGGTGTAATCGGGCCTCAGGGTGAGGAGGGAAAAAGAGGTGCCCGTGGTGACCCTGGGTCAGTAGGCCCTCCTGGACCTCTCGGTGAGAGAGTAAGTATTCTTTTCACAGGTGTTTTCTTAAAGCTTGTTGCAGGATTTGCCTTAACTCGTCCCTTTGATTGTTTTTAGTTTTCTCAACTCTACTCTAGCCTACAAACTTATGTTGATGTCAGAACTCCAGGGTGATTTCTTAGCTGTAACACACTCAATGTAACAAATTCACAGACTTCCTTTACATCAATGTAGTTTTGTCCCTTAGAGAAGTGACCTAAAAATGATGCTCGGCAAATGCTGACAGCTTTTGGAGCCTTTGAAGGGTTCTTCCGAGTTATTTTCTTCCTGTGGCCATCCACTATGCTCATTTGCGGTCAACAACTTCTACACTCTACCTAATCCATGTATCACAAACATTTGTCAATATGTAACTTAATAATGATTTCTGCAATTAATTTTTATATTTAATTGATTGATTGGCATTGGTTTGTTTAGGGTGCTCCTGGAAATAGGGGGTTCCCTGGTGCAGATGGATTACCTGGTCCTAAGGTACATTTTCAAACATGCCTATGAGTTATAAAGTATATTTCTTCATTGTTATAAACATTAACATCACCTTTGCCTGCATTGTTCAAGGGCGCCCAAGGTGATCGCGGAATTGGTGGCATATCAGGACCAAAAGGGTCCACTGGGGATCCTGGCCGCACGGGAGAACCAGGTCTACCAGGTGCCAGGGTGAGCAGAAAATGCCAGTATACTCAACTCTAATAGCCACTATTGGAACATCAATAGGTCTTTTTCAATCTGATTGATTCTGATTGTTTCTGTTTAAAAGGGCTTGACTGGCACTCCTGGAATCCTGGGTCCTGAAGGAAAACCAGGACCACTGGTATGCTGAGTTCTGTTAACAAGAGACATTTCAGTTAGACCAATAATCTTCATGAGAGGCAGAAAGAATCTATTATATTGTCATCCTAAAGGGTGGCCCTGGTGAGGATGGCCGACCAGGACCAGCGGGCTCTATTGGCACCCGAGGCCCTGTTGGAACAATGGGTCTGCCAGGACCAAAAGGTTTTAATGTGAGTTCAAGAATCTGTACTTACACTGAATACTACAGCACTGTTTCAACCCGGTTTCATTGAGTTTTATTGAATCAATTGGATCCTAAAGGGAGATCCAGGGAAGACTGGTGAACAAGGATCCCCTGGAGCTCCAGGCCAGAGAGTGAGTAATAACCATGGCAAAGGGTCTCGATTTACCTATTTTTGTTGAAGAACACACTGACACGACCTTGTTTTAGGGTCCTCCGGGTAAGGACGGTGAAGTGGGCCCAGCCGGTCCTGCTGGACCTCCTGTAAGTCCCTTCATGCTCTTTCATACTCAACATATTTTCCACATACACCTACAGGCTTAGAAGCTCTTATTTATGATGATGAATTACTTTGCAGGGAGCAGCTGGTGATAGAGGAGAGCAGGGACCTCCTGGCATGCATGGATTTCAGGTTTGTTAGTTTTTAGAATCCTAACTCTGTCCTTTTCTTATAAAACCTCAGTTTCAGCTCTTTCTCCTCGTATTGTTAGGGATTACCAGGGCCTCCTGGAGCCCCGGGTGAAGCAGGGAAACCAGGTGATGAGGTAAGGGTTTCCCAATTTTTGTAATGGTCCTACATTGTTGGTTTAAACTAGCACACTATATTCGTATATATTTATTGAGATCAACTGGGCTTTTTATAGGGCATTCCTGGGGAACTTGGTGCCGTGGGCGCGATTGGTCCTCGGGTGAGTTTATCTATCACAATTTTTTTGAATACAGGTACATTTAGGCTCAGTAAGCTCAGTCGCCTGTGTACACTGTTCTGTAGGGAGAGCGTGGTACTCCGGGTGAAAGGGGAGAGCTGGGGTCACCAGGATTGCAAGGAGAGAAGGGGATTCCAGGGGCAGCTGGTCCAGATGGGCCAAAGGTACATGTTCATAACCAGCTATATTACAGTCATTGTCTGTTTCTTTTTATACAAGCATGTGTGTGTTTATATACAGATATAATACCAGCTATAACATGTACCAACAAGTTCATTTCCTGAAATGTAATTCCTGACCTTTTGTTGAATTTTGGAGCCCAGATAATTCCAAAATGTGTGCAAAACTGATGCCTAACATTACAGTCAATTTAAATCAATCATATCTGTAATAACTTTATTAACATATTAATGATTCTCTGCAGGGAAGCCCAGGTCCCACTGGTGCTCTAGGTGATGTTGGACCACCTGGACTGCAAGGAATGCCAGGAGAAAGAGGCATTTCTGGTCCACCTGGACCTAAAGGTGAAAGAGTAAGTACTGTCATGTTACACAAAAATACATATTGTGTTGTATTGATTCACGGATCTTAATGGCTCTCCTGCTTCATTTCTAGGGTGCTCTTGGCGAGAAAGGTGCTGAAGGAACACCGGGAAATGATGGTGCAAGAGTGAGTTGATTCTGCACTCCTCACTGAAAAATGGCTTAAGTTCTGAGGGAACCATTCAGGCCCTTTTAATATGAAAGCTGAAGGGCAGTAATATATTATGTAAGTGTAGATGTCTGTTTATGTATTATTCATTGCTCTACATTGGACCATTTGCATATGCAATGCATCAGCAATTCATCAAAAGTCTTATAGCACAGTTGCAGGTGAAGGTAGAGTTGTGCTTGGGGTACAACTGGATTGCAGTCCCCTGGACCTCTCCAACTCTTGCATGCAGACACTATTATGCAACATTAGCGTGATCTGGGCCCAGGAGGCCTGTAATGACATGCCTTGGTTGATAATCATACGTTGTTTGATTTGCTTCCCTAACATGTTCTTTTCTTGTTATGGCAGGGTCTCCCAGGTCCCCTCGGGCCTTCTGGGCCCCCTGGGCCTAGTGGGGAGAAGGTATAAGACTGCTTCATGTGCTATTTTAATTTCCAAAGTCTCCATTTGAAAAAGAAATCACTAAATACATTTTATGGCAGGGAGAACCTGGTCCACGTGGCCCTCCTGGACCACAAGGATCAAGAGCAATGCCAGTATGTAATAAAACAGTAATCCTTTTTAAGACATACATGGCAAATATTCTGTGTGTGTGAATGTAACTTTGATTATATGATATCATAGGGATCCCCAGGAGAACCTGGTCCTATTGGCGCTGTTGGTTTTGCTGGCCCACCTGTAAGTCGGCTGCTGTTTTGTGCTCTAAAATATAATATGCGATTGAGCTCAGTCCTAAAATATATTGATTTTTTTTATTGTGAACTCAGGGCCCCGATGGTCAGCCAGGGGTAAAAGGGGAGCCTGGAGAACCTGGTCAAAAGGGTGATGCTGGGTCACCAGGACCCCCAGGATTAGCAGGAGGTCATGGTGCTCCAGTGAGTTGACAAGATGTCATGTAAACACACCAGTTGCCAGTTATATGGTAAAGAATGAGCACAGATATGTCTCTGTGCAGGGACCTGTTGGTGTTGCTGGACCAAAGGGTGGAAGAGGTACACAGGGAGCACCAGTAAGAATGTTTCATATTTACTGCATGATAACACTGCTGGGGAAAGTTTGATGATTATTGTGCATTAATAAATGCTCTAATATATTTTAGGGCCCAACTGGTTTTCCTGGATCAGCTGGACGTGTTGGCCCACCAGGGCCACCTGTGAGTAATTAATTTATTAAGAAATAGTTAAAAAATTAATCAATCACACTGGAAAGAAAGGGTAACATTTATTTTTTTCTGCTCTGATTAGGGTCCTGTTGGACAGCCTGGAGCCCTTGGTGCACCAGGCAAAGAAGGGCCTCCTGGGTTAAGAGGAGACCATGGACCACCTGGGCGGCTGGGTGAGAGAGGACCACCTGGTCCAGCTGGGAGTCCAGGAGACAAAGGGGACTCTGGAGAAGATGGGCCAACGGTAACACAGCAACATTCCCAAGAGCAACACATTTATCAAATAAATAATTTATTATGATGTCTCCTTTTTTAATCAGGGTCCTGATGGTCCACCAGGGCCTGCTGGAACAACAGGACAGAGAGGAATTGTTGGTCTACCTGGTCAGAGAGGAGAACGTGGAATGCCTGGACTTCCAGGACCAGCAGTATGTTATTTTTGAAAAAAGCCAGGCTGCTTTTATTACAGTCCCTGAAACTGTACTAATAATGGCAAACATTCTATTTTAGGGTCCTCCAGGAAAGCAAGGGTCACCAGGGTCTCCTGGGGATAAAGGGCCTTCTGGTCCAGTGGGGTTACCAGGTGCTAATGGACCTCGTGGTGATCCTGGGCCTCAGGTAAAACATCAGAATAAAGCGTTCCTCTACTGTTAACACTTTATTTGCTTCATGACTCATTTTGTCTTGGTTATAGTACCTCCTGTTTCTTAAATCAACTTGTGTCACTTGTTTTACAGGGACTTGCTGGATCTGATGGCCCACCAGGCAAGGATGGTGTACTAGGTGAAAGAGTAAGGACAAAAATATAAAATATATATTACAGTAAATATTAAAATAATACTAACAGTATTTATATGATACTATTTGTTATTGGGTGTAGCAGGTTGAACGATTGTTTTATTATACAGGGTGATCGTGGTGATCCTGGTCCCGAGGGGTTGATTGGATCACGGGGACCCCCAGGGTCTCCAGGCCCTGTCGGAACCTCAGGAGGTCCAGGAAAGAGGGGAGAACCAGTGAGTATTTCCACTTCCTGAAAAATACACCACTGTCGTCTTAACTAACTCTATTATTAACTCTAGTATGAACTCTAACTGCTGTTAATATAATTTTAAACTGAACCCATGAAAATTATCTAAATTAATGGTGAAGCAACACCTTTAGAACGATGCAACTCACAACAACACACAGCTCACTCACATTAATTAAATATTGTGGTATGAGCTCTAGTGATATTTCAGTGCAGAATTAAGTTCGTAAAATACAGTAGATTATGTGGTTTGGCTTGACATATCCATAGTAAACACACCCAAATATTCTTAACAGGGCTCAAGAGGACCTGTTGGTCCCCCTGGATCTGCTGGAAAGAGGGGACTTATAGTAAGACCTAACATATGTTGTAAAATAAATTGCATTCATGAGATTAATTGTTTTAGATCTAAACACACAGTCTCATATAAAGCTATAATGCAAACTTGTTTTCAGGGGCCACAAGGACCAAGAGGTGACAAAGGGGACCTTGGTGATCATGGAGAAAGAGGACAGAAAGGCCACAGGGGCTTTACTGGTTTACAAGGACTTCCTGGACCTCCAGTAATGTGTCTTTATATGGATTTACTTTTTCATTTATACAGTTGAGAAAAAACATGCTTAACCTTCTTTTTTAAGGGAACGACTGGAGACCAAGGGGGGCCTGGAATATTTGGACCAAGTGGTTCAAGAGTAAGAATACTCCATAAACTCTATAAACTAGCAAAGCAATGTACTTGAGTGCTGATAGTGGAATCTTTACAATTTAGGGACCTCCTGGGCCAGTTGGACCGCCAGGGAAAGAAGGTACATTAGGTCAACCTGGACCAATGGGACCTCCTGGAACACGTGGAATTACTGGTGACATTGGGCCAGAGGTATGTTAATGACCTGAATGTCAACATCATCATAAACAGCTAGACTGTACTCCATCTTCATTGTGCTGTGTCATTTATCATTATTATTAGGGACCTCCTGGAGAGGACGGTCCTCCTGGTCCACCTGGACCACCTGGGGTCCCAACTGCTGCTATAGATGACTTATTTGGAGGTCCTCATGATTATGACTCTGGCCCCCCACCACCTCCAGAGTTCCCTGAGGATGAGGCTCTTCCAAATATCACCACACCAGGCATATTACCAGCTGATCCTGGAGTTCAGGCCACTCTAAAAGCCCTCAGCAGCCAAATTGACAGCATGCGTAGCCCAGATGGCAGCAAAAAGCATCCTGCTAGAACATGTGAAGATCTAAAACAGTGCTACCCATCAAAGAAGAGTGGTGAGTACATTAATAATTAATACAATTTGCTTCAAGAATTACCATTTAGATCTATCTAGTAATATTTTGTGTAATGCTGCAAATGTTTCTGCTTTTCTGTTTTCCTTTCAGGAGAATACTGGGTGGATCCAAACCAAGGAAGTTCAGAGGATGCCATTAAAGTACACTGTAACATGGAAACTGGTGAAACCTGCATCTCTGCCAATCCCTCAAATATACCTCGGAAGTCATGGTGGAACTCACCTGGAAGCAAACCCGTTTGGTTTGGGGGCAGTATGAATGGAGGAACCATCGTAAGTCACATTTGGTTCACCGACTTGTCAAAGAACGCAACACAAAACAGTAACAGCCAAAGGCAACTTGTTTTCTGTCATGGACATAATCTCTGAGGTTTTGACTGTAGAGGAGCAGGGGAACTTCAGAATGTTTATAATTCAAAAACTATTTTGTGTCAATGAATTGCAAGAAAAAAGGGATTATATTGTTAAGAGCGCCTTTTTAATTATTTGAATTTTAATTATGTAATACTATTGCTTAAATAGAAATATCTATCGTTTCACATTTAGATGTAACTGCTCCTAAAGTCAAGAAAAGGTTGAATGAAATGAATGAGAATTTACAAATGTGTACCACTACAAAGAAATCGCTGAATTTATCTCGTTTTGGATCTTTTTTATTTTTTAGTTCACATACGGGAACAAAGACCAGCCACCCAACTCCATCACCGTGCAGATGACATTCATCCGACTTCTCTCGAAAGAAGCCTCCCAAACTATCACGTACCACTGCAAAAACACTGTGGGGTACAAGGACGAGAAGACTGGCAATCTAAAGAAAGCTGTCATCCTCAAGGCCTCAAATGACCTGGAGCTGAAAGCTGAAGGGAATAATCGTTTCAGATACACGGTTGTGGAAGACAGTTGTTCTGTAAGTAGAAACCATGAAAATGTGTGTGTGTGTGTTGTGTGTGTGTGTATGAATGTTTGGACACACCTTCTCATTCAATATGTTTTCTTTATTTTCATGACCATTTACATTGGTAGATTCTTCAAAATAGCCGCCCTTTGCTCTGATTACTGCTTTGCACACTCTCTGCACACACCAACAGTCTTGAAGGAGTTCCCAGAGGTATTTAGCACTTGTTGACCCCTTTGCCTTCACTCTGCGGTCCAGCTCACCCCAAACCATCTCGATTGGGTTCAAGTTTGGTGACTGTGGAGGTCAGGTCTCCACTTTTTGTTAAGTACATAACTCCACATGTTCATTCATAGTTTTGATGCCTTAGGTGAGAATCTACCAATGTAAAATGAAAATAAAGAAATGTGTGTCCAAACGTTTGGTTTGTACTGTATATATGTTTCAAATAATCAAACAAATGAAGGTGTGTTTTGGGACATTGTCCTGCTGCGGAACCCAAGTTTATTTCAGCTTGACTAGATACTTTTTTGGAAGACAGCTGAATTCATGGTTGAATTAATCACAGTCTTCCATGTCCTGAAGCAGCAAACCCCCATAATACTACCACCATATTTTACTGTTGGTATGATGATATTTTTTCTGAAATGCAGTATTACTTTCATGCCAGATGTAATGGGACCCACACCTTCCAAAAACTTCAACTTTTGTCTCATCAGTCCACAGAGTATGTTGTTTTTTGGCAAAATTGAGATGAGTCTTAATGTATTTTTTTTTGCTCAGAAGTGGCTTTTATCTTGGCACTCAGGCCATGGCCATTCAGGCCATTTTTGCCCAGTCTCTTTTGTATGGTGAACTTCACTGTGGCCTGAATATCTTTTAATGTTAATGTGGGGTGTTTTGTGACCTCTTGGATGAGTCGTTGCTGCGCTCTTAGGGTAATTTTGGTTGGCCAGCCTCTCCTGTTCCATGTTTTTGCCATTTGTGTATAATGGCTCTCACTGTGGATGGCTGGAGTCCCAAAGCTTTAGAAATGGCTTTATAACCTTTTCCAGAATGATAGATCTCAACACTTTGAGATCTTTCTCTTTGTTCCTGATTTTCATTGGATCTCAGCATGACGTCAAGCTTTTGAGGATTTTGGTCTACATCATTTTGTCAGGCAGGTCTTATTCAAGTGATTTCTTGATTGAGAACCGGTGTGGCACTTTGTCACACAGGACCATGTAGGTTTGGATTTAATATTTATACACACACACGCCACACATATGTGTGGCTGCTGTTCAGATAGCAATCAATCGTTGTTTCTCGCAGGCGACAAAATAATCGACCGGTGACTGATTGGCCAACATGTTGACATTCGGTAAATTTGCATTAATGGATTTGAATGACTGGTGCCTGTGCTGCCCTTGAAAAAGTTTTTTGTTTTCAGCCACAAGCAACACAGTGTGACCTACCAACAATTCCGTTTGTGGGTTTTAAATCATTTTAATAATTTTAAAATGAATCATTATGTTTGGTTATTACAATAGGTTTGGTTATAAAATACTAATTTTGCTTGTTCTAACCATTTTGTTCTGCTTTCTCTATACAGCAAGCCAATGATAACTGGGGCAAAACAGTTTTTGAATACAGGACGCAGAAAACCGCAAGACTTCCTATCATTGACATTGCCCCTGTGGACATTGGTGGATCAGACCAGGAGTTTGGCATTGACATTGGGCCTGTTTGCTTTTTGTAAACAGAAGGGATTTATTGAAGAAAATCCTGAGACTCTTGTACTGACTGCTGAGAACCCAATCAGCCCTGTACATAACGTACAATGGACTACTCTGACCCTGTAGCAAGATATTTATTGCGCTTTTTCAACCATATCAAGAAACTGCAGTAGTAATGCACTATCCCATTGTACATTAAATTCTCCCTTTTTAAAGCCTTCTTTCCAGGAACATCTAAAACCTTTGATAATAGGGGTCCTGTTCTGCACATCTGATGTGCATTTACTCTTGTGTGAAATTATACCAAGACTAAATCCTTACCGAATGTTACAGTTCCGCGTTTTTGGTCATTAATTGCTGTTATTCAAATGAGTACAGTGCTTTCACGCATTACATAGTGGGACATTCGGTCACGTGTTCAGAATATTCCTCTGAGTATTTCTTACAATGGTGCTACCAAAGGAAACATAGGATGTTTTCTTTTTGAGACATTGTTCATTAAACTGTTACCTGTAACCCGTTTCAATCTCAAAATGACAATTTCATCAGTTTGAATATTAAAAAATGTTGATGTATTAGTGTAAGCTACCTCGTCTCCACAAACTGGTATTCATTGGGAAGACAACATGATGTGGGGTTCACGTGAAAGATTCAGAACAGGGTTTTGGTGATTCCAATAAAGATCTTGCTGTCACTGATGGACCACCTAAATCAGTGTCTCTCAAGAGATGTGTTCAGTGAGTTTATGTTGAGCATGAATACATATATTAAACTCATGTTACCTTCTTTAGCATGTAGCTCGCACGCTTTATTTTTTTACCGCCAAAATTCTCTTATATATATTTACAATAATCCAACATTTTAGCCATCGCAAATAATGCCGTTTACAACGAAAAAACTGTATTTTATGCTATGAAACAAATTAAACATATGATTCTTTATCTTGCTTCTCTTTGTGAACTCAATCAAGCTTATACAATTTACTTTAGACAATAGCATCACCACTGTGGTGGGCTGGCACCAAGCCCCTGATGACCCAGGATGGGCTCCACCACCTGCCACCACACCATAGTGAGTGCGTGAATACTATTACGTTGCTCAAGATTTACTTTAGGTTTACTGTGTAACTACACATTTTCAAATCTAGGCGCCAAAACGCTTATGACAAAATGACATCTTGACTTGCCTCTATTATTATTATGACCCAGGATGGGGTGGTAGTAGCCTAATGGGTAACACACTCGCATATGAACCAGAAGACCCGGGTTCGAATCCCACTAACCACCACTGTGTCCCTGAGCAAGACACTTAACCCTAAATTGCTCCAGGGAGACTGTCCCTGTAATACTGATTGTAAGTCGCTCTGGATAAGGGCGTCTGATAAATGCTGTAAATGTAAAATTATTACGTATTTCTAGAGATTTGTAACAGGCTGGGTGGTATTTCAGAGTATTTTTGTGATTGGAACGAAACAATAAAAAGTATGAGACAGACCTCAACCTGGAGAATGACAATGACATTTAAGTCCATTAGACTATTAAGTCCATTTTTTTCATGAAGATAAATAATTGTGGTAAACATCACCCCCACTAAGAAGGGAAATGATTTCGTTAAAATTATTGCCTGACCAGAGATAAGTTTATTAGCTCCATATATTTCCTCTTTTTGTAAATTAATTAATTTAATGCACTGATATATTGTAAGCTATATTTATAGATTATGAAGATACTAGATACTAATTGTTTTGTATTACTAGTTAAGTAAGTAAATAAATAAATAACAACAACAACAAATTTCTAATTGAAATGACTGGCATAATAACATTTTTTATTTTTTATGTCTTGGAAACAGTTATACAGCAGTTATTACATTTACACAAAATCAGGTTATTGATACAAAACGCAATACTTTCTATAAAAAAGTGATGCAATGTTTCATGTTTACGAGATTAAATGCTAATATTATACAAGGTACATGAAAGTATACAAGTGTTGTCAAAAGTGCTTCCATGTGCAAGACGGTAGTAAAACAAAAATCTGAAAAGACAAAGTGTTTTTAGCAACCACAACAAAAAAAGATTAGATCTCACTTAGAATAAGTGTTTGAAATATGCCAACAAAGTGAGTCACTTTTTATTAAATTAAGAACATTAAAAACTAGATAGACTCCAGATATTGCCGCAGTTCAGTTAAAAATATCTATATAATGTCCAGTTTTCATAAATGCATCTATTCTGAGTACATGATCTAATACTGACGCAAGTGAGTGAGACAGTCAGGTTGAATAATCACACAGAATAGCCACATAATAAAAAATAGTGAAAGCACACAGGTTATGTAGTTTTAAATGTCAGTAAATCTGCATATGTATGATAAATTAAATAGGAAATGTCTGAGTATACAGTCATCACTGAATGTTCTATTTACAATGATTCAGATCTGTACAAGCATGTCTGTGCAGTCCAGGGTTCTCAGCTCTTACAAAAATAGTACATCAGCTTCAATGTCTTTCCCTCTTTGTAAATAAACCTCAGAATACTGAATATAGGCAATTTTGGCAATTCTGAATTAAAAACAGGTTAATAGCATTCCATAATAACCTCCTGGCATTAGCAGTGACCATCCAGCGGGTCCAGAGAAAACACAGTGCCCTCTAGGGTTAGTCCCATTTTGAACCCCTCCTGTAAAACCAAAAGCACAAAAAAGAAAAGAAAAACAGTATGTTTAGTATAGAAACATCCGGTGAATTCGTTCACAAAAACCAAGTGGCGCAGAGAGGCTTTAAAATAATGATACAAACCATCTCTGACGCTGGCAGCAGAAAGAAAAACAGAGAAAGTGCAGTTAGAAAAGAGCCACAAAGTAGCGAAGATAATAATGCATATAAAAACCTAAAATATGGGGGGAATGCTTCGTTAAATTCATAAGGCGATGAAACCTTTGACGTAAGTGAAGCGCTGTCCCTGCATCTTTGGGAAAATATTTCACTAGAAAATTCTGCCCGTGTTCCCTGTCTTTATTGGCCAACAAATATGCAGCAGTGCTGTCACTACATTGAATATTTATGATAAATTTTACTCTCGGTCTTGATGGACAGGAATTCTAAGTAGAGAAATTCTCTATAAAATAAACCAGGAAAAAAGTTAGTGGTTAAATGAGGAGGTGAGGGGCCACACAGTAACAGGAATGAACAGTGGCCTCCATATGCTGCGCCAGATGCTCAAATTACACGATACCATTTGTTAATAAATCACAGACACTCAGTCACCTGCATTTCGTCCAACTTTGATTGGATGTCAGGGGGGAAGTCGGCAGCCCCACAGATAAACGGGTCGAAAGGTTCTGCCCCAAAAAGATCTTTCTCTGCAAAAAAAAAAAGTCATACAGAATTGTCATTCTTAGTGGACCAATATACTGAATCACAACCACGTTTCATTAACACACATATATATATATATATATATATATATATATATATATATATCTCATGCATCTCTTTAAAACATCATTAATACAGTGAATATGTTACTGGATCACAGATGAACTATTTTATCAAGGGAGATAGGTTAACCTCATTTTTATTATTTTTAATAAAAAATAATCTTTACAGGGTGAATTCTGATGGGAAAAATACTTTCTGGATGCACTGTGAACTGTTATGCTGTTGGTTGTTCACTATGGTTGTAGGCATGAAGGCCCTATGATGTACTATCGCTAGTTATGTACTGCTCTAAACACAAAGTCAGCAAAGTCTTAAATATGCCATTTGTGCACACATCCGTATTAATTTATTTGGACCATTAATCTGCTTATTTGAACCACGGACAAAACGATAAGTAGGATGAAAATTAAATGTGGTGGCAACTAAAGCAGGGCCTGGATTAAATGCCTGAACATACTGGGGTCTGCCGGTCGTGCCGGGGGTGGAGGTGGTTTTCCATTGTTTGCAGGTACTGGAACCAGGGGAGTCACAGTCGAGAAGGGAATCATGTCAAAGACGTCTGTAGGGGACTTGGAGGACACGCTGTCCGCCTGTACATAAATATGCACAGACAAAACCTCAATGAGTGCTAATTCCTGATCGGCTTCTACACCACATTGCAATTCCTATCTAAAAATATAAAAAGTATTAAACGATTGAGTCACACTGAAGTGTTCAATAAGTGTGTAGAGGGTGTGTAGACCTGTGATTGTGTAAAAAGTCCCAAAGAGAAGCGACACAGAAGGAAAAGCTACAGTTGTGAAGTGGAGCGAGCAGGAAAGAGTTTTTACTCGAGGCCGAGGGATGCTGAAGCTGAGAGATACCGCGGGCTTTGGAAAGGCTGATTTAGCGGGCGGCGGAGAAAGGAGCGCTGCAGAGAGCTTGGAGTCAGCAGAGCTCACAGACGTGAGTGTGACAGAGGAGATTTCTAAACACGAGAATGACGTAACATTGTGACACCAGAAGAGAGAGGAAGGCCTGTGCAGCATGTACGCTTCATTAGTTGAATTTATATGCAGCAGCTGTGGAAAGATCATACAGACAAGGTTTAGTGGCTAAAGACGTCTGAACTGTGGCACATGAACAACAAAGACGCTTTTCTATTGTTACACAGGGGGAAAAGAATTAAAATGTTCATAGAGAAGTTACTTGATAGCTCTGGTTTCAGGCTGAGGTAATCTACAGGTCCATGTAGGTCTTACT